>NW_026889794.1:1767500-1817500 GCF_033153115.1 Saccostrea echinata | reverse complement strand
CAAAAATTAGAAAAATTCCTACAAATGATAAAACTCCTGCCCTGTTTAAATAATTTAATGAAAACAACTGACTTGATAAACATTGATGTTTATTCCTGCTGAATCTCAAATTATCAGAAATTCAACACCAATGTAGATAATTTGATTTTCAGTATCGGAAATGAAGAGCTCCAAATCATGAAAACACCCACCATCTGTCAGCGAACATAAAGATTAGAAAATACATGAACTAGTGACAGATTAAGAGTGGCTGATGTTAAATATTTAACTTCTGGAGCTACAATTGGTAATAGGATTTACGGATTCTGTGCCTGCCTCCTGTTCTTGACAGAAAAATCTATATCCACGTACCAATGAAAAGGAAAAAATTGTCTTGAGTTACAACAGACAATTCATCCTGGTAATCAATATAGAAGCAGATTTAATCAAAATACTTAATGATTTTTAATTCAGTTATTCTTGAGAATTGCAAGTGTGCAATTTGAAGGACTATGAAGTAAAAACTGCATAAAGTCCAATGATCTCTCTGTGTAAATATATTGAATTTGCACTTGAGACTAGTTATGACTAGAGACTAGTTACCAGCTTCTGTCAAACAAGTTTTTGGGGTTAATGTAAGGCCAAATGGTTAATCCATGACTAGTAATTAAGCTGTTTAAGTCTGTGTCCAATAACTAGTCTCTAGTCCAACTCAAGTGGAAAGTCAACATATTTGCACAGAGATATCATTGGATTTAATGCAGTTTTTATTTCATAGTCCTTCAAGTTTCACACTTACAATTCTAAAGAATAACTTTTTTTATACATGCATATGGAAGTTTTCAGTTAGCAACTGTTCTATAAAGTAGGTCAAACCGACATATTTTCAGTAAGTTTTTAAATACCCACCTCTTCTATGAACTGGTGTTGTAGACTTCAACTTTCCCACAAAGCATTTCTCCAACATTGATTCGTAATTCACCCATTTATGAACCTGCAAGTAGGAACAAAGTCAAGTTAATCTTTTTAAGGTCTTCCGTCTTCACGGAAGACCTTATAGTGATTCTACTGTTTCTTATTATTAAGGTCTTCCGTCTTCACGGAAGACCTTATAGTGATTCTACTGTTTCTTATTATTATTAAGGTCTTCCGTCTTCACGGAAGACCTTATAGTGATTCTACTGTTTCTTATTATTATTATTATTATTATTTTTCATTTTTATTTTTCTGACCTTTTCAAATCGCGATATCTCAAAAACTACTCAATCATTTTCAGCCAAATTTTCAGGAATGATGTGTTATCTCATGCCATTTTGAAATATTGAAAAAGTTTGGAAAAATTCACTTCCGGTCACGAATTATTACGATTTTTCACTTTTTCCACTAAAAATCTAGTCCGTGAATGTTCTCGGAAACTGTTAAAAGTAGGAGTCTGAAACTTTCAGGTATGATAGAAGGTGATTTGTAAATGTGTGATGGAAACATTTCGTGTGTCGTCGCCACTTCCGGTCGTCACAGGAAGTGATTTAAAAAGGGTAGTTTTTTGAACTTTTTTCTTTTTCATTATTTTTTTATGATATTTATAGGTTAAATAGAGAATCTTATCAGAATGCTAAATATATAATTTATTCAAAAATAGATTAACCCGTACTCTAGATATTTATGCTTGCTACTTTGATACGATGGTCTTTGATAGCGTAATGGTAAGCATGTTGAATTTTCACGCGGGCAACTCGTATTCAATCCCCAGAATGTCCAAATTTGTTCACACTATTGTTTGGGCTCAAATGTAATATTTTATTTATATTTACAGGGGGGGGGGGGGCTATGTCGTTCAACGTCAGAGCAATGGTGTTTGACTTCACAATGGCACTGTGTCTTTTTACTCCTTCATAAAGAGTTTGCAGTTAAATTTTGCACTATTCAATCCCAAGAATGTCCGATTTTTTTCACACTGTTGTTTGGGCTCAAATGTAATATTTTATCTTTAAGTGGGGGGGGGGGGGGGGGGGGGGTATGTCGTTCAACGTCAGAGCAATGGTGTTTGACTTCACAATGGTACTGTGTCTTTTTACTCCTTCATAAAGAGTTTGCAGTTGAATTTTGCACTAATTAATGTGCATATGTGTGTGATATGACAAAATAAGGTAAAGATGTTAATGTAGCTAGGTACCTATGCAATTGAATCACAAATCAGAGATTTGTCAAATTATATTTTGAAAGTAGAATTTATTATTTTCTCATCTTGATTAAATAAAAATAGCAATTTCAAATGAGAGGTAACTTCAATGACATTTAGTTTAGAGCAAGATCCGCCATAATTAAGAGCTCAAAGCGACTTAGCGGATAAATGTATGGTTAATTAATGGAATACAGTGTATTAACACAATGAAACACATAAAAATCTGTATACTTGAAACAGTATGTGAAAAAATATGCTTTCACGTGAAGTGTCAATCATTTTGTTATGCGTGTGTGGTGCTGACTCAGGGAGGGGGGGGGGGGGGGGGGGGGTAACCTGAAATGCATGAAATCGGGTAAAATAAAACAAAATAGTGTAGATACATGTAGGTCTTAAATTAAAAAAAATATTTAACATAATTTTGTATTTTGTACAATTAAGTGTGAGAATCTCAAAGTTTAAAAAAATTCACACAAAGATGTTTTGGAACATAGGTCCTCCCCCTCCCTAAAATTATATTTCGTATTTTTTTCGTTCCAGATTTGCAATATTTTCAAAATATAAACGTTTAATTATATTTTATGTATGATTGATTGATTGATTGTATGTTGTTTTAAGTCCCATTCGAGAATTTTTCACTTATATAGAGACGTGACCACCGCGGTGAAGGGCTTCAAATTTAAACTTTTACTCGGCACTCAGGGCCATTGAGCAATGAGGCATCTTTATCCGTGCCAACACCTGCCTTGACACGTGGCCTCGGTTTTTAAGGTTTCATCCAAAATATCCGCAACTTTCACTTCAAAGTGCCGAGCGCATGGCGAAGGAATTTTGTATGAAGGTGTGACAGGGAATGCACAACATAACATGTTGTTTAAAGAGGAATCAACTTCTATGAAGACAGAGAAGGGACGGAAGACCTTCTTGTTGCCATGGCAACAAGGTTTCTAGTTTATTTTATAATTTCATTATATATCAGTTTTCTTTAAGTGTATTTCTAACTTATTAGGAAATCAGCTTTGTAAAATCTGACAAATGCTATACCTCTATATTTCCTTACATATAGGACACAAGTATATGAGCATTATGACAAACTGAGAATTAAAAAATTTTTGCTCCTGTTGAGCATGGTTGAGATACCCTGAAAACCCAGAGTTCCATAATACAGTGAAACCTGTTTAATCTGACATGCTTGGGAGACAAATTTTGTGTCAGAATAGATTACACAATATAAAAAACATGGAAAAATAATACAATGAGAATGAAAATAAAGGTCAGAATTCACAGTGAAACGGATTACACAGGCATTGGATGAGACAGTTTTCACTGTAATAAAATGTTCTAAATAACAGCCCCAATGTTCTATGAGATTTAAATTAATCCAATCTATATTGAAGATATGGATATTAAAAAAAATATCAACATTTTACTTTCACTGTAATCTGTTGCAAATTCATGTTCTACACAGGAATTTGATGTAATATCTTATAATTTTGACAAGGCCATGTCATGTGGGCCCTCTATATTTTTGATGAAATTCAAATTTCAGGAAGATGATAATTCTTACCTTGTTTATAAATTTGTTGATAAAAAACAATATTTTTGTCATCAAAATCCCTAAATAACCCTGTTGTCAAACAAGCACTGTCTTTTTATCAGCAGAAATATTGCTAACAATAATATTACAAACCGTGGGGGAAAAAAAATCAATTTTAATTTCTTCCTTATGAGTCCTTCAAATTCTGCTCAATGACCTACCATTTAATATACAGCTTAAACCCCATACCTATAAAACAGGACTGCAGGAAAGTTGGTTTAGTTATCAAATTATAGAGTGTTAAATTCTCTACGAAACAAAATAAATAAATAAATTTAAAAAAACACTTTCTGTAGCTTTTTCAAAAATATTTTGTATGATTATGCAGAATGTGTAAAACAAAAATAAAGAATTATAAAAGAAAAAAAGCAAAAAAAAAAATAAAAATTAATTAATTAAATAAAAATAAAATTTTAAAAAGTTAAATAAATAAAAAAAAATCAACAAAACAAAGTTTATAAACTTTAACAACAGATAATTTTCAGTGTCCATTAATGTGTTCAATTTGTGGAATCTTTGCTCTGTGAAAAGTACATAAAAAATCAAAGACTCTTTCGTACAAGATCTTGTGATGGAAGAATATTGTCCATACAGACATCTAAGCTTAAACATTTACAGATTGGATTACAAAATGAGCTTTAGAAGAATACAATTCACATTTATACTAAAAATACTGCATTTGTTAACTTTGGAAAATGTGTAAATTAAAATTGAACATTATTTTAATTCTTACTTCATCAAACAGCTGAGTTCCGTCAATCCCTGCCCCCCTCATCAATTCATCATCACCCCCAGGGTGATACTCCATATAAGGGGTAATGTTGTACACTTTGCCTAAAAAAAAAAGATCATTCAAATTTTGAATACAATAAGGACACAGAAAAAGAATTGATCAATTAAATCTGAAATCACATAAATTTTTTTCATGTGCCCACTTTCTTCATATTTTATCTTCAAGGCAATGCACAGTTGGAACAGATTTCATTACAATAACGTCCATGTGCCTCTTGTTAAAGATTAAAGTGCTCTTGGGAACGGAATTATTAAAGAAATATGAAGTTCATCTGAGAAATCTTTAATGAATATAACTATCTGCTCTTTGTGCAGGTATTAATCATAGTGCATTTTAAGCTTTGTGTTTCATTCTGCTAACAATAAAATTCTCCCTAAAGAAAACTAACAGCTGAATCAAATTTGTATTTTCTCTTATGTTATTTAAAATGCCAGCAATATATCTTTGAAATTCTGCATGCTAGAGTGTTGTGTTTTCTTTTTTAAAGATATGCTCAATAACTATAACCCTTGACAATTCATTTTACATAACATGAAAAGCACAGTTTCATTACCAGTAGGGAACTAGAAGCAATTTGAAATTATCTCAGTTCTTATGGACATGAAGCTCTTTGAAAATCAAGTCATGGACTCCTGTTTGTCCAAACGATTCTACAGACTAAAAATTATCATTACATGTACCATACTAGGCCTCTTGGCATGGCTACATTTGCATTGAAAAAATAGAGAATATGAGACTAACTTCAAAAAGAATTCAATAGCAGGTGCATTCCTCTTTCAAATACAGCTGAAATTTGGTATTTCAAACATTGATATCTTAAATACCATGTATATTTCAAAGTGAGTTGGAAGTACCAACAACTGTAAGTTTCTTTATGTATCTTAACCTCAATCTCAAATCCTTGGTCTTGTCAAGTTTGAGATAACAAGGTTTGACTGTATGTATCTGTGTTTGAAGCTTAATGAAGTATCGGTTCATTGAAGTTTCTTTGGTAATTAGGTAATCAATTTCTTTGGCTGGTAATTAGACTGATCTTAAAATGCTTAATCATCCTTCACGTAGTCAAATTTGTATAAAGCTTGCTTTCAACATTTTGCTTTTGCCCAAGTTCACATTGGTAATAAATGAGACCAAAGAATATTATCTGGCAATTAAAGCTTAAATAAGCTAAACAGGCAAATAGAAAGTTATCCTACCACTCCTTAAATCTCTACTTCCATTTTAATTTCCCTTTCTGGTTACTTGTTAGTCCATTTATCTTTGATAAAACCTTAAAGCAGATGTTGAGGAAATATAATTTACCAAAGCTTTAATTTCCTCTTCCTAGCTATTTTAATGCCAGACATGTCCTTTTCTCTAAATTACTATTCTTTCCAAGGAGAAGCAGCATGATGTTATTAGGCCCCAAGGTAAGATCTTGGAAGAAAGACACAATAGTTAGCTGGCACAAAAAAATAGCCAAAGTCAGGAGAAAGGGAGTAACTGTGACTGAGAACCTTTGCACATAAATAAGATGGCACCTTCAATACTGATGGCTCAGACTTCAAGCAAGAAGTCCAAAATCACAATGGTGCTGGGTTGTAAACCATCAAATATATCTTTTGGATCGCTACCTCTGATTAAAGGCTTTTAGAAGATTCAGCAACATTTCTCATAAACCACGCTTCCTGGTAAAATCAGTGGCATTTGGTGACATTTGTCCATGAGCTTGCTTTTGTTAAAGTCAGCAGCATTTATTCCAGACAGTGCTTTTAGTAAAGTTAACAGAATTAAGCAAAATAAGAGATGTTTGTGAAACACTTATGCCCCCCCCTCCCCCAACAAATAATTGGAATTTTTCTAAGTTCAAGGGGCATAACTCTGTCAAAAATTGCTCAATTGTACCCAAAACAGAACTTGACCTAGATTTTCTTGTGATAAATCTGTATACCAAATTTCATTTCAGTATGTGCAACCTCTGTGAAGAAAATGAACGGAAACTGTTGATGGACCGACAGACAGACTGACCGACAGACAGTAGCTAAGCAATATATGCCCTCCCTTCTTTGAAGGGGGGCATAATTAATATGATGTAGAAATGTGTTTTCTGTGAAGGTAGCAATATGAAGTAAAATTTCAGTGCAAGACAATGTTTCTGGTAAAGTAAGTAGCTTTCAGCAATGCTTTTCCAGTGTTCCTGGTTAAAAGTCAACATCATTTAGCAACTATTCCACTCATTCTTCCTGAATATTAATCTTCCAATATTGGCATACAGATCTCATACATTTCTGTTTCTAATTTTTCTATCAGGCTTAGACAATTTCATTTGTTAAGTATATTATTTACTTTGGGACAAATAGACTCGAAGTTAATAATAGAATATGTAGACAAATTGTAGACAAGTTTGGTCCAAGTAGACTTTAAAGTTACTTTGGATTGGACCTGCTCCAAAACCTTTAATCTGATCAATCATCCAGAAATGCAAGTCAGATCCAGCCTGGTTTTGAGCATCCACTGAAAATCTGAAGCATGCATAGTAGAATGCATGCCTAGGTGCATCATTCATGTAAGTTTGATCACCACTGGGCTAATAGTTACTTGGGAATGGAACTGCTTCAAAACTTTAACCTTGTCACTCATTCATAAAATGTAGGTCAGCATCCGAAGCATGTCTGGTAGTATCATCTATGCAAGTTTGGTCACTATAGGGTTTATTGCTACTTCCTCCAAAACCTTTTTACCTGATCACTCATCTGTAAAATGTAGGTCAGATCCAGCATCCATAACAAGTCTGGAAGTATGTATCCCTAAATGCATCATCCATGGAAGTTTGTCTAGGTATGGCTTATACTTACTTTAGAATGGACCTCCTCCTTTAACTTTAACCTGGACACCTATGCCGACACCAGGGGTATACCATAAGCTCACCTTGAAAGACACAGTGACCTACTTCGGGTGGTGAATTACACTGTGAAATGGGCACGGTTTAACTATATTTTGCCATAAAATTCCAAGTGACATATTTTTGGGTCATGACACACCTCTCAAGATGCATCAACTGACCTAGTTGAATGGCCCTAGGCATCACAGTGTGCAAAATGTGATCTGGACAGACATTGAATGTGTATGGTCATAAAATTCTAATCCAGGCAATAGTGCATGGATTGCATGTCCCCCCCCCCTTCCCCCCTAAGGTGCATCAACTAACAAGGTTTGATTGTCCACTCCTACACTTCACAGTTGCAAGGTAAGTCTTGGACTTGAGAAAAAAAAACAACACATGAATGGTGGGAAAGTCTATTAAAACCTGAAAGCCAAGAAACCTTTCTGTATGTACAAATATCTAAGTAAAATCAAATTAAATCCTACGCACTTAATGTTGCTTAAAAATTACTCCTACCTAGGAATAAATCGTGATAAGAAAAAATGTCTAATACTAAGTACTCGTGAGAATAAAATTATGACATTTATCAATGTAAAGAATAACACACTAATTTTATGTACTTTTGTCTTATGTAAATTGTACAAGTTAGTAGATAAAAGGATATATGTAAAATGTTAAATAGCTTCGTTATTAAATGATTAAAGATAAATGACAATATTATTTTTACTGTGTTGTTGTTTTAGGTCACATGCTATATCATTTTTTCAGATATGAACTTGAGTTACTAAAAATAAGTTCAGATTTGTTTTGCTCAATTCATTCAAGGCAAAAATTATTAAAAACAGCTAATTCTATTGTAATGACCTTGTCTGTTATTTTCCCCAAAGAAAATAATATAATATTGACAATGTAGCCCTTTAATTTGGCCAATCCAAGAAAATATCCAGTTTTCAGAAAAGCATATTAACCGAGCACCAAGTATGAGGTCGATATGCTTTTCTGTGCAGTCAATATTTCTACAGGTCAACCTAAAAAGGCTATATTTGTATTTTATATAACATCCTGTCAATTACAACAATAGTGTCATGTAAATTCAAGCAAAAATATCCCTCTTTCAGTCTTAGACATGTTAGACTAACCCAAACACTTTGATGAACTTGAACTGAAGCAGAACAAATCATGCAACAAATTAATGAGACTTTCACGTTATCATCATAAAACTGGCATAGATTATTACAAGTAAGTTATTCTGCATATGACTATTGAAAACAGGCATTTGTAATTCATGGGAAATATGTATGCTATTTTTTTCATAACAATTAGCTTAGACCCTGATAACTAACTGACCTGACACTCAGACAGTAAAGCAATTTTCTTAGCAACAAGAGGCTCGTGGGCCAGAAGTTCTTTCTGGGGAAAAATGTCACTCAATGCCATTTCCTTACCAAATAGTCAAGTATTGAACACACATCACTTATTAAATGCCACTGACATTTTTCTTAAATGTTATATATTGGAAGCAGTACAATGAAGAGATATAAGATGTTATTTAATTTTCATTACTGCCTACTTTGATAGAATTAAGTACATGTATAATTAAACTTTTGGAATGGCATCATAATTTCAAAGGCATGTTTAATGTGGATTCCATACATTTCTTTTATATCAACCTTTACAAGTAAGTCCTTGCTATGTGCTAGCCACCATTTTGCTATGCATGCAAAGAAGACTGGGAGTTTAATTTTTTTTTCATGTAGACATACAAGAATTTCTTTGAACATTTTGAACATGTAGATTTCAACTTGAATTTCCTCTGTTTGTACACCATTGTCAATATAGCTCACTATGAGAGTGACAGCTTTGCACATCTTGCTGCCCTCTCAATATTTTTAAATATTTTTTTAATCACCTCTTAAAGCAATCCAGGCATCATTTCTTCTATTATGCTTGGCTAACTCCTCTGCATCCACCTCCAAGATTTTACCCCCCACTCCTGTTAGATCCTCTCCACTTCTTCCCAGTCGGATCCAGTCCATCAGTGATCGGCCTGGCTTAAGAGCCACCTTGTTCCTGGTCTTTGTGTCAGAGAGTCTCTGTTGGGAGTTGGGGGCTGGAAAGCTTGGCTGTAGGAAGTCCTTGCCAGCCATTTTGTAGTCTACTGAGCTACTGCTTGGGGTTGGTGATCCCTTTTTTGACTTTTCTTGAGATTTGGATGAACTGAAAATGAAAAAATTCATAAAATTAATCATCAATTCACAATGCACAAATACATTTGAACTTTTGTATCTCGAACACTGATACATATATCTCAAATACAATGAATATGTCAAAGTGATTTGGAAGTCCCAGCCACTTTTTCCTTAAGTATTTTACCCAGTGGATATCTCATATTCTCAGATATCTTGAAGTATTTTCTCGGTCCAATCTAGTTTGAGATAATGAGATTTGACTGTATTAACTATATATAATATATTATATATATAATTTATTAGTAAGTAAAAATGCCTAAAAAATAAAATCATGAAGTCAGAGTAAATTAAAAATCATTTAACATTATTACTCTGCCTATCAAATAGGCACTTAAATTAATCTGAAAGCAAAGTTAATATTTGTTTGACTTGGATGAAAAACATGCCAGCAGTTTGTTAATTTTCATGAGTTAATGATAAGCAACAGGAGTAGAATTTCAACAAAATTTGTGTCCCCAAAAAACATTCTACCAAAACATAATCACAAGAAAGGCTATCTATGTATCCATTTACCATATTCTGAACCAACATCCCAGAAAACATCCACCAGACTTCTGAGCCATTTTGAATGAAGTACAAGTACACCCTTTCTATTATGACTCCAAGTACTGAAGAATGTGTAGTGTTAACTGGTAATGACTTACAGGAAACACGTATTTCAAACAAAATGTTAAGTCACAAATTACACAGAGCTGAGCAGTGCATGACACAATCTTCAGCAACCTTGTATAAAATTCCGTCAATATATCTAGTTATACTGGCTTTGTCTTTGGGACTTCTTTAATGTTTGTAAGACATTCAGCTCTGTAGCACCTCCTCAGGTTTCCAGTTTTTGAGAAAGTTTCACTTCTGACAGGTTTTTGAAAAGCCACCCAATGGGCTTTAAGAATTAGAATTTATGTTATAGATTTTTGCAAAGTTGGCTGTTTTTAATCACAAGAATATCTAAGGCTGAATCTTAGTTTGACTTTTTATTCCAGGCTGACATTAACACCAGATCCAGTAGGCTCCGAGATCTTTCTGGTTGACAATGAGAAGAACAATATCCCTTAAAATTCGGAACGTTGGACTGGATTATCAGATAATTCCAGCATTCCACTAATCAATTTTCCCTTCAAAATCTTTAAATCATAAAAATCCTTAAAAACCACAAAGCTACTTTTTAATAATCCAATAACAAGGAAATTTCCAAAAGAACACAATTTGTGCACATAACAGGTAAATACATAATTTGGTATTAAAGAATCAAACATTGAACTTTTCTTCCTCCTTACTATTGGATCTTTTTTCTATCCATTCATAACCTCAGACGACTGTGTGACAGAAAAACCCAGCTATGGCTGACGTATTTACCTCCAAGACGTCATTGTAGCACAAACTCATACACGTACGTATAAGTAAATAATGTATTCACAGCAGTGTGGTCAACGCCATCATTAGGATATTGATTAAAATGCCGTAGACATATTATCACGAATATATCCACATCTGCACACACATCAGGTGATAATGCAACATTATTTTGGTCAGCATCTCTACATGATTGCAATATGCTATCGCATAGATAAAATTAAATTCCCTGCCTCTGCGTACACTCATAGCAATGTATACAGAGCAATATCAAGGTACACACATTGATTTTTTAAGTAAATTACAGGCAATTAAAGACTGTATGAAGCCAGTTTAATCAATAAATGTCCACGAATTCCGTTTTGATATGAATTACAGACAGGAATGATAATCCTGTACGATATTGATTTTTTTTCCTCCCTTTGGCTATAAAAGATGAAAGTTCAATGTATTTGTACCGTTATGTTTGTATAGTATTTAAATTGTCAAGTTACATAGAATTTACTCTATGGTACACTAAAGTTATTTCTGCATGATGCTATTTTTTTTATAATTGACTTCTGGGATATGAAAGTTGGATTAAAAAGTTCATACTAACAAAACTTGAGAGATGCTCAACTGTTATTTAATTAGTACAGTAAATTGACTAAGGGATAAGATTCTACAATTGACAATATAGAATAAAAGTTATTGTGTCTCAATTATACATCTTACTTCAAAAAATTAATTTACAGCCAAGATTTTGTTAAGATTTATGCTTTAAAAAAACTGACTGAAATGCTTCACTATTATGTAATACATGTAATATTCTGCAGGTTCTGTAAATAAAGCAAACTTATTCATTTTAGCATTAATTATATAGTGCCTTTTTGTACACTAATTCAACATGTATATGATTTAAACTAATACTTGTCTTTTTCAAGACTCAAGTGCATTAATTTATAATTACACTCATCATTCAACTGAAGAGGAAGATTGTACTAAATTTTAATTTATGCATGTTTACAGTTACAGTAGAACTTCGATATCTTGAACACCAATATCTCAAATACCATGGATATGTCAAAGTGAATTAGAAGTCCCAACCACTTATTCCTTATGTAATTTACCCTTGATATCTCGAATACTTGATTATCTGAAGTTTTTTCTGTTTCATTGACATGATTGAGTTTGAGATAACAAGGTTTGGCTGTACTTTCTTTCTTGTTTGAAAAGGAACAGACATTTTTTAAACAAGTCTACATAGTATACGACATGTACTATACAAATTTGGACAATGTCCTATTAATGTTACTTTTGGATAGATTTCTTTCTCAGTCTTGCAATATTCAGTGAGACCAACTGGTCACAAGCAGCAGCTTAAAGCGACTGCAGCGCATGACCCCTATCTAGCATGACATTTCTAGTCCCATCATAATTATAATTGCATTTTTAGGTCAATGTATGCCATATATTTAACCAGAGAACAGACCTGCTCCAAAACGTTCAAGTTGATAACTAAATAGGCATCGCGATTGATGCAGACAAGAATGTTAAAGTATAACTGCATGGATACAATAGGTTTCATATCAGACCCACCATCCATGAGAGTTCCTATGAGGACCCATTGTTACTAATACATGACCCTTATTAATCTGACTCACAGGTATCAATGGTAATATGCAGCATCTTCCCTAGTGTCATCATCCATGCAATTTACCTCCAGATATGGTGAATAGCTACTGCTTGCTCGGCAATATACAAGCATACATATTCCAAAATCTTGAAACTTGAAAATTTGGCTACCAACACATTTTATTTCTGGGAGAGTTGGATCCTCCCAAACATTTTTTAAATGCCAATAAAACTTCATCAGATGACTTTGTTTATCCTAGTAAATACATTATGCCTGTGTCACCTTCCTGAATAACCTTTGTTCAGTCATTTTCCTCTTTTTTTTCTTTTTGCTTAATATCACAAAAAAGTAAAATTAATTAATACAAAAAATGCAATTACCCCCTCCCCCACTTTTTTTTTCCTTTTACACATTACATTGACTCATATTCTATGTTTCTTCCTTCAGTACAACTTCTGAGCTTGCAAACACATAATCTCTCTAGAAATTCAATGGTTTATCAAAGATACATACTGTTACAATCAATTTAAAAATCTTCATCTGTAATATGAGACCTTGACTTAAATTGATAAATTTTCAGATATTACTGAATAATACAAGTCACTTCTACACAGAGTCACACTCACAAACAGAAAGGGTGACATCCATAAAAACACACATAACCAAACATCTGCCACAGTGCCTATATATATAAGATGACTGAATTTACATTTCACTGGAGGCCAGCATAAACATTCCTACTAAATGCTAGTCCTGTACAAGATATCAAACAATTCAGATAAATTATGAACACTTACAAAATATAAAAAGCATATGGGTAAAGGTATATCAAAATTTTATGTTAATATGTTTGCAAAATTTAAAATTCACAGCACATTTTTAATGATAAAAAAAATCTAATGATGTGTATCAGCAAAAAATTGTAATTTACATTCAATGAGAACTTGATGTCTTTTTTATTGATTTTTTTTAAAAATATTTACATTTATCTGTTTCCCCTGAGAATTATGATTGCCATGTGTAAAAAAAAAAATTAAACATTTTGTTGTACGAGCATGCATCATTACACTGAACATATGTATGTCAAGGTGTTGTGCCAACTTTTCCTGCTTGCAAGATTCTGTGATAAAAAAGCATTGTAATTAGAGAAAACCAAACTATACAATTTTCTGTTCTGTTTGTAAATAAGTCAACTCATTCTCCTACTGGCTAACAAAGATGAACAAAGCTCAGAATAATTTACTATATCTTTATCTACCTGGTGTAAAACACAATGGTCCCAAAAGAAAAAGAATGAAAAGAAAAAATCCAACAGAAATAGGAATAGTTTGTTAATGTACCTAAATGACCTCTAAGTGGTATAGGCATTAAGTGGGGGAAAAATGCTCGAGAATGACTCTACTCTAGAGGGTAAAAATGCATGCATACAGTGAGAAAACGAGATCAAACATTTAAAAACGATTTCCTACCTGGTACATCCCATGATGCTGTGGGGAAAAGAAATTAAATAATGATTGTATCTAAGTTAAATCAATCCTCGTATCACAAATATCACTCTCCATGAGAAAAACTATAAATACACCATAGAAATCAGTAAATATATTCCAGTTTGCTCAAGGGCCTGAAAACTATTATCCAATACAGCTGACTAGGACTTGCAGTGGGAAAAACATGGAAATACTTGGTAACACATCCAAATAATTCAGTTCCACATGTAAATGCTATCTAGGTGCTTGAAGGGGCAGGTGTTGTGCGATTGTAGGGTCATTATAGAAAAACCAAGGATTGATATATTTGTTCTATGAGTGCCGTTCAGTATTTGAGATGGTGCACAGTTAGCTCCTTAAGATCAACCTATGAGTGAAAAAAATTATGCAAGTGCTGTAATTGTCACTCAATATCTTTATCATTTGTTGGCAAATTAAATTGACTTGCAAAAGGTGAGAACGTACAGAATCACACAATAAAGATTTACTGGTGACGATGTTCTGTAATCGTGTACATCAGATTCCTCGGTGTGTATATAAATGTCAAACAAAATAATGGGAATTAAATTGATTTGACATAATAATGATACGATAATGACACATCTTTCTTATTCCAGGTAGGCTATTATTTTGAATACAGCAATGGAAAAAAATCTTCAATGTGTTCATTATTTAGCAAAGTACCATTTTGCTTATTGTTAAAATTTTATGGTCATCAAAATGTTGGCACATTCAAAATTAGTTTAACATGTTATGAAAGTTATTCTTTTTTTGATGCCTACAGAATACTTTAATCCAAAAAATGAACATCACAAGTTATCAATAACACTTTTCACAAATTTTTAAAAATCCTTGGAAATTCATCAAATACGGTTCATCCAGAGAAAAACTTCCAGTAAATTCCAACAAATTCACAAGATATACCATGTAAATCTGCTTCAGGGTGAAAATTTCATCCACTCTGGCAAACCTATCAATAGCAGCATCCAAAAAAATTGGGCAAACAATGGATGATTTTGTATCAGATTATATAATGTAATTGTAAGTGTCTAGAGAGACCACCATGCAGAAATTAAATCAGGAATTGTCAGAAAGCATGACTTATCACATTCTGTATCAATAACACTGCCCAGTCATCAAGCCTATTGATCAGACAACAGTGGGAGCTGACGATGGAATCTGATGCACGTTTTGACACTCTGCGGAGGTAGATCAGTCCAGCTAACAGTTCAATAATTGCCACTGAAATGTGCTTTTCTCATCAATAACACCACACATTTCTATTTCGCAGGTTTCAATTCGCGAGGCAAGTTCCCTCTGTCTGTAACCTCCTCCGTCTTTATCCGATAATTCAATTGGAAATGTCCTGTGTGACAATGCAAGATACTTAAATAGAAGCAAAGTGGATTCCCAGCTTCAGGTATAATAGCGAATGATTGCCATTGGACCAGTGATAGGGAAAAAACTGAATAACTCAAATTGTCAATACATCAAGCAGATAGATCAGACAACTAACGATTAATTTCATCATGAATGATAGTGAATTATGTAGGATTCACCACATGTACTCCATTATGACGTTTTTGAATCATTGTTTCAAAACAAAAAATCTTTTAGTGTGGAAACATAATACATGTATGTAGTCTATGAAACAAAAGTAACAACTTCAACCTTTTTCCTACAAAATTAAAAGGCTTTGACTTCATATACCTGAAGGGAATCTGTTTGAATGATTATAACATTACATTGTACCTACATTTGATTCTTTGAATGAGTGACGCACTTGAAAAAAAAAAAGACTTCAAAAGATGAAAAACATTATATATACAGCTGAACTTCGGTGTCACAAACATCTATATCTTTAACACCAAGGATACGTTAGAAGAGATATGGAAGTCCCAAGCACTTTTTCTTTAAGTATTATACCCTCAGTATCTCAAATCCTTGGATATTTTGAAGTTTTTTCTTAGTCTCATCAAATTCGAAATAACAAGGTTTGACTGTACTTACACAATCATGCCTGAAATGCCAAGTCCTACAACCTTGACCAATGGCCCCCGAATATCAAGTAGAAAAAAATCTTAACCTTGAAATGCAACAATTCTGATAAAAAGAAAGCTCAAAAGAACAAAACTGGCTTCTACTTTCCAGACATCTTACAGACTTGACACTGATGATGTGCTTCAGTTAATTGTTACATTCAGTTCAGAACTTGGCAGCATCAATTAAAAGCCTGCATGTAATCAAGTAACACTTACACACAGGTAGAATAATCATACATACACCTACACCAGTCAGACTTCAATATTTCTTTAATGAAAATGTACCAGGTGTCAAATAACTGGAAAAGTAGAGAACTCATGGTAGTCTTGCCAATTCTACACTGAAAATGGAAAAAATGTCATTGATATTTACAACTATGCCCCTTATACAGTATTCTAGATGTCTTCTTACTCTCCTATCCCCCTCCAAGAAAGTGTTTCTTCATCTCTGTGTTATTTTCCTTTTTCATATCCTACTATAAAGCTATAAATCTCGAGTCCACCTTACAAGCAAATTCAGAAATTGTGGTCCTTTGTTTTCTCAGTGTTATTTGTTGAGTTGCAATGATTTATGGTATATTGTTACTATCTGTTCTGTCCTGTCTTGTCTGTCCATCACACCAAAAGAAGTTCTACATTTTTGAAGTAATACATTCTGGTGCAAAGGTTACAGTCAAGATTAAAGTTTCTGAAAGTCAAAGTTCCAGGTCAGGGTCATGAGGTCAGAAATCATAGTACATTCAGAATAGTCTTGTCACACACAATGCATATGTATGTGAAAATATATATGAAAGCCCTGTCACTTCTGGTGCAAAATTTACATGGAAGGTTAACATTTTTGAAAAGTTGGTCAACTTCAAGAAGGTCATGAGATAAAAAAAAACAAGAAGCCCATGGGCCACAATGCTCACCTGAGTAATTTTGGCCTTGCTGTTTTTCAACTGATTCCCCCCCCCCCCCTTGTAGGTCTTATTGTGGCCCCGCCCTACCCCCAGGGGTCATGATTTGAACATTTAGAATTAACATTACCCAAGAATGCTTCCACATAAGTTTCAGCTTTTCTAGCCCAGTGGTTCTTAAGAAGATTTTTACTACTTGTACATATTTCAATGTAAAACTTGGATTCCCTATTGTGGCCCCACCCTACCCCTGGAGGTCATGATTTGAACAATTTAGAATCTACACCACCCCAGGATGTTTCTAATAAGTTTCAGCTTTTCTGGCCCAGTGGTTCTTGAGAAAAAGATTTTTAAAGATTTTTTCTACATATTTCAATGTAAAACTTTGATCCTTTATTGTGCCCCCCCCCCCCTACCCTGGAGGGGTCATGATTTGAACAATTTAGAATCTACACTACCCCAGGATGCTTTCACATCAGTTTCAGCTTTTCTGGCCCAGTGGTTCTTGAGGAGAAGATTTTTAAAGATTTTTTCTACATATTTCAATGTAAAACTTGGATTCCCTATTGTGGCCCCACCCTACCCCGGGGGGTCATGATTTGAACATTTAGAATCTACACTACCCCAGGATGCTTCCACATAAGTTTCAGCTTTTCTGGCCCAGTGGTTCTTGAGAAGAACATTTTTAAAGATTTTTTTTACATATTTCAATGTAAAACTTGGATTCCCTATTGTGGCCCCGCCCTACCCCTGGGGGTCATGATTTGAACAATTTAGAATCTACACTACCCCAGGATGTTTCTACATCAGTTTCAGCTTTTCTGGCCCAGTGGTTCTTGAGAAGAAGATTTTTAAAGTTTTTTTTTTTTACATATTTCAATGTAAATCTTGGATTCCCTATTGTGGCCCCGCCCTACCCCCGGGGGTCATGATTTGAACAATTTAGAATCTACACTACCCCAGGATGTGTCCACATAAGTTTCAGCTTTTCCAGCCCAGTGGTTCTTGAAAAGAAGATTTTTAAAGATTTTTTCTACATATTTCAATGTAAAACTTGGATTTCCTATTGTGGCCCCGCCCTACCCCCGGGGGTCATGATTTGAACAATTTAGAATCTACACTACCCCAGGATGCTTCCACATAAGTTTCAGCTTTTCTGGCCCAGTGGTTCTTGAGAAGAAGATTTTTTAATGACCCCACCCAATTTTTGTCTTTTCTTGATTATCTCCCCTTTGAAGGGGGCTTGGCCCTTCATTTTAACAATTTAAACTTCCCTTCACTCAAGGATGCTTTGTACCAAGTTTGGTTAAAATTGGCCAAGTGGTTCTTGAGAAGAAGTTGAAAATGTGAAAAGTTTACAGACGGACGGACGGATGGACGACGGACAAAGGGTGATCAGAGTAGCTCACTTGAGCTTTCAGCTCAGGTGAGCTAAAAATCATAAAACATTCAAAAAGGCCTTGAGACTGGTAATACACAAGCATTCAAAGGTTCTGACCAAGGTTAAGGTTTTGTGACAGACTGACCAGAAATGTGGGGGGGGGGGCAATAAAGAGTTCAGATCTTTATAAATATAAATTACAATTTTTTATGCCTCCTCTTTGAGAAGTCTAGTATACATGCAGCTCCAGTTTTTCAAACCTCTCAATGAATTTGATATTCGTTCTGATTAGAAATCTTTCTTTTTCTACATGCATTTACAAATATCTAGATTTAATTACTAATGTACAGTATAACGTATCATCAATTTCAATTATGCACACACTCAAACGGTTACTGATAATTTTCATATACATGTATTTATGCACTTGTGATCTGCACACAAATCAAAGCTGATGCTACCAATAACTCGTTTTGTTCCTGAAGAAGAAGTTCTTTACTTAAACCTTTACTAATACTTGGGAAGTCTTCAAAAAGTCTGATTGGTCAAGTCCTAAGTAAATTGCACCTATCATAATACCAATTGAATGCAATTACAGGTGAACTTCAGTATTTCAACACTGACATGTTGACAACCTGGGATACATGAAGGTCAACTTTTCCTGGTAGTATCTTTAAAATCAACAAATAACTACAGCTGATCCGCAGTATCTCGAACACACCATGAATATGTCAAAGTGAGTTGGAAGTTCAAACCCTTCTACTGTTTGTCAAGGTTAACATTTTTCTTATTAATTTATTCTTTTCTTTTTTTTTTTTCCCCTTAGACACCAACTTTGAGTCTTCAATGAAGCCTCAAAGTTATTTCATGTGCATTTAAATTTAATTCAAATTAGCTCACCTTAGCACTCACATAGAGTTCATGGGAACATATTTAATGTGAAGTAAAATAATTTGAATTGAACTCAGATACTTAAGTTTTATTATACCCGCACTTTCTAAAGAAAGTTCGGGTATATTGTTGTTACTCATGTCTGTCCGTCCGTCCGTCCGTCCGTCCGTCTGTCACACTCTTATTTCTCAAACTCCTCTTACATTTTACACAGTAGCCTAATCATCTTTTGGGAGGTGTTTGGTGGTGTCATGTAGATGTGCAGTAAAGTTTCGGAATTTTCATGTTCACCCTGGGGGTCAAATGGGGGTCGAAAAATGACGTTTTTTATGCAAAAAGCCCCTGGTTCCCTGAACTCCTCTTACATTTTACACAGTAGCCTAATCATCTTTTGGGAGATGGTTGGTGGTGTCCTGTAGATGTGCAGTAAGGTTTTGGAATTTTCATTTTCACCCTGGGGGTCAAATGGGGGTCGAAAAATGACGTTTTTTATGCAAAAAGCCCCTGGTTCCCTGAACTCCTCTTACATTTTACACAGTAGCCTAATCGTCTTTTGGGAGATGGTTGGTGGTGTCCTGTAGATGTGCAGTAAGGTTTCGGAATTTTCATTTTCACCCTGGGGATCAAATGGGGGTCGAAAAATGACGTTTTTTATGCAAAAAGCCCCTGGTTCCCTGAACTCCTCTAACATTTTACACAGTAGCCTAATCGTCTTTTGGGAGATGGTTGGTGGTGTCCTGTAGATGTGCAGTAAGGTTTCGGAATTTTCATTTTCACCCTGGGGGTCAAATGGGGGTCGAAAAATGACGTTTTTTATGCAAAAAGCCCCTGGTTCCCTGAACTCCTCTTACATTTTACACAGTAGCCTAATCATCTTTTGGGAGATGGTTGGTGGTGTCCTGTAGATGTGCAGTAAGGTTTCGGAATTTTCATTTTCACCCTGGGGGTCAAATGAGGGTCGAAATATGACGTTTTTTATGCAAAAAACCCCTGGTTCCCAGAACTCCTCTTACATTTTACACAGTAGCCTAATCGTCTTTTGGGAGATGGTTGGTGGTGTCATGTTGATGTGCAGTAAGGTTTCGGAATTTTCATTTTCAAGTTTTTGATGCAGTG
The DNA here is from genome assembly GCF_033153115.1 of Saccostrea echinata. Classification (NCBI taxonomy): domain Eukaryota; kingdom Metazoa; phylum Mollusca; class Bivalvia; order Ostreida; family Ostreidae; genus Saccostrea; species Saccostrea echinata. The sequence goes on along the minus strand of NW_026889794.1, from coordinate 1,797,056 downwards.
GAAGAGCTCTCACTAATACATATCAGCATATTAGGTTTGATAAAAATATCTTGAATGATTTATTTAAAACTGAGCTTAACACTTATTTGAGAAAAGAGAGGTCAAGGTCAACTGAAAGGTTGAGGTCAAAATGTTGATGCAGTTGAAAAACTTATATCATTATGTATTTACTATTAGCATAGAAGTTCAACAAAAATATCAGAAATGGTTTATTTAAAATGTAGATAAGGCCAAATAAAAAAATATGTGTGGTTCAGGTTACCCGACCTTCCCTATTTTATACCCCCGACCCTAAACTTTTTTTTGGCAATTTTCATATTTTTCCGGAATTTCCCCCAATTTCCATCAATGGCTCCAGTTTAAGTTTTAGTTTCAGCAACGACGGCCTCCTTGCAAAACATAGTGCAAGTGTTTAATAGTGTTAAATCCAAAGCAAGCTAGCATGTAGGTGTCCCCTACCAATATTGACTAGTATATTATCACACCACATCTAAATGCCATTTGCAAAGCAGTGATAGGTATTATTTAGAAAAAAAAATTAAGAAAATCATTTTGTTAAAAAAAAAAAATTAAAAAAAATAAAAATCCCTACCTACCTACCCTAATTTTTTTGGAAGTGTAACCGGAACCACACATATTTTTTTGTTTAACATTATTTCAAATGATCATTTTGAAAGAGAAAAGACTAATTTAAAAAAGTGAGGTCAAGGTCAAAGGAAAAGTCAAGGTCAAAAAAGTTGATGCAATTGATATCTCTCAGCAGTATAATTATATCAGCATATGAAGTTTGATAAATATATCTTGAATTGTTTATTCAAAACTGATCTAGACACTAATTTAAGAAAAGTAAGGTCAAGGTCAAAGGAAAATTCAAGGTCAAAAATTTTGATGCAGTTGAAAAGCTTACATCAGTATGTATCAGCATATGACGTTTTATTGAAGTCGGACATGACAAACACTATATGCCTCGGCCATATTCATGGCAGGGCATAAAAAACTTGAATCTACACTATATGAGGATGTTTCCATATCAAAATGACTAACAAGCAAATTCAAAGAATTGTGGTCCCCTGCTTTCCGTGTCCTAGTGGATGGGATGCCATTATTTATGACATATTGTTTCAAATATGCACGCCCTATCATATGTCATTCAAAAGTAATCACCAAAGTTAAAATTTTTGAAAATTAGGTAAAACATCAAGGTCAAGGGGTAAAAAATCATAGCATGCTTGGAAACATCTTGTTACAGGTAATGTACATGTCAAATATATAAGTCCTATCTCTTCTCAATCAAAAGTTATAAGGAAATATAACATTTTTGAAAAGTAGGTTAAACTTCAAGGTCAATGTCACAGAGTCAAAAGTCATGATATATTTAGAAAGGTCTTGTCACAGGTAATATACATGTATAATATGAACGCCCTATCTTTTCTCTTTCAAAATGATCATTTGAAATAATGTTAAATTTTTTGAAAAGTAGGTCAAACTTCAAGGTCAAGGTCATGGGTTCAAAAATCATGGCATGTTTAGAAAGTTCTTGTAGGTAATGTACATGTGAAATATGAAATCCCTATCTCTTATTATTCAGAAGTTATGACCAAGGTTAAATTTATTGTGACAGACGGACAGACTGACAAACGGACAGACTGACAGACAAATGAGATTTAATGTCCCCTAGGTCCCTTTCGCGAAAATGGATGACAATAATGCCCTTGCTATTCATGAGAAGAAGATTTATGATGGAAAAAATCCCCTGCACTTTTCTATGTAAATCATTGGATCCCCATATGTGGCCCCATCCTACCCCAGTGGGTCATAATTTTAACAAATTTGAAGCTACACTGTCTATGTAAAGAAAGTTTCAACTTTTTGGGCCCAGTCAGTGGTTCTTGATAAGACTTTTTTAAAATGATACCACCAAATTTTCACTAATTCTTGATTATCCCCCCTTGAAAGAGGGTGTGACCCTTCACTTGAACAAACTTGAATCCCCTTTACCCAAAGATGCTTTGTGGCTGGGTTGGTTGAAATTGGCCCGGCGGTTCTAGTGAAGAAGACAAAAATGTGAAAAGTTTACAGGCGGACAGATGGATGACAAACAAAATGTGATCAGAAAACCAGAAAAACTCAAGTGAGCTAAAAACTGATGATCACAAGTACTTGGAAAGAGTTACAGTATTTGAAAAGCAGTTTTTTTTTTCATGCATTAATTGTTTTCAGAAGCTGAAAAGGTATGACTTGTATCCATGTTGAAAAAACTTCACATTTCAGAAAACAGTATGATTAAAAATAGTTAATCAAGGTGCTTTGAGTAGCAAAATAAGCTAAACTGGTATAGCTAATTCAACCACAGAGCTTAGTGAATTTTAAAATGCACAACCTTTTCAACTCTTAATCATTCTTAAAATATTTATATCATCATTTCTGATTCAAGGGAGAACAAGAGATATGATCAGAAGTATATCCATTGACTAATAAACATGTACATGTATATTGTGTTTTTTAAGTCATTAATGTTTGTTTGTTGTTAAATGTCCCTCTTGGGAATTTTTCACTCATACGGAGACACCACCACTCAAAAATAATGAAGACGTACAAGTCGGATTTGAGGTTAACATTCATTTTAGGAATTTTCAACAATTAATTAAGACGTAAAGAGATAACTCCTTCCCCTTGCCCCTTCCCCTTCCCAGACCCCAGTTTGTTCATGTATGCTAACTAGTCTAATACTTTGGTTTGACATAAAAAAAATGTGAATACATACAAATAGTTTAATGGTCCATCTCTTTGAATGATTTTCATTCCTAATTCTAGGTTGACCCAAATTCATGAATGAAATGTCAAGTAATCTTATCATTGATGCACTTCTATTTAATTTGATGTAGTCATATTATGAACAAGAGAGTGGGGATGACCTCAAGGGTTCATAACCTTAAACCATTAGATGTACATAACATAATAACACAAGAAACAAAATTATGTATAGTCAAATGGAAAAGTTTTCTACTATTTAGGAGTCACATGATCATTTGTCATTTCAGGGACAGGGAGCGGCTAGGGAGATTGGAACCCCCCCCCCCCCCTTGGAATTTGCAGAGTTATTTAAATAGGACTATATACTGATTTACAGAAGCAAATAAAAAATGACTTTGGATGCCCTCCCCCTTTAAAAACATGGACCCCACCATCATTGTTTTTATTTTGTTTGTTTGTTTTTGTTTTTGTTTTTTTTTGCTCCTCAGGAAATTCTGGGCTGGAATTTTTTTGGACCGAGGTGTGGACCCCCCCCCCCCCCCGGAAAAAAATTCCCGGATCTATGCCTGTAACTGAATGTAATGTCGACAACGGGAGATAACTCTTCAGAATGTGAAATTCGTCTATTGTGGCATCGATGATCCACTCTCTACGATCGGCTCATACATTCAGTGTCTGAGAGAGAAACGAACGACAACTCTGCATAGGAGATTGCCGATGATCTTTGATCCTTTTTAAACTTTAACCTAACCATTTGCATTTCGGTTTATTTTACCCCAATCTATACTTAAACTTGTACTTACCGACTGTCATAGGTCCTGTCAACTTCATGAAATATAATCCAATTAAAACACAAAATGAATTAATTTCCACTGATATACATGTAACACTGCACCATGTCACATGGCATGTGCAATCTAAAAATGATAATGGTAAAACTAGTACTAGTACTGGTAGGGTGACGCAAGCCCAATGTGATGTAGAAATTTTCAAAAAGGTGTTCACATACATGTACAGTACAAGAACAAATTTTAAATTATCCTAACAAACGATGTTTTAACATAACTTTGCCATCTAGGCCTATTTCCAAAAACAGGCAAATTGTGTGTGTGTGTATTGGGGGGGGGGGGGGGGGGGACATATAAATTGATTGGGTATGGCTTTTCAAGGAGGTTTTTGCCTAATCAAATACTAAAAAAAGTTTGCACATTTTGATAAATTCATCAAAAACGCTTTGTACTAAAATAATATTATTTGTTGTTGAGAAGATAAATTTAAAAAGTTCCAATTATGGGCCAAAAATTTATACCCCCCCCCCTTTTTATTAAAACCTAATTTACAACATTAATTAAATTCTGATATTTCAGACTGGTAATGAATTAAGTATATGAAATGCGTATAAGAGGTTCATGGGTCACATGGTCACCTGAGCATTTTATGCTCGATTTGACGAATACATGTACTGTGTAAATTATAGAATTATTTGGACTTTTTCCTTGGTAAGCCCAATATGAAGGAGTGTGCATTTAGAGGCAAACACCTTAGTGCGGGTATTACTGTCTCATGACAGCATCTAGTTATATTTGAATGTCTAACAAATTGATAAACCTTTCACTGTACAGTAAACAAAAGTGCCAAAGACGTACATTTCTGATTCATTATAAATGTAATTAATTATTACCCCGTAAGTTCATGCATGTTTAATTACTACAGCTAGGGAATAAAAATCACATCTCTGTAAGTGTGAATTGATTGTAAGCATGTTCTCTGTAATTTTTTTTTATTGTACATGTTTCTTACCTAATTTACTAATGCCATCTTAATAACCATTACATGCTGTTACTGCCAGCCAATCTGTATACAGCTCTAAATATCAACTTCTAATCAACCTAAAACAAAAAAGAACAAAAAATTACAAATGATCAGAAATTAAACATGTGGTGATCTGACATTTGAGTGCCATTCCTTTTTTAATCTATTTCACCACTTATACTTTTCTTTCATCCTTTATAAGTTTGCACTATTAATGGAGCAATATTTTGAGTGGGTTGATCTTTGGGAATTTTGCAATTTTTACCCCACACAAAACTTTTTAAAAGACATTATACAGTCAAACCTGGAGAGCAACCCACTGACTTTTTATCAATCTGATAAAAAATTGACCCTAACTATCCTATTTATTGCATAGTTTTAAGCATTTACCTGTCTGACATGATCAGGGACCATAATTAATTAACTAAAGATACTATTTGCCTATAAACTTTGTATTAAATCAGATGACTTTTCAACAATACACTGTCATTTTTGGCATGAGTGAAACAATTGTACAATGCAGTAATTTTTTTTTCTATAAAATCTTACTTGCGTAAGAAGTTTGATAAAAATATCTTGAAAAATTTCTTTGAAACTAAGATTAACACAAATTTAAGAAAAGTGAGGTTGAGGTCAAAGGAAAAATCAAGGTCAAAAAATGTTGATGCAATTGAATAGCTCTCATCAATAATATGTATCAGCACATAAAGTTTTAGAAAAATATCTTCAATAGTTTTTTGAAACTGAGCTAAACACAAATTTGAAAAAAGTAAGGTATAGGTCAAAGGAAAGGTCAAGGTAAAAAATGTTATGCAGTTATATTAGCTCTAATCAATATGTATCAGCATAAGAAGTTTGATAAAAATATCTTGAAAAGTTTCTTAGAAACTGGGCTAAATACAAAGTGTGATGAAAGGACAGAAGGACAGAAGAGGGACATGACAAACACTATATAAAAAAATGTTGATTCATTTGATACAGTTTGACTGAATGTGTATCAATATACAATTTAACAATCTCTTTTTCTTTTCTTTCTTTCTTTTTTGGCAAAAGATGTCTTATTGAAAGGTATGGAGGCCCCAAAATTGTAGAAATTATCCTCACAAAATTTTTACTGGCACTGACTGCAGCTACATGTGACACATATACATGTACTTGTGTCATTTGAAACAATAAGTCAAGCACAACAAATCAACTAACCAAAAGATTCAGGTTCAATAACTTTGCAAGTTAGTAACCAGTTTTCCTTATCTAGAGTTCCATAATCTTTCTAAATGCCCAAAAACATGAGGATTAAATTGCTGATTTGGTTTGGACAATTAAAGAGTTGGAAATAGTAAGTAAAGGTCAACCATGCATGATAAAAATCTTTTTCTCTATGCACAACTAATCTTCCTCAAACTAAGGATACATAAATACTGCACAGATCAGTGCAATACAACCCACAGACACAGGATAGAGTATGTGCTCAGGTTTTGCAGCACAATGTGTCAATTGTGATATAACCTTTAGTGGTGTCACTGCAACATTAATCAACTGCTGGCTGGAAATTCTTTAACATATTTGAGAAACAAAAAAAAAAGAAGATTCTATGTATCAGTGAAGAAACATAAATGTAGAGTGGTAAAGAGAAACAGATTAAAGTTTTCATTTGTAATTTTGCATATTGATCACATGTACACATGCCAGGCCAAGCTTAAAAAATTCTTTGTTTGCATGCAATTGTCAACCTGTAATTTTAAGGCAGGTAGGCATGTTTTGTTTGTTTGTTTGTTTTTTTTTTTTGTATGTTTTCAGGTTTTTGCTGGATAACAAATCATAGAGATTTTCTAAAGTTAATAAAGCAAATAAGCTCCACTTATGTAAGCAATAAATTGATAAAAACAAAAATAAAAAATAGAAAATGAAACAGTTTCAGTATCCTGAAGACTTGAATCTTAACCCCCCCCCCCCCCCCCCCCCAATTAATTATCTCAAAAAAAAAAAGGGCTGCAAAAATTTTTGGGTCATGGTGCATTTTAAGTGGGTCGGTAGGCAAATGCAAACAAACAATTTTTTATGTTAGACCCTAAGCTCTGCCATATATAGAAAACTGTCAAACTAATGTTTATACTCAGAACTAAATGACTATCTACTCAGCACATATTCTAGTTAGGAAATATTTTATTAATGCTGATTTATTTTATTTCTCCCTAATGGCACTTCCTGTATTTATAACAAAGGTCAAGGACAATCATGTAGCAAGTACAATCATACATAAGAGGTAGATATAATAGATAGATGATCTTACTCCATCAAAATTTATACATGATAATTATCATCTCTGTATGCAAATTGAATGAAATTTATTCCATTATTAAAAGAGTCGATTTTAAACCAAAGTTAAAAGTAAAAGTTCAAACCAGTAGTTAAGTGACTTTTATTTCTTTTTCACTCAGACAAAAGTTTTACTGAAAATTTCTTTGAACTTGACGTAAGAAGAGTTGTAAAATAAAGTTACATGCAGACACACAGTTGTGATAAAGAAAACTTAAATTAGATATTAAATGTTGTTAATTACGTCTACCCTAGGGTTCTTTGAAATACATAATAGACCCATTCCCTTGGCTGCTACTTGCAAATTTGATTCTAGTCTTTAAGGCTCTTATTAATATCTCAGCTAGTTGCAATTGCTTTCAACTATAATTTATAGTGAAATTTTAACAAATTTTATGCTAGCTGTTTGTTGGTTTTATTCCATTTGCTAGTCTAGCATTATAATTTCTTTTCAACTTGTTTGAAAATGTATTAGTGAAAGGTGACTGTAAACTTCTTGTCTTGAAAATGTTAAATTATTACAATTACATAAGTATAAATTAAGTAACATAAAAATGTATATATTTACACATTTTGAATAAGCTTGCATCCATAAAGAAATAGAACTTCACTTTTGAAATTAATTTGCTATCAGATTGCATTTTATTTGGATGAGCTTAATATTAGGAAATTTCATAAAGACTGATTTTGTGAAAGACAGTTTTGATCATTATATCTAATTTGTAAAGAGATTTAAGACAATCCAATTACTTTGTTATAAATTATAAATACATGTATCTGTCTTCAATCCAGGCAACATAAAAATATTGATCAAATTATCATGATTATACACATTCCAAAATCTCCAGAAAATATAAGTGATATACACATCGATCAGCATTCACTTTAATTTCTACTTAAATGCAACTCTACTTTCATGGGAAATACAATCTTGTTTTGAGAAATACAAACTAGTTTTAGATCTGAACTGTCTAATGACATCAACTGCTTTATTTGGCAACTAAATGAACATCCAATGACAATTATTGCTTCCAGGCTATATACCAACAAAAGTCACTTTTCAAAATGGCTAAGCAACCACTAAAACCATTTGTGATGAGTATGAAAAACATTTCTTTGCATAATCTATGTAAATGGTGGTTTTGTCTACTTCAATGCAGTTGATATTAATTTTAATAATTGCAGTGGTCATTAGAGGCCATAATAACAAATCTCAAAATTGAAGTGTAAAACACTGCATGCAATATGCTACTTCTTTTGAGGTCTGAACACCGATGTATGCAATGACACACATACACTGCATTTCTTTTACAAATACATGTACACTGCTTTAACTGTTTTCAAACCTTACATTAATGTAAGTACATGTAATAACATATTTAGAATACCAAGCTAAAAATGCTTATCAAAATGTGTATAAAGTTCACTTTATGTTTTATTAGATTTTTTTTCAGTTCATGCACAACATTTTTCCCCCTCCAATAACAGAAGAGTACAAAGAAGTTGAGTTCCTGTAACATTCCCTGCTGGATCCATCCTGACAGACTGCCAGAATGAGACAATTGATTATCTGACCATCCAGCGAAGATCTACCAGAGAATCCTGATGTAATGATAGTTTGCAATTTTTTTCCTAGCGGCCATTATTCTATTTCCTCTTGCAGAATAGCAATCATGGAATGAACAGGACTGTTTCCCATAATCAAACTTGACAAATGTATCACCATAAAATACAAACGAAGGAACAAATTACTGAAGCTTTAAATTTGTGATGTGAAATCAATAGAAGTTACTGACCAGGACAAGATACAGGAATTATTCTAAGAACGCAAAGTTCATGTGAATGATCAAAGAGGAGTGAACAACAATGTAAAAATTTCCCAGAAAAACTTGCCAGTTCAAATCCAAACTATATAATAAAACATATTTATAGAAAACAAAGCTATAATTAAAGTTTGTTTTTTCATTTTTTCACCCAGTACCAGTGCAATTTCAGCCATTCCTGGTAATACACTAAATCCATTATTTTATGCCCCCTGAATCAGAGATTCAGGAATATGGTTTTTGGTCTGTCCATCTGTCTGTCTGCAAAAACTTTAAACTTGCCCATAACCTTTGAACGATGAGTGCTAGGGCTTTCATATTTCACATACGTATTCCTGGTGACCTTTCTTTGGGTACCAACATTTTTGACTTCATGACAGTGGAGTTTGACCTACTTTTAAAAAAACTTTAACTTTGGCCATGAGCTGCCAGGAGCATCCATGTTTCAAAAACAGATCCTGTTTCTGTAGTCCTTAATATGTTAGTTCTGCTGAAATGTTCATAAGCAGCTGGTATGAAGAATGGAATTTCTTGCACTGGGATGAAAGAAGTACTGTGAACTAGCTACTATTTAAACAAGAGACCCATGGGCCACAACACTCACCTGATGAATTATGGCCCTTGATCTGCAGATTTTTTCCCTATATATTCTGATGTAAAACTTTGATCACACATTGTGGCCCCACCCTATCCAAGGGGGTCATGGTTTGTACAAACTTGAATCTACACTACCTGAAGATGCTTGTATGTTGTTTGACGTCCCACTCAAGAATTTTTCACTCAAATAGAAACCTGAAGATGCGTCCACATAAATAATATGACTAATCAAGGTTTTGCTGTTCTTGACTGATTGATTGTATGTTGTTTTACTTCCCATTGGAGAATTTTTCACTCATAGAGAGACGTCACCATACACCAGTGAAGGGCTTCAAATTTTTGACCTTTACTAAGCACTCAGGGCCATTGAGCAGTGAAGGATCTTTATCGTGCCAACACCTGCCATGACACAGGGCCTTGGTTTTTAAGGTCTCATCCGAAGGACCTGCAACTTTCACTTCAAAGTGCAGAGCGCATGGCGAAGGAACAGTTGCAACCCATTTTTTATTGACTTAGGTCAGTCGCGGTCGAGATTCGAACTCACGACCTCCCGATCACTCTTCCGACTGAGCTACCGTGAACGGTTTGCTGTTCTTGAGAAGATTTTTAAAGATTTTTCCTATGTATTCCAATGTAAAACTTTGATTGCCCATTGTGGTCCCACCCTACCCCAAAGGGTCACGATTAGAACAAATTGAATCTTGTCAAACTACACTACCTGAGGATGCTTCCATATAAATATGACTAATCATGGCTTTGCTGTTCTTGATGAAAAGATTTTTCAAGATTTTTAATATGTATTCCCATGTAAATCTTTGATCGCCCATAGTGGCCAGACTCTACCCCTAGCCTGGGCATAATGTTTGAACGAACTTGAATTTACACTATTTTGGGAAGCTTTCTCTTCAGTTTCATTTTTTCTGGCCCAGTGGTTCTTGAGAAGTAGATTTTTAAATGACCACGACCAATTTTCACTATTTCTTAATTATCTCCCTTTGGAAAAGGATGTGGCCCTTCAAATTTCCTTTAACCAGGAATACTCTGTGCTAAGTTTGGTTGAAATTGGCCCTTTGATTCTGGAAAAGCTGAAAATGTGAAAAGTTTAAGCAATGACAATGACCACAGAGAACAGAAAAAGTTTGATCAGAAAAGCCCACTTGAGCCTTTGGCTCAGGTGAGCTAAAAAGCATTTTAAATATATGATCAACTTAAACCCCCTCCTAGGATCTGATCCCTGATAACCAGATTCACAATTGTTAAGGACCATGCAAATGTCTATGAATAAATGGTACACTGTATAAAAGAATTCACCCTCACTTTGAGTCCTGAGCTAATTTAAGGGAGCAATAATTTCACAATTCTGGTAGAGGGCTAGCTGCTCATTATAATCACCTTGACTGTTAGATGTCATTTGTGAATTAATACAAATATCTTCAAACATTGGAATACATTTTCATTATTTCAGACCCTGTTGGAAGGGGGTAGGGGGGGGGGGGATAAGAATGGACCATGAAATCAGTTCTGCTCCTTGATCTTCATCCATAGATTCTGTCTACTTAAATTGATTGATTTCAGAGAAGAGGTAGCTAACTGTTCTCAAGTTTATTCCTTTTGCACAACAGATGGCAGTACTTCACTTGACTGAGTCACTCAGGTGATCTAAGGAGAAATCAAAGATTTTGACTTTCATGTCTGACAGATTGCCTGTGGACAGGCTTTCTTAATGCTATTTTCTGGTCATCAATTTTCTTTTTTACAATGTATAAACATATTTTTAGCTTAATGGTCAGCTCTGTCTAGTGTTGCATATAAAATCTCAGGAAAAAAATATTTTACAACCCTCTTCAAAGTGACTTAGTATTAAACCCTTGTAGTGCCCATCTCCACTTCAACCAGTCCTCTTTGTTGATAGGAGTGAAACGGTTCACCGCGGTATCGATTCACCGTGGTATTTTTTCTCGGTTTGATACACGGTGCAAAATCTCTTAATTTTCAATACGCAAGTTTCGAGATTATCTCCCTTGGTGCGCTCTTTCGTTAAGAATGGGAGTTTTGTTTCCATGTAAGCAGGCAGGTGGGACAGTTATTTATATATTGGATACATTACATCATCAATGTGCCAGCATAACTGATTCTCGGAATGCACTCTTCAACTCGAAATTGCCGAATCAAAAGTAAAGGCGTCAATTTTTTCTACGAACAAAAAATCAGAAAAAAAGAAAATAAAAATCGGAACAAAAGAAAATATCAGTGGGTAAGAACTTATCAAACGAGGGAAGAGATATCATGGATCTCTAATAAATACACACGCATGTGATCATTGTACGTCGTCATTCTGAATGCATGTGACTCTTTCCCTCATAATAACTTCAAAGAGCCCAGTAACTTTTTAGAAAAGGTTTGTACAATCAAAAAAAGAATTATTTTTCTTACAAAGACTATGATGGTTATTTCGTTTACAAGTATCCTGAATGAAAGTACATTTATTTTGTAAATATGTATAGTAGAGCTTTATAAAACCATCAAAATGATCATTGCTTAGCATTTTCATCTTTCTATAACATTAAATGAATTTTGAAAGCCATAGCCATCGTTCATTTATTTATGCACATTTGTATACATTAACAACCTGTCCCACTTCCATGCTGATATGGATACCTTTTGCATCTCACTCGTAGGAGAGTTACAATTTCTAAACTCGCATATTCGGTTCATTTTTCCATCGGGATCGTTATTCAGTTGGGTTTGGCATAATGTAAAACACTTTACTCAGTATAAATAAGTATAGAACACATAAATTTTTGATGATCGACTGATAGTTTCAAGTTTCAATTGTAAAATATTTTTTGACAGTCAAATAATTCTAATCAATTTCTTCTAGTCAGTTTGCAAATAATTCGTAAATTAAGTGACTAGATTTAGTAAAAGAAAGCATAAAACAAGATTGAATTTGTTTCCTTCTTTCAAAATGTATCGTACTGAAAATATCCATACCGAGACAAAATTATACAATACGTATCGAACCATGGAGGTGTATCGTTTCACCCCTATTTGTTGAGAGCTAAGAGAAAAAGTTTACTTTCATCCGTTATATTAATCACAGAGTTTGTGATGCAAAAAATCATTACAAAATTTAGGCTCAAAACTGACAGGAATGTCTTTTCAACACCTGATTGCAACAAGTTGATCTCTTTTCCTTCAACAGTTCTGTATAAGGAAGCAAGAAAGACAACTCTGGTGTTATTCTTAAATGTTCAGAGATAAAAATTATTTACCTTGAAATAATTTACAATGTATTAATACTCTGAAACAATAATACACTTTTGTTCCCTTAATTTATACAATGTTCTATTAATTCACTATGATCAGAAGTCAGATGCCATCACGTTGCAAAGGGGATTGGAAGTTTGAAATTCACAATTTTTCAAATGTGAAATCATTTGAATTTCTTGAAGTGAACAATTCATATATGCAATGGAAATTAACACAATGATTTTAATTTCGCTATGTTCTTCACAAATAATAATTTCCTCTGAAATTAAACCCATGGTCCTCATGTTATCAGGTCACTCAGTAAGCTATCTGTACGATTGATTGTTTGTTGTTTCATGTCCCTTTAAGAATTTTTCACTCATACGAGACCTCACCAAATTTTTATACTGGTGAAGGGCTTCAAATTTAGACTTATATACTCAGCACTTATGGCAATATAGAGAAGTGATGGTTCTTCATTGTGCCAACATCTACCATGAAGTGGGACGATATTTTTATGGTCATATCCAAAAGACCCATTGACGTTCACTTCTAGTGCCAGGTGCTTTGTAAAGGAACAGTCACTACCTATATTATATGTCTGAGGTTTGACATAGTGTTGGAAACGAGAATTAAATCCAGACTTAATTGAATGAGTAATTTTTGATATGGGTCAAAATTAACATACAATATTGCCTTTGGAAATTAATAAAATTTATATCAAAGTAATTTTTATTAAAAACTGACTTAATTAGTTTAGAATAAAAGGAGCACTCTTTTTTTCTAATTACATGTTTCACCCAATTAAAAAGATGTCCATTGTCCAACTTGAGGAGAAAGCTGTTCATATCCACAGCAAAAAAATGTCATACTTGGATTAAAAAAATTGATGTAAACATGAAAATGTACTTGAAAATAGGGTAAAATTGATCACAATCAAATTTCCTTCATTTTTTAGTGATTTCTTTAAACTTGTGTGCATCCTTTGAACCATGTGGTTTTATGTCAAGTAGAAAGAGGCTAATTCATGTAAACAACTGTACTTTCTAACTTTTCTGCAGTGAATTCAAACAGATTAAATGTTACATGTATGATATTTTCAACTTATCATCCTTATTGAAAACTTAAGAGAAGTGATTACAGAAAAAAAATTACTGCTTGATGTAGTTTCAATATTACTTGTTAAAAGATGCCCCTGACAGATGTCAGAAAATGTAGGTTGACCCTTTAACAGGTTGGGGCCAAACGCCCAAATAGGATATAATAGCCTCTCTGGGATATAATATCCCAAATGGAATATAATTACAGTGCTAAAAATGAAGATTTTTTCATTAAGCCATAAACAATTTACAGTGCAAAAAATGAAGATTTTACATTTAGCATATTACAAATCCGCATCAAATTACTTAAAAAGCTATAACTTTTGTTTAACAAGTTTTTTTGTATCCCAACTGAATGAGACTGATCGAAGATCCTAAACTTCTCACAAATTATATGGTTATAGAAAAACTTGCTTGCCGATAGTTATCGCAGTCAATTTATATTCATGCTGATTTACAATATTTACAGCCAAAATAACAATTTTCATTTTTTGCTGCACTGTAAATGTATATCCCATTTGGGATATCATATCCCAAACGGGCTAATTATATCCCAGTGCATTTGGGTTATTGGTACCAATTAACCTGTTTATAAATTGATGATGGTGTACTAACTTATCAAGTCCAGAACAATCTCTTGATTTATCTATATAGCTTGAATTAGCTATATATAAGCTTTATTAAGCTATTCAGAATAGCTTGATAAAGCTATTTACATACACAGTTTTTTCACAAAAATGATTTTTGTAAGAAATAGACAAAAAGTCGCAAGTATTTGCCTATATATTCATAAATGTACTATGGACTATCAAAAAAAGCAACCCAAATCAAAGATAGTTCTAACATTACAGCTTTTGAATACTTTTAAGCAAAAGATGCATTAATTCCATTGTTTGGATTACTGTACACCACCTTGTGTGCATTGAGGCATGGATAAGCATGATTGCTTTACACTGCGCTGAATCATTACCAGTCAATTAGGGTATCTTGTTGACCAGAATTGACCTCCTTTACAATTTCATTCAAGAAGTAACTGTGTGGTCTCAAATCAATTGCTTTATATAGCCCCAAAACTTTTAGAACTTTTAGTACAAAGTCTCTCAAGGACAAGCAGTTTGATGAGCAATTTTTACATGCATTGTTTTTAGAAGAGTTCAAAGTTGACATAGTTGAACACTATCACTGCACCAAGGTGTGACTTTTTGTACATGCTGAAAAAATAACACATTTTAAAAAAGTGTGATAAAATAGCTAAATCAAGGCACTGTAATTAGCTTAATAAAACTATATAACTAATTCAAGCTATAAAGCTAAATTAAGAGACTGTGTCAGACCTGCTTATGTAATATCAAAATATCTCTATCTGCAGACTTGCATTGGTATCTGTTGCCTTTCAAAGAAAAGCTATAAAGATTACTGGTAGCCTACATGTCACTAAACTCTGTATCAGCACTCCAGTAAAAACACTACGTACAGCTAGCCAAGTAGATCATATCACTTCCAGCTGATCCAGTGCACTTGTGAAGAAAACTTTACAAGTTTTCAATAATTAGCCTAGTAATTTAAATATAAAGTACATTATTTTTCTTGACTTTAGACGGCTATATAACATGATAAATACTTACCCAATATAAAAATAAAAGTCGTCAATTTCATCTAATCGTTGAATCGGTTGAACCGTTGAACTTGATGCAGGAATCGATTGATGATGGATTGCATATGACATTTTCACCTTCTCATCGAAAGAGTATTACAAGGAGGATAACTCGTGTGAACAGCTAACCTTCCCGATATGGCCAGATCTGGCTCCTAGGCCATAAAACTTAGATGAGCTTACTTTTAATCTCAGCATAGGCGTCGGAACCGAAGGGGGGGGGGGGTAGGGGGTTTATCCCCCTACTTTTTTAATACAAAGAATTGGTACTAAGATAAGTTCGAACCCCCCCCCCCACACCCGAAAGAGGATTTTCGGATTTGGACAAATTTTCAATTTTCCTATTTTTTTTTTGTTGACAAGTTTTTTCAGGTTTGAATTTTTTTTTCTCATTCAATTACCCCCCCCCCCCCCACTTTCAATTTGCTTAATTCCTTTGGTAAACAGTTGGTAAAAGTGAGACAGATCAAACATGAGCTCGTCTAATTAAGTTTTATAGCCCCAGAGCCTGCAGGACGTGCCCCTCCCCCAATAATTTTGCCGACATATAGAATACTATAGAAAACATAGCTACTATATGCCTGTGCCCCCTCAATAAAAACGTCTGATGACCTTTTTTTTTTCTTGTCAAGGAATTTTTGGTGATGATGTTGTTCTGTTATCAACCTCAGCCAATGGTCTTCAACAAAAGCTAAACACATTAGATGAATTTTGTCAAAAATGGTGTTTAAGTGTAAATGTTGATAAAACGAAAGTCTTAGTTTTTAATAAATCTGGTAAATTGTTGAAGAATAAATTTTTATTGAATAATAGTATACTCGAAAATGTTACTAATTATAAATATCTTGGTGTTTATTTCACTGCATCAGGTACTTTTTCGCAGGCTAAAGATGCATTGTACAAAAAAGGTTTGAAATGTTATTTTAAGTTATGTAAAGATATTTTAGCATTTCATCCTCCTGTTAAAACTAGTCTACATATTTTTGACCATACAATTAAGCCAATACTGTTATATGGCAGCGAAATATGGGGTGTGTTTAGTCCTCATTCATCACGATTCAGAAATGGTATCTCAATTGACAATGTATATAATTTTTCAGAACCTGATAAACTACATTTGAAGTTTTGTAAATTTATACTGGGTGTTCATAAGAAAAGTGCAAAATTTGCTGTAATGTCAGAACTTGGAAGATTTCCGTATTATATTGATATCATAAAATCAATGTTATTATATTGGCATAGATTGGAAAATTCTGATAACAATTCTCTTCTGTACAATGCTTTTATCAATTCCAAAACACTTAGTACAAGTAGAGACTCCTGGTTCTCTTGTATACTTGAATTTTTGAATATTTTAGAAATATCAAAAAATGCCTCCTCTTTGAGTCTATCTAAATTCAAAATTGTCATCAATAATCAAATCCGCAAAAAGTTTATTTGCTCTTGGTTCAACTTTAAAGAAAAAAGTTCTTCTGGAAAACTTGATTCTTATGTAAAGCTTAAGAGTAATTTCCAATGTGAAGAATATTATACAATTATGGACTCTTTCGGTGGTGAATATGGTTTGTTATTCACCAGAAAAATATCAATATTGACCTCGGCTTCGGCTTCGCCTCGGTCAATATTGACATTTTTCTGGTGAATAACAAACCATATTCACCACCGAAAGAGTCCATAATTGTTTTATTATATAGTCCGAATTTGAATAAATAAGACATTGACGGCTACATGATGATATCACTTTCATTTACGAACTTCTGTCGTGGAAAAATGAAGAAAAAAAAATGTCCAGATTACAAGTTATAGCTTCCGTGTTGTCCTTTTGCTGTTTGTAAGACATCGAAATGTTTAGAAAATAATCCTGCGATAGGCTTGGCTTATGTTTTTCCTGCTCAGATACACAGCTGACTCCGACCGTTGCAACCATTGTTCACAACGATGTGTGAGGTGTTGATTGTGACGTCACAATGCCGCTGCACGCGCACCGACCCTCCGGTGAATACGGCTTCAAAACCAGTGAATATGTATTGTTATGAACTGTTTGCGTTTGTATAGATTATATAGGGGCTATAAATAGACTATATAATAATTAACATTACTGAATAACTTTGACTTTAGAAGAGGCATAACCAGACTAAGAATATCTTCTCACAGGCTTAAAATTGAAGCTGGTAGATATATTGGACTAGAAAGAGATAAAAGAATACGTGAAAAATATAATTTGAATGTAGTGGAAAATGAAATACATTTTACCATAGATTGTCCTTTTTACAAAGAAAAAAGAACCAAACTTATAAATGAAGCACAGAAACATAATAAAAGTTTTAATAGCTTAGATAGTTCTCAAAAATATTTTTGGATCATTACATGTGAAAATATGAATGTTTTACTTCAACTTGGAAACTACCTCTCTAATCATTTAATATGACATTGTAAAGCACAACAACTTGCTATGTATGTATTTTACTTTAACATTTTTTTTAATTTATCTCCTTATTGATAATGTACTGTCTTTGTGTACTAATGTATCTTTCATGCCTCTCTGGGGGCCCTTGATTGGAAAATAAATATTGTCTTGATTGGTAGTTGATAGTGCCCCCTCAATGGCTGTGCCCCCCCCCCCCTCAAATTGAAGTTACTTCCTACGGGCATATTGAAGTTTACTGTTAAAGCTGATTTATGCTTTCAATACATTGTATTTTTATGCCCCGGTAATCGAAGATTCGGGAACATATATTTTTTTTTTGGTCCGTCCGTCTTCCATCTGTTTGTCTGCAAAAACTTTAACCTTCCCTATAATTTTTGAATGGTTGGTGCTTGGGCTTTCATACATGTATTTCACATGTGTATTTCTTGTGATAAGATCTTTGGTTACCAATATTTGAAACCTCTTGGCCTTGACCTTGGAGTTTAACATACTTTTGAAAAACTTTTATTCTAACTTTAACTTCGTCCATAAATTTTGAACGGTTGTGCTAGGGCTTCCATATTTTATTTGTGCAAAGGCGGATCCTGCACCCCACCCCCACCCCACCCCCCGTTTAATTTTTGTTTACATGTATGCTGAACTTTAGTCTTATACGTCCGTTATCCTAAAATCAAGAAAAAAAAAACATCTCTTATATGTAAGAATTCGTCAGCTGGACCCACAGGGGGCTTCAGTGCAGCCTCTAGACGCCTGTCTTCTACTCCCCCCCCCCCCCCCGTTATGAAATTCCTGGATCCGCCACTGCTTTGTATTCCTTGTGACAAAACCTTTCTTTGGGTACTAACATTTTTTTTTACCTCTTTACCTTGGAGCAGGGAGACGTATATAGATTCCCTGCTTGGAGTTTGGTATCTACATTCATTTTGGGAAAAAACTTTAATATTGCATGACCAACAGTTGCCATACGGAGGCAACATTGTATAACAAACACACCTTGTTTAAATATTGAATATGACATAAAAACTTAAAACGTCCCTTAAACTATATTGAATAATTGAAGGATGTAATTGTTCTATATTTTACAAAGTTTAACATTTATTTCATTCATAAAACTTCTCACAACATATTTAAATTTATAAGAAATCTGCAAAAAAAAAAAATAACATGTATGAAATCTCCCTCTCTCTGGCCCTAACAGATTTGTTGAAATAATTTATTAGTTGATTTCAATGACTATAAATATATTTATCTATTAATTTATTTTTTTCACAGATTTCAGTAAATTGTTTCTGTATTAAATTCCCAAAAATTGGGAGCAGTAGAAACAAGTGTCTGTGATTGTTTGATCTGGCCTATTTGTATTGTAATATTGTCAGAACTTTGCGGATCCAAGAATGTTATAACGGGGACGGGGGGGGGGGGGCAGTAGAAAGCAGGAGGTCTGAGGGCTACAATGAATCTTGTTATACAAATCTGATAATTTAAAAAAAAAAATTCAAACGGGGGGGGGGGGGGCTCCGGCGCGTTGGCGCTGGATCCGCCTTTGATTATAATAAAAATGCTTAGATACATAATACATTTGTGTTACCACAAATAAAAATATAATCTGCCATGACAAATTAAGAAGTTGTCAGATTCCTTTTTTTCGTTAGGCCTAGTTCCTTACTTACTAAATTGAAATAAGCTATAGGCCTATAGTAGAAGGTTTTGTATGGTCACGTGACTTTCCGCCATATTTGTAAGTCATTGTACGAAAGAAATGAGTTGACAACTTGATACTTCTAACTATTTCAAAATGGGTAAGGCATGTTTTTAATGTTCTTCTTTTAAAAAATGTACAAACTTAAGTTTTCAATCAAATGATAGTGATACTTGTTGCATGATATGCGGTGTTTTCATTTAAGCGCCAAAATATTTCACGTTTGGTCAGGAAGTCGTTGACAGATGATAAACACACCTTTCTGACAGTGTCCAAATGATGCATAATTTTAAACAACGAAAATTATTTTCCGAAACCATTTTTAATTATTTATTCAAAAATTTCTATATCCCCAAAGCTTGAATAAGAATTTAACCGCTTCAGGTGTTGTAAACATTCCAGAATCATGATGTCAACACTGGCCTTACCTGAGCAGATGAATAGTCACATTCCACAAAACAGAAACTTTTATTGTAGAGTAGTGTCATTCAACAAACAATAGAGTACTTGCTCTCGAAAAAAATCTCATAAGATTTTTTAAGTAGGTCATTCACAAAAATGATCAGATTTGTTGGGGGGACAATGTGACAGAAATACAGGAAAAGATACTTAACTTTCAAATGCCTAATTGGTAGTGTAGAGAGTAGTATATATTCAATTGTATGAAACATTTCAGTACTGATATTATAACTTCAAAACTTAGGTGTATTTAAGTATTTTAATCAGTTAATACTACTGAGTGAGCATAGATTTTAAGTGATGCACAGTGCATATTTCAAAGGGTACATATTTTAAAGCCTCTCTGTCAAAGTCTTTGCAATAGTCATTAAGTTCAATTTTATCTCGGTTCATAATGATCACTTGAATAGGAAGCATGGGATTTTTAAAAAAATGTTTTTGTTGATATGAAGATTTTATCATTTCAAATTTATAGAGATTTGATCAAGTGTTAAAAAATTTAATCTCTTCTATGTATTTCCTGATAGTTATTCCTGACCAAAAATTGCGGAAACTTTTTTTATCATAGCATTTTTTGCACACTAAAATTATATGGGCATGAATCATGTTATATAGTGTAATCCTTTTATACTATAAAAGGGCAAAATGTCACACATATAAAATAGTATCTCCCATGGTTTGTTGTTGGATATGATTTTTAGCCGGGCTCATTGCTCGAAGAGCAATAGCCGGCTTTTGTTACGGTGTTCAACCGGAAATGCTGCTTCCTCACCGCCAAATCAGTATAGAAGAATATAGAATGTAGTATGTATGCTTATATGAATATAGAATATAGTATGTATGCTTAACCACCTTTGAAGCCAGAGCTCCAGATAATTTTTTACCTCAAAGTGTATTTACTCCCTGATTTTCAAATCAATGCAGATTTTGCTTTTCAGCAAAATAATCTCAGAGTATTTTGTGAATCTATTGCTCTTTTGACATCCAATGTGATTTTTAACTTGTTATCGAAATAAGCGTTTTTAAAAGAGGAATGTAAAAAAAAAAAGACAGTTTCTGCATTTATCAATTAGGTTAATGAAATATATTATAGGTTTTGTTATATAAATTGTTGGCATCGATCGAGGTAAAAGTTTTAGAGTTACTCCCCGTTTGCATTAAAAGTCGCGTGGCGCTATTTATAGCAAAGGAGCCATGTGGAAAGCAAAAAAGCATTTATTTTCATAAATTAATAAAGGTTGTCGGCGGACTTTAGATGATATTATTGCTACAGAAAATGGTAAATAATATAAGAACTGTTTAATAAGCAGTGATAAAGGATAAATTAGACACCATGCGTGTTTTTGCGGAATTTCGACAATATCGACGTGTATGCGTCAAGAACGAAAATTTGGATGTTATATGAACAGTGGAAATCCGTGATATTTTCAATAATAATACGAGTATTTAATATTCAAATCTTTCTCTCGAACTGGAAATCGGCCTATGTTATTACGAATACGCTTATAAATCAAAATTTCCTTTTGATAAAAATTCAAACACTGAGCTGACCTCAATTCACTTGTATCATTCAATCCGTCGTACATGTACGCAGTACTTTCGTAGTGTAATGCTTATTCATGATTGCTAATGCATAATTGTACGCCCCGTTTTAATTTTTAATGCGTATTTCGAAAAAATCAATGCATATTTCTGCAAATACGCACCTTATCTGGAGCTCTGGTGAAGCAATACAAACATTAAAATAAACAAATTTAAGTTAATTACAAAACTCTCTAAACCCCAAAACATTAATGGTAATATACTTCCTCTCCTCTTCTTCAATTAAGTATTTGTTCAAAATATGCGAAAGGTTTTCATCAAGTCTCTGTCAACATCACATTCTATAAATAAAGAACCTTGTGTTATCAGGCTAACACTAATGCGGGGAGCACGTGACCCGATGCGCACCTTTATGCAAAACTCCCCGCTGAGGACCCGTCTGTGTATATACGTTTGACCTTGCTGCATCAATGTTTACTTCTGTAAGTGATGTTAGACCCCGAAACGATACATGTGATAAATTGTTTAAGCTGTTAAATTCAAACTGCATTTTATTTAATTTTTTAAACATTTTTCTTATTTATACTATATGCCATAAATATATTTTTGTGTTACATATTCTTCCAGTGTCTTGTTGTTATTCATCTGTTATTACAATGTATGTTTCATGTAAAACGGATTTGTTCACTTTTCTGTATATGAGCCCGGCTCTCTGTACTTCTGAGTACTTTGATTATCTGACAAGTTGTGTGTTTTCTATCGTGAACCTTGGCGAGAGGATAGAAAACAAACACATATCACATTTTGTTTTGCAGTGTACAGGTGTAAGAAAATTTTTGATAATTTTCATAATTAAATAAAAAAAAAAAATTATGAAAACTGAGCTAAAGTTTAACTCACAGTAAGTTTTTATAAGTACTTTTATGAAATGTTTTGTGAAAAACAAAGATTATGACTTGCTTTAGATGTATTAGTGTCAAATTATGTAATCCATGTTCAAAGATACATGTATTTTACTTCTTATATGAAAAAAAAAAATTCAAAAATGAGAATTTCTAACAGATAGTTAATTCCATTTTATATTCAATCAATATATTCCAAGGAAAAAATTTAATGGATAAATATTTATTATTGATTCAAGAAAAGACAACTGTGGTTTATGATAGATTGTGGCTCAGTCCTGAAATAAAGCCTTATTAGTTAAAAGATATGATATTTATTAAGAATTTGTAAGCCACAAATTCTGTAACTTGCATTAAGTATTCTATTGAAATACTAAATAATTTTTTCCCCTTTGCAGTTGAAGTCTTGGTGGAATTTGATTATGACGCAGAACAGGAAGATGAGCTAACCATTAAAGTCGGAGATATCATCAAGAATGTTCAGATGTCCGAGGGAGGTTGGTGGGAGGGGGAGCTGAATGGGAAAAAGGGAATGTTCCCGGACAACTTTGTCAAGGTATAGACAGGGGACCTTTATTGTTGGGGGGGGGGGCTTTATATAATTTTTCCCTCTTGAAAGTAAAAAAAAAAGAAATAAACATACTCATATCATAGCTAAAGTTCTTTGGTTGACCAAAGGAGGGTAGGTAGTAAAAGTTATTTTATGATTTTGCCTCTTTTTTTTTTCTTTCAATGGTTAATAGTGATTTTGAAGGATATTTAAATATATAGCAGATATGAATTATATCTGGGCAAACTTAACGTATTAAAATAACTTCTGGGGGTATTTTTCTTACATTAATGATTTCTTGGAGTGTTTGATGAATGCAATATCTTTGATATTTACTTTTTACAGATTTTTTTTTTTTTTTTTTTTTTTTTTATGGGCAATGTCAACATGTTTTGATGTGTTCTTTATCCCAGGTAATAGAGAAGAAAAAAGAAGAACCCAAAAAAGACCTTCTTGTTGCACAGCAAAGATCATCTGTCAAAGAACTGGCCAGTAAACTCAAAGATGTCCATGTAGGGGCAGCACCACAGAAAAGGAAAGGTATATTTTATAAATAAAGGCAGATGTTTAGGGCTATTATGTGTGTGGTCACTCCAGGTTAATCATCATATTAAAGATGAAACATTTTCTTTTGTTATACCCTTATAAATATCTTTCCATTTATTTATTACAAATAAAATTAAATGTTTTTTCATGGGTCTAACAATTTCATTGTTGACCGGTCTGTCAGTCCAACATAAGAATTGTTAGCAGGGCTCGACATTAACGCTTGTCCGGTACCACTGAAAAAAATTACGGGCAAGTGAATATTGCTGGGCACTTGTCCGATTGGACAAGTGCATTTTAATGTAAAGGAGTCTCTAAATAATTAAAAAAAAAAAAACGACTGTTGAAAGTTAATCGGTAGTTTTAAGACGGAAGCTGTACATAAAAACCGAACTTTGATCCCGATAGGGATCGCTATTGAGTTCACATTCAATCGGGATCAAAGTTCACTTATTGCATACTACTGAAAAGGCATGGAACTTACGAACTTAACGAAGTTTGGTTCACTTGTGGACATTTATGTTGTTGTCAGACCAGAAAGACCAAATAATTTTTTTTTTATGTGTTTGTTGTATTTATCAATAACATCACGAATCAATCAAGCACATGTCATGTGTAATGGACTTTATTTTAGTTTTCCAGTTGACAGTATTAGATATTTATTGAAATTTTTTCGGACAGGTGAAGTTGAAGTTCGGACAAGTAAATGTCTTGGTCACTTGTCCGAATGGACAAGTAGGAAAAAAAGTTAATGTTGAGCCCTGGTTAGACCACAATGTCACAATCTAATTAAAATTAGATGTTCCGAATCCGCTACCACTTCTCAAACATCTAACAACACCACATTCGGAGTCATGTCAGAGAGACCTTTCGATTATGAATAAACATAAAAATTTTGGCCAATCAGATTCAAGCCTCTGTATACGATTCTTAAATTAGTTTCACGGCTACATCTTACCATTATTGATGCTTAGTAGACTGTCTTACGTTGAATTAAAGTAAT
Organism: Saccostrea echinata; assembly: GCF_033153115.1. Taxonomy (NCBI): domain Eukaryota; kingdom Metazoa; phylum Mollusca; class Bivalvia; order Ostreida; family Ostreidae; genus Saccostrea; species Saccostrea echinata. Next base: position 1,772,619 of record NW_026889794.1, on the reverse strand, counting down.
TTTGGTATAAATTGAACGTATAGTCTGCCAATCTGGCATTCTTACCTGAATAACACAAACAAAAATGCACAAACTATACGTTATATATCCCGCACGTCACATTGATATATAGCACGGTCTTTACCATGCATATTTTGTTTACTACGAAACCCCTAAGGTGTTTAGATTTGGCAGTAAAACTGAACTATAAGCCAAGATTTCAGAGACGGCGATTTCATTGGGTAATGGAAAGGTCGCTCTGACGTGACCCCGAATGGGATGTTGTTAGATATTTGAGAAGTGGTAGTGGATTCAGAACATCTAATTTTAATTAGATTGGCAACATCACTGCTGTGTCACAAGTAATTAAAGTCGTCGTTCAATATCGCCTGTGGCCTGGGGCAACAATTTTACCTTCAGGTCTAAGAAATCATATGTTGCCCTCATACCCAGTCAATATAACTGTATAATATTACTTAATGATAATAATAACAGTGTAAGTAATATGCCAGAATTTTTGCCCAGCCCTGATTTTTTTCTTTAGAAACTTAAAGGGTTTTTATCACGTATCTAATTTTTTTAAAAATGAAACACTATTATATTCTTGAAACATATAATTATCGTTTAATTATGAAATAACTTTGAAAGCAGTCATAATTAGGCGATAAAACGCCCGTAATATAGAGTTCTCAAAGTAAAAATCTCCACTAATTAGATTGGGGTCACGTGGTACTGAACCGTCATAGGTGTCAATGGTCAATTAGAACTCGTAAAGCTTATTGTAAGAAAAATGTATCAAATAGATTTTGACATTAAATAATATACACTAAACAATAAAGTTTGTGGAAATTTTGACATCGACGATTTTCTTTTAGTTATAGACAGTCAATCTTTTATGTATGAACATCTAGCAGAGAGAATTAACCAAGAAAATATGCTGACAATGGGAGAGGACACCGGAGATGAAGCCATTGACAACTCGGGACTTCCGACTAAATAGAACGAATAACTGAAGTTGAACCTCTTTAATATTTATAAATATGAGAATTTTAAATTCAACTTCTTCATTATTTTAATAAACTGTATATAAATATTCTATCTGTTCCAGTGAATATCATGTACTAGAAATGAAATTTCTTCAACACTGTTCGATGGTGCCATACACCATTACGAAGTTCACAACATTCTTACTAGCATGTACTAGATTCTGTGAGACCTTAAAAATGCGTGTTGAGTATTTTTTTCCATTTTAAAAAGACACCATGTCCTTAAAATATTTTATAGTACAGAAAAAAATCGTGATCGGGCATAAACGATTGTTCTAAATGGAGACAAAGCCCTTGCGTTTTCAGAAAAAAAGGCCCCCTTTCACTTCTCGACTTAGTCCAGGAAATGTGGAAAAAAGTCTTCCTAAAACCTTTCTTGTGCGCATTTGTGCATCCTAAAGCCACAAATTATACCTTACTAGCTGTCAATTATCCAATTATCACTTATTTATTTACTAACAGGTTTAATAGACACAATGAATGAGCCGTTTTGTATTTACAATAAGTACTATGCTTGACCAGGATTGACGTCAGAGCAATGGCGCATAGCATCGGCAATCAAAATATGCATATTGAGAAATTCAAACTTTGAATCACTGAAACATCAACAGTATTAATTTTCTAGCAAAGATTTTTAAATATATGATTTTAATTACACGTACACTTTGTCATATCAAAAAATTTTGAGACATGATAAAAACCCTTTAAGTATGAATATAATGGTGCTGGCTTAGACTGGATCAACACTTGAGGTACTCCTACTAAAGTGGAAAGTGTTCAAGTATGTTCAATATCTTGTGTAATTTTTTTCAAACTTCACAGGGAAATAATTATAGATGCTATCAGTGTCTAACATTCTGCTATAGGGTGGGACAATATCCTGTTTTACAACTTAAATAAATTTTATCATGTTTATAATTATCAAGTTTTATGCTAAAAAAAATACATCAAAAAATAAAACAAATAAATAACATGGCCTTTGCTTATGTATTTGAAATAAAATATGGGATCTTGAAGAAATAAGGTGGGGGATGGAGGGGGCAAAGCTTATTTACACTTACCTTAATAGCTAAATCCTATTGATGTTCCTTTTTTGATATGCTTAAAAAACTTAAGAAACTGTAAAAAAAAAAAAAAAAAAAAATAAAAAAAAAATTAAAAAAAAAAAAATGTGTAGGATTTGATAAGCAATTCTTAGGGAACAGCTGTAAATATTACATAATGGTAAAACATGTATTGATTTTTGTTTGTTTGTTTTAAAAGATCCATAAATTGATAAACCTAAGCATAATACAGCTGAAAATGTTATTTATCTATTGTGAATGATATCTCTATTGACTAGCATGTCACTACAGTATGCAAGGATTGATTTTTTATTAAATAAGCACAGTTTCTACATGTATGTTCTTGCATATATAGCTATATCATATTCCGATTTGAAAAAATCAAGGATACAATGCTCAATAGACTGAAAAAGTATAGAAGTTTTGGTAAGTTTGAAACTGGCTTGTCATGAATTCCAAGATTTAAAAAAAAAAATCAGAAAAGCTGTGTATTTAATGACATGGTGATTTATGTTTCAGACCACCACCATACGGAAAAGAGGAAAAAAGCAAAGGTCCTGTTTGACTATGAACCAGAAAATGAGGATGAACTTAAAATAGAAGTGGGTGATATTGTGGAAGTGATTAAACAGGTAATTAATGTTGGACATGACCAGATATTTTTCATCACACATGTCCTGCTATTGACAAAAAATATAAATTATTATTACCAAAATGTAGGTTATCTAATCATATGTTGAATATTGAAACAGGTAGACACTGTAGCAAAACTAAGATCAATAGATTATATATATATATATATATATATATATATATATATATATATATATATATATATATATATATATATATATATATATATATATATATATATATATATATATATATATATATATATATAATGAAATATTCTGGATGTAGAAGAGGAATTTCATTTCATTTTGAAATGCCCTTTGTACAATGGCATAGGAAAGAAATTTTCGAAAAAGTACTATTTTACAAAGCCTAGCGTCTATAAATTAATCAATTGCAAAGTACTAAGATTTGAAAATCATAGTTTTAATAATTTCCAGATAAAAGAAATTTCTTACCACACTTTTAATATATTTTGATGTGAAATGCTCTAGCAACATATAAATCATGATATTATTTAGAAAAGTTTGGAAAACATGAGAATCAAATATGTGTCCCAGACCCTTTAATGCTTTTTTTTTTTTTAAGGACAAATCGACAAATCACCTTATTTTCTTCATTTAATGATTGAAAATTAAATAATTAGGAAAGAATTTAAAAGTTACCCAATTAATACTCATACAACTTGGGATGGAATTTAATTTTTATAAACCACTTTGTAGTTTATTTAGCTAAAACTGCCCAAATCAAGGTTATACCTGTAAAACTTGGGTAACTTTAATCAATCCTTTATTAAATACGTAAAAATGGAACTTTACCTTATCATTAGATATGTGAAAGACTGACCTACATGTTTTGTAGGAAGAGGAGGGATGGTGGGAAGGTGTGGTAAATGGGAAGACAGGTGTGTTCCCCTCCAACTTTGTGGAGGTTATAGAGGAAGAGTCCAATGAAGTAGCCCCAGACACTCCACAAGGTATTAAAGAATTTGAATATCGCTGGCAGTAAGAAAATGTAGGGAATTTGAGATCTGTGGGAATATAGTTATTTTTTCATTGTTAGAGTATAAAATAATTTAAGCTGAGGGAATTTTTTTCAGAGATATTCTTAAACTTCGATCATTAAAATAAACTCTCAGATCATTGCTTTGTTCCAACCATAATTTGAAAATTTGCATTAAAAATTCATTTATTTTGTCCCCATAATGGGAAGAATTTTACTGTTATAACTAGCTAGTTTTACCAAGTACTTATACAAAGTTTATAAAATGGATTCACTGAATGCAGTTAAGTAACCTATTTAGCAAAAATTGGGATGAGATCTAGCAATGTAGCATAGCAGGAGGTTGATAACTTACTGATGTAACTTTTAGCAGAAGAAAAGCATGAAGTGAAAGGGAAGAAAGTGATGGGTGTAGGTCTTGGGAACATATTTGAAGGTGGTCCTATCAAGTTAAGATCCACTGCAGCCAGCGCCAAAAAACCTGTGGAAAAGGTAAATCAAACATTAAGTTATGATCTACTGCAGCCAGTCACAAAAAAAAAAAAAAAAAAAAAAAACATTGAAAAGGTAAGTCAAACCAGACCTGGGGTAATGTATAATGGTTATGCGTTGAGATTTAATTATTATATTTTCTAAATGAAAGTAATGGTAATTGTAATGTGTAAAGAAAAAATTCCAATGCAATTGTAATTTAGTGCATTACATTTGAAAGTAATTGATTCCAGGTTTGAATCTAACATAAATTTTCCCCTTTGTACATTGTTGTCATTTACAAGGTTGTTTTGAAAAAAAAGTTTTATTTGAATGATTTTTGTGGACCTGTTGAATAATTTTTGAATCGTTATTGAAAATTTCTATGATTAAAAATTTGATTTTTCATCAGAGAATAATTTACAATTTAAAATTGTTCCTTTCCTCAAGTCTGAAAATTAACTATGAGTAAGTGTAATTTATGTTATAGTTGGAACCAAAGCCACCTGTAACAGAGGAACCTCCAGTCCTTAAAAGGGAAAAACCAGGTAAATAATTAAATCTTTCTCCAAATATGGTGTATAATTTATATCATGTATAGTTCAGCAAAATTGCTAACTACATAGCATGTATCAATGCACGATTGCTATCTACATACAGTAAAACATGCTCATAGTGAAGTGCCAGGGACCAATAATTTTCAGTATTCATTATAAATGCAATTTGTTATATCCCATAAGCTCTTAATGAAAACCGTTTTGGTTTAAACATTGTAATTTACCTCCCAATTAGGTCTATTCCAGTAAAAATCAACCCTGTTTGTTTAATTTTATTTTATATTTAATTCAAAAGAACTTTTAAAACTGTTTTTCATGGTCAACACCATTGAATCCTTTCAGGCTTTCGATTTTCATACAGGAATCT
>NW_026889794.1:1345000-1765000 GCF_033153115.1 Saccostrea echinata | reverse complement strand
AGAATATTGATAGAGAAAGCTCCAAAATTTCCCCTGAGAATCAGTCCAAAATGAAGAGGAAGGCAGCCCAGAAGAAGCGTAGTATTCTGTCTCACTTGAAGTTTTTGCCTTTTAAAGCCAGAAAGCTTGACCTGATGGGTCAGGGTTCAAAGTCTGAAACCGAATGTAGTGGCGAATTTACACCACTGAGTGAAGAGACTCAGGATGAGGGGCAATGTATGAGTGTGCCATTCCTTCATAGCAAGAACATGAGGGAAGATCTGATGGAGGAGAGAAAGCCATTAAGACCCATTGCATTACATGATATCAATGATACAGATCCAGATGAATATCCATATATGTCTTCCAGTGATTACAGAGCTTTTACTCCGGAGTTTGAGGTGGATTATGATGACCATAAGGAGGACATGGAAGATGCTCCGTGTCAGGACAAAAAGGAACAAGAAGGAGCTACTTCAAATGCTCAACCATCTACCAAAAATGATAAGAATTTATCTTCTCAAAAGGAAACAAGGAAGTTATCCCCCTTTGTGAGTTCTTTAGCAGATAAATACAACTTAGTAGACTGGAGAGACAAAAGATGGAAGAAATATGTCAACATTGAGCATGGTATTGTGTCACCAATATGTAGTAAAGCTGGTCGGAATAGAAGTAATAATGCTGTGCAGGATGAGGATTCTACAATATCCATGTTCTTTGAGAAATCGTCTCCAGAGAAAACACAGTGTAATGTCACTGATGATCAGAGGGCAGCAAAATCAGCAGAAAATCTACATAAAGACAAGAGGACTGATCCAGTCAGGGAATCCATGTCAACTCAAGATAGCAGTAGATACAGTAAAGGTGGGGATCTAAGAGGGGTGGACAATAGAAGAAAGAAGTTTCCTACAACCTTTGTCACAGCTGCTGAGGTGTACAGAAATCTCAGTCCAGAGAAATCACTCATTCAGGATGACCATGCCGATAAACAGAAGAAGAAAGCTCACAGAAAGGGTAATGAGGAAAAGCTTAAATCCTCTGATGTAAAGAGTCCAAATTATTTGGAGGACATCTTCTCAGGAGCCAGTGCAATAGAGGAGGATCCTCTATCAACAAGTCTGGAAGGCTTGGACAAATTCATCCGTGCAAACATGGCAGATAGTGTGACAGATACATATGATGAAAATGAAATGTGTTCCCGTTCTCCAAACCCATGGGTATCCCCAAAACCTAAATATGACCTGAGACACAAAGTACAGAATGCTTATTTTGATGAACACCTTATTTATAAGTTTGAAAATTCTCTGTCACCCAAAAATCTAACAGAACAAGAAATTCTGGAAGACTTGGACTCGAAATTAAATGCCTATTGCAATGTGGAAACTCAAACTTCTGAGACATTGCTTCAGACAGATGAGTTTTATAAAGAAAGGAAAAGGAATGATGCAGCTCCATTTCCAGAAGTTGTTAGCTATGAGCCAAGTCTGGACCACAGTGATTGTGATACCCCACAGGTGACCCCTGGTAAAAAGTCAGCAAAAGCAAGGTACTCAAGTTCTCCCAAAATAAGGGCAGAGCAGCATGGTGACTATGACATAGAAGGTACAGCGGAGAATGGCTTGAACTTGGAAGTGATAGGAAAGAGATTGAAAACTTTAACTTTAGGTGATGATATTGATGCCCAGGTGGAGGATTATTATGATATTGAGGGAACAGAAGAAAATGGGATGGACTTGAAAATAGTTGGGCAAAAAGTCAGATTATACACACCAGATGAGGAAGAGAGGAGAATTGTTAGGCTCATGGAAGATTGTTCTGAAAAAAGGAAACGTCGTCTGTCATGGAAGAGGCTTTTCCAGCCCAAAGGCATAGAACCTGTGCAGTTGATATCATATAGGAGGACAGATATTATGAGACCACCCTTACAGGGAAGTCCTCACAAATCTGAAAGGTCAAAAGCAGCTAAAGAATCATTGAAAATGGAAGATGTAGATGAAAATGAAACCATAGTCAATGTTGTGTTCAGACCAGAAGATGTTACTGGTACTGTAGAAACTGTCTTCTGTCATGATTTTTCTGATGAAGAAGGGCTCAGTAGAAATTCCTCTCTTTATCCTGTAAACATTTCTCCGTCTAAAATTCAGTCGCAGTCCAATGAATCTCAGACTTCCCAGAGACTGATCCCCAAAGAATCTCCTGGAGCTTGTAACCTTGTCAAATACTCAATGGAGGATATAGTCAAAGAACTGGAGAAAGAAGGCCAGAGGATTGAAAAGGAATTTCTGAGAATAGCAACAGAGAATGCATATGATTTTATGGACTTGGAGTCAGAGTGTCAAGTCAATAACCCACACAGTCTCATGTACTTAGCTGGAATGGCATGCAGCAAAAGGTACCAGTTACTCTACAATTCAGACATTTTGGAAGACAGTAATGTTGGGGATAAAGGTTATAATTCCCATGACCATACACAAGAAGACAGTGAGTATGATTTATGTGTTGGAAGAAAGCACCTTGAATTCATCAAAGATGATTTCTCTGAGCCAAGCCGCAGTGAAGAAACTGTTGATGAGGAGATAGATCAGGACATCTGTCCTGATTCCCCTGGTCTGATTGCAAGTATGACTCGAGATGTTCAGAGTTTAAATCTCACACAGTCTCCCAATTCCAGTGATGCAGACATTGCCAAGCGAATAGACTCATTTCTTCGAGATGCTCTGAAACCAATTGATGACATGACATTTAGGAATGACACTTCTGATGATGACATGGGTGAAGACGAAAAAGAAAATCTTAATAACAAAGCTAAGATTAGTTCAACTTCTTACAGTGAAGACAGAATAACAAGCTACACACCATGCAACTCACCCTGTGTTGTTGATGAGGGTCCTAAATTTTCCATGGAATTTGAAGAGGAGGAGTGTAGTGCCCTGAATAAAAGTTTTACAACAGAGGATTCAGAGATGGATCAGTCGGTGAAAGAAGCTCTAGAGGAAGTGGAAGGTGTCACTCCAGTTCTGTTGGACCACCAGTTACAAGAGACGGAATCCTCTGATAGTGATGACAGAATTCATAATGATGTTGAGGACAATGATGATGATGATGAAGATAACACTAACAATAATTTCGACAATAATGATGCCAGTAACAACTCGGAGATGGTCTGTTATGGTAGGATAAGTGACCTCTACCCAGGGTTTAACATGATGTCCCCATTGATTGAGCAAAATGAAGGAGATTCCATGCTGTCGTCAACCTTCACAAGAGAGGAAGCCCAAGCAGAAGAACCATCTGGTGGATATGAATTGCGAGCATCAAAGTCAGACACTCGTAGCATAGACACCACTGGCAGTGACAAGTTCTACACAGATGTAGATACCAGCATGGATAATAGCGGCAAATTCTACACTGACCTTGACACGGATCTCGATGAAACAATGGAGGACAGGTCATTTGGAGCGTTAAGAAGGATAGTCCGGAGTTCCAGAAGTCCAGCTAGCAGTGATGATCATGGTGTGGTGGACTGGAGTATGGATGATTCCATTGAAGTTTGAAGTCTGTTAGAGTGTTTTATTATTGTTGATTAACTAATTCACTTAGCATATTCATTGACACTGAATGTAGATCTGGAATCTTTTTCAGACAGATTTGTTTGGTGTATTTAAATATTGTTAGGACAGTTTCACATTTTTGTGGGGATTCCCATAATGTATTTATACATTTATTACATGTTCATTGCATTCATTTTTATCTATTCATTGTAAATAGTTTAAAGATTATTAAAAAAAAAATGTGAATAATTTATATTGTTCAAATTTTTAATATATTTTGAAAAAGGTCATCACAAATTATGGATGGAATTTAATGTTAGTCTGTGTAAGTTTATGTTGCATGCATAACTTATTTGTATTTAGTGTTGTTCATGTTAAGAATTAAAGCATTAAATTCTAATGATTTTGTCCACATATTTTTTATTAATTTATGATTATTAATTTAATAGAATTTGACACATTTTTTCATAATATGGAGGAAGTGTATTGAAACAACAAAATATCAGGAAGCTCTCATAAAGGCCATATACATAAAGAATGCAAGTGAAACTTCCTGTTAAGGGAAACAGTCACTATATAGCAAATCCAGGTTTTTGCCTATCACAGTTCTGTATATATGTCCCATCTGAACTATTACGGTTTATATATGTCCCATCTGAATTATCACTTGAACACATACAATTTTATGAACTCAGGTGTATCTGAACCATTTATTTGAGCAATAAGAGACATGACCAGTGTAGAATGATTCATAATGACAAATCAGTCATAAAACCTGACCATGTGTTTAAGTCATGTGGCTATTGCACCTTGACATGCTGCTAGATAACCTGGGTAGTAGGTTATCTCCCTTACAAACTAGCCAGATGATGGATCAATACCTGCATAATTTACATATATACACACACAGTCATCCCTCTGATCCACTTGATATAACAATTAGCTTGGAGTCATTTTACAGCCCTCTTGAGACTGGAGGGGTCCTTGACCCCATTTTCCTAATTCTTAAAGTTCCCTTGAAGTGATCTTTTAGTAAAAATTTTACCTGTGAATGTTTGCCAAATATTTGACAAATATGGACTACAAAGTTTCCCAAAATGTGTGTAAGTACATGTACTTTGTTTGTTTATTGGTTTTTATATTTTGATCTTTCCTGGATTTTTAAGTTGTTAATATTAAATGAGTGTTTAAGAGGTATTTTTTCAAGTGACACTTGTTTTTACATTTTCTTTCAATACTTGATGATTATGTGATTATTTTTTCCTGTTATTTGTTTCTTCTTGTAATTGTTTTCCGAAATTCAGAGATAAAAATAACAATAACATTCATAATGTTGAACAAGTTTATTCTCCTAAAATTATCAACTGGTCTTCAACTTGCAATTTGTATTGTTTGATCACATTGTGTCTGCCTGGATCCCTTAATTATTTACACCTTGTCAATACTAATTTTTCTGGCTTTTCTGTTTCAAGTCTTACTAATATCATTGTAACAAGAATAACTATTATATCATTGTTAAAGTATGCAAAAAATCAATGATTGATGTCTATGGAACATTTACATACAGAAAAAGATCATTACATACTTAAATCATTAATGAGGATAGTATTGTATGATTCTTGTTAAAGTCGTTGTTGAATATCAGCCTGTGCAGTTACCAAAGAAAATGTATAAAAAAGATGATCCAAAGTCATATTCTAGAATTATAAAGTATAGCAGCTGTTCAGGTTTTGTCATAAATTTAGAAATCTACACATCAATACAATGACTAGGGCTGTTCTTTATTCCAATAGACTCATTTCCTTCCTTGTTTATCACTGGATTCAAACATTTCTGATACAGAATGGAAGCAGAAAACTCACGTAAATTAAGACAAAATTTATGTAAATTTAAAAGAATTGCATCTCTGTTTCAAATTGCAAAGCATAGATTAATTGAAAATTTTCTGTCATTTTCTTTAGCTACAGTGGAAAAGGCAGTTGTCCGTTATTCCTACAGTGCTGATAATGAGGACGAATTAAGTCTGAAGGAAAACGATGTCATAGTGATTCTGGACAAGGAACTGGAAGATGCGGGGTGGTGGAAAGGAGAACTTAACGGCAAGATTGGTGTTTTTCCTGACAACTTTGTAGAACTCATTCCATCAGAGGAGGTAAATATAACGGTCCCTGTGTGCAAGAGTTATCTTCTCCTTGCATGGATTATGCAAGTCAATTTGGAAAGTAAATGAAGGAATGTTTCTTTTGAATGAAATTGATTTTTTGGTGCATTTGATAAAATGTTTCTTTAATAATATAATGCTTGCTACAAATATGATTTGCATGCAAGGAAATTGAAGATATGTGCATTACACTTGCCAAATGGAAAAAAAAAATGAAACCTTATCCATAGAATTCTTGAGTTAGTGAAGATGAATTCACATATTTGAAAATGATATATATTTTTTTTCAATATGTCAACATAATACTGCTAATTAATTCTAAGGATTCTTTATACACACACACACCCTTTTCTGTTTTGATTGTCTTTGTTTGATGCTTGCTTGATGACTGCCATGGATATTTTCAGCAGGGAATAGACAAATTCTCTAGGCCAGTGGCTAGCCCCAAAATACCACCACAAGTATGTCTTTTGAGTTACCTCCCTTTTTCACTGTGCTCGGAGTCTCGTGGAGACCGGTGCTAGGCCACCATTATACACTCTGTACAGTCATGTTATGTTCAAATGTCAAGGCATATGGAAAAAATATGCATAAATTATTTGAAATTCTTGCTACAGTGTACTGAACGTTTTCACAACATGTAAGAAAAAAATATTTTAGGGAGATATCTTACATTCCCCAAAAAATTGTAAAATCAAAATTATCAAAATGTGTATGTAACTTTCATGTGTTTGGCAGCTGAATAGATGACTGTTAGGGGAATGTTTAGAATATATATAAATTTTTGTTATCAGTTTTGTTTTATTCAGTTCAACTAAAACACTAGAACATTTTAACTGGAAGGAGTTATAGGAAAGGCTTTTGCATGGAGGAAATAGGATTTTTGAGCACAGTGACCATGTTATTTTGTGTATTCCTGCTTGCCATTTTTCTCCCTATGTTGTTTGGCATTTTGGGATTCAAATTGGTTTCTCTCTATTTTTCTGTTTAAATCTAAACTTTGCATGACTTTTTTTTCAAATTTAATTTTCTTTTTGTGTTCTGTTTTGACTTTCTGATTTGAAACCCAATGTGTTGTAGCTTTGTCAGGGGTTTTATGTTGTGTATGGATAACCGGCCTGAAATGTACATCACAAAATGTTGACCGCTGTTTTTTGCAGGGGTCGCAAAGAGCTTCTAGTTACAAGGTAAAATTGTGTACCTCTCTGTATCACTGCTAGCAAGCATATCACCTCTAAAACACATCAAAGCAAATCTGTATACATTTATATCATGTACTATCCTTGCCTATGCTAAAACATTTACACCAGGAAAATATAATAAGAACAGCTATCATATACATGTATCTTAACAAGAGTTCTATAATGGTTTTTTATGATTCCAAACAGCACTTACAATAATTGAAGGGTTTAATTTCACAAAAACCTATCAGTATAATTCATCAGGCAAATTAAAAAAATGTTCCTTGACAAAACTCTATGTGGATACTCTACTGAATTTGATCTCACACTTGGGTTGAAATGTTGAGCAATATAAATTGATGTTTGATGTGAGATATTTGTTTCACATACATCATGTATACCAGTATAAGTATAGGTAACCATGAAGAATACATTCAAGTCCTTTATAAGTGCAGTTGAATTTAGTACTTGACTGTAAAATAGATAAGCTAATTTTTTCATACCTAACGGAGAGTATATAATGCACCTTTCACAAGATAGCATTTTTAACATGTTGAAGTCAACTTTTGCTGAGTAAATAATTATTGTGCATATAGTCATAAAATAAATTGTTTTATTAAGATAAATATTTGGGAAAAAAGGCACAAAATCAGTATGTTGTATTTACACAAAAAGGAAAAGTTCAGAAAACAGTTTTTTTCCTGTTTCAGTGTATTATAAGTCCAATGTAAACAGTGTTCCTATAAGTTAAACAGTGACTGCATGTTTCAATGTTTCATTGTATGACATATATTCAGGCTAAAGCATGAATGTGACTGCTTTTTTGCTCTAATTCATGGTGTATAAAATAGCAATGTTTTTGGTGCCATTTTGTATCATAGTGTACAAAGATCTCAATAAGGAAGAGGGAACAAGATATTCAGTGCATATATAGACATTGCACTTTATGTCTATACTTGTAAGTGTTGAATGTTATATCCGATCTTTGTCATTTCATGCTGTGTTTGGCTAAAAAGAATTAAAAGAAAAGACCAAAAGGAGAACTTCTATTGCAAATTGCAATTCTGCTAAGGACCATATTCTGATATGGGTATTATGTCATCTATTGAATATTCCCCTTTCTGTAAGAAAAGTTCCAAGCTAAAAGAAAGCTACATCTACAGGTGACTCTCGATGGCTCGAACACCGATCTCTGGAAGTTCCCGATCTCTCGAACTTCCAATCTCTCGAAGTTCTCTATCTCGAGAACCAAGACCTGGGTCCCGTTACACACATTTCATTGTTTTTTACTCTCTATCTCTCGAAGTTTTGATTGCGCGTGTGTACACGCCAATCAGGCGTAAAATTAATGCAGCTTGGACTTACCTGGATAACAGTGAACGACTGGGGCTGGCATGGAGGTGTTAATTGGGTGTTTACATAGACGACACTATACCTGTGAATATCCGAGTGTTGATATAAATAATTAATTAGTTATAATTGGAAAATTATAAACGAATTTCTTCTCAACTTATTTTTGACTTTACAGCGCGACGAAAATTTTTAGAAAATAATTTAAGAGGCGTGTCAATAATTTCCCATAGATTATGAAGTTTTATTAGAATGTACATAATCCCAGTATGACAAACATTGCACAAGAAATCCTATCTCAAGAATTAAATACCGATTTAATACGAGAAATATGGTAAAGTACCTGATCAAGCCGGGGGGGGGGGGGGGGGGAGGGGGGGGGTAGCCACACCGACGATTGCTATTCAGGTTTTATGTAATCATGAAATGAAAACAAATAAATATTGAAACTTAAAGACATCGTTCTATTTATTGAAAATACGATCGTTGTAGGCTAGTTGAAATCAAGTGCATACCTGTAAATAGACTGGCTTGCCTGTCTGATATGCGCGATATACAGACAGGTGACCAGTAATGTAAAGAGCCCTCTGCTGGCCGCGCTCATTGGCTGATAAAAACTCTCACCTACGTAGAAATTTAAATGTGTCGGGGAAACCAAAACAGATCACAGAGTGCAGAGATATCGGCCGTTTATATCGTTACCTTAAATTCTCCATGCGTACAAAAGCTGCATTGGAAAAAATAAACCGTGAGGGATGTTTTGAAACAAATCATAAAAGTATTGACACTAGTTATAATTTGCTTTTGGTGCAATCAATCTAACACGGTCACAATACTTTCCACATACAATACAGATATTCCCTTATTCAGATTTTGTTTAACACAAGTGTTAACATTCACCAGGGACCTATATACGATATACTTAGTATAGGCCTATAGGTCCCTGATTTCACTCACACATTTCGCTTCGCCTGAAGGTATTTTAATTAGCTTGCGAAGCTCCTATCACATTACATACCAGACATCACTTGGATAAACGAAAACTGCAACATTTGTTAATTGAAACTGACACATTTTAAACATTCATCGGTTTATGATGACTCATTGACTCAGTAGATAGCCATGACTTATCAGTTTATTGTGATTATTTCCCATGCTAGGGCGTAGAGCAGCGGCGATAGATGGCGCATCAATCAAGCCAGGAATTCCTGGCTTAGATGACGGTAGTCACCTGTCTCTTTCGAACGATAGAGACAGGCAATACCAGTCTAACCTGTAAAATACGAATGAAAACGTGCAATGATATAATCAACATATACTTCCGGTATTTATAATAGTAGAACAATGATGATCGGAACTGAAAATTCTGGATTTTATTCACTTTCTATCTCTCGAACCCCGTGATCTCTCGAACTTTTCTTGCGGTCCCTTGAACTTCGAGAGATTGAGAGTCACCTGTATATGTATTTACTGCTTCTAAAAATTTGACATTCCTAAATATTTCTGAATACTGGTATATAAAGGTTGTAATGTAGTGTTTTGATTCAAATCAAATGATAAATAAAGCTCATGATATTCAGGATATAAAAATTGACAAAGGCAATTAGTTATACTTCTACTAAACAGAACTTACAAAAGTGCTTATGATTGTTGGTGAAGAGAATGATGCAATAGTTTTCTTTGAAGATAAACTTTTTTCAAAATAGAAAATATTTTGGTTCTCCTGTTTTGGAGAGATTCTATTGAGGACTGGTATAATACGTTATGAATATAGAGGTACAAGAACTAACTCTATCGCTAATTGACTATTGGGGAGATTATGTTCAGAACACGACATTGCCTCAAGTTTCTTTTCCTTCTTTAATAAGTATTTCTCTGTTTTATACTTGTAATTGCATAATGTTCAAATATTTGATTTTCTTTCATTTCAATCTGTTGAAGTATTGAATAAAATTGAAGATTAAGGGGGAGATAAATGGTGAATAATCCGATTTTAAACCTGAATCATCATATGCATGAATCTTAATTCTTCATTTCATCCATTGTTGTAGCGACTGCTTTTTAAACGTTTGGCTTTTCTGCAGAGGGTAAATGTCTGTAGAGGTGTATTGGGATAGATATTCAATGTAAATAATTAATTAGTTGGGAAAACCTATGTAGAGGTATCTAGTAGATAAAATTGCTGGGTTTAAAAACATTCAAAATGTGCCCTTTAACAGGAAAGCATAGAGAGCATGAAGTGGATGTAAAGTGTACCTGTAATAAAATTTTTACAAATTTGTTAAATATTCCTGAATGTAAAATTCCACTGTGGTTAATAATCAGTTGTTGTAGATAATTGTATGCAATTTATAGAAATGGGTAAATAAAGCCATTTTGGGTTATTTTCCTCATCATATAAATATCATAGCTGCATGCATGGCTATCATTCATTTATATATGATAAAGAAAATTTGAATTTTGAATATTGATATTTTAAAGGATTTAGTATGGTTTGATTGCTGTTGATTTTTTTTTTTGTCTGTAGAAAATTATAACCAGTTTACCTAAGCCAGTACTTCGAAATTGAAGTTTTTTTCTATATTTAGCCTAAACCCAAGAAGCCTCCTCCCCCCTCTGCGGTGCTGAATCAACAGAAGACAAAATCACTGGAGAAAGACAAGTCACTGGACCTGAAACAGTCACCTGTCCTGGACCATGTGGCAGATAAATTCATCAGAAAAAAAGAACCAGGTATGGTATCAATAGGTTTGAGTTCATCTTGATATTTTCTGATGAACATGCTTTTTTTCAAATTTAATACTGTGCATTTTCATATCATTGATTACATATATTTTTATCTAGATGAAGATTTCTCTGATGTAATACTGTTCATACTTAAGATTTTAAATGATTTTCTTGATGAAATTTTGGTAGAGTCATACACTGCACCAATGATGTATCATGTATATAGTTTTGATATTGATAATAATGATTAACAGAGCCAGAGAAGCCAGGTCCTCCACTCTTGCCAGGAAAAAAGCCAGTGTTGCCTCCCCCTGTGGGGAAAAAGCCGACCAAGCCTGACCCTCCACGACCCACATCAAATGGGAAACCTTTTGTGGTGGGAGGGAACAAGGAGGAACCAGCCAGTCACAAAGACACTCACAAAGATATACCTCATTCTGGTGAGTTACTATCGATGTCAAGGTAGGTTTTTGTTGTGTTGGTGGGGGGGGGGGGGGGGGTATTATCCAGACAGGCAAGGTTTACTGTTTAATCATTCTTTTATTCACACACTTACAACTGTGGTTAATGTAAGTTTTTTCAATTTGATTAGCAAATACAAAAGTGAATATGCTAAAATGGAGCAAGAAATCTTGAAAATCATAACTTTCACATGGAAAGAACAACTTTTATTATGATGTAATACTTTCTTGTTTATGTATGCCCAACAAATTTTTCACAGAATCTCACTTTGATGGGATGGAACCCACCTCAGATAAATTGGTCCATTTAACAGCTAACAGACCTCGTGGACCATCAAAGAGGCCACCATCACAAGTAATATTTAATAACGTAAGAAGCTAACAGCTTTATTAACCAAGATTTAACACAGTATAGCAAGGGCTGTATTATCGATGGTTTTATTTATTGGCAAGATATTTTTTTGCACATGACTATGACTTGATTGAATTTCTTTTTATTTAATTTTTTGATCAATTATTGTGCATCATGGGTATTTTTTCTTAAGCTGGTTTAATGCTGGAATTAAAAAGGAATAATTTTATTATATTGGATTTTTGTATCATGTCAGTTTGTTTCAGTTTATCTGATTACTTTTTATCGAAAATGATGGAAGAAAAGAAGTGATTTAAGTTCACACATTTTCAATAATTTTTTCCAATATTTATTTTATTCTGAAGTTGCGCTCAGAGACCCTGCTAAGGTCTTGAATTAAAATGTATGTAAAATCAATGAATTATAAATGATCTATTATGAATTCTATTGAAACTCTCACAGTATAAGCAACCTGAGATAAATGTATAAATGGTGTTAGTTTAAAAATTTACCAAATTGGTTGTCAGGAAATTGACTTAAGCTTATATTTTTCCTTCACAGAAGAATAACAAAAGACTTATAGAGGTACAAAACTAATTAGTATTCTGCCAAGAATTTGACAAATTAATTAGCAATTCCTTTTACACTTCTTTGAATAATGTTTTTTTTCAGCATTTTCTGAATTAATATTTAAACAGAAAAAAAGCTTTTAACCATTTTAGCGTTATTTGCATTATAAATTACTGGCAGTTTACTAATTTGAAAAGAAGATATATTTTGCATTAAAGGAGTTCTGAGCTTATAGCAGCTTTGCTGTGATATTTTTCTATTAAGTATTTCCAGCACTTTAGTGTAAAAGCTGACCATCTAAACAATACACATTAGTGTTTCTTGCATAACCCATCTCTCTTTTTAAAGTATATTAAAAAATTGAAAATTTTAGTCAAATTT
Source organism: Saccostrea echinata (assembly GCF_033153115.1). Lineage (NCBI taxonomy): Eukaryota > Metazoa > Mollusca > Bivalvia > Ostreida > Ostreidae > Saccostrea > Saccostrea echinata. Next base: position 1,752,287 of record NW_026889794.1, on the reverse strand, counting down.
GGTTTTAAAAATGAACAGATTTTTTATTGTATGGGTTATTGGTTTTAATTTTGTTGACAGTGAAAATTTATTATAAAGGGTTTTCTCATGTAAGTTCTCAAAAATGGCAGTTATTTTGTTTTTAGTTAAATCTGACTATACCTATAATATATTAAGCATCTCCTATAATATTTTAAGAAAACTATCTCATGATAAAGAGAAATATGAAAGTATATTATGTATCTATAGTACTATATATATTCTTCAGTATAAACTGACATATTCTGCTGTAACAATCATTATACAGGGAAAGAGATTAGAAACGGGACAAACACACATTGAATGCTCCTGTGTTTTGTTATTTACATGTCATTTTGAAAGACATTTTTTATAATGCTCAGAGTTTGCTTTGGTAAAAGATAGGTTTTTCTCAGCATTTATTTCATAGTTGAGGGTTTAATGCTAGATTGACATCTTCTGATACTCATCAAATGTAATAGAGAACATGTTGGAGATTGAACAATAAGAAAATATAAAGCTAGAAAAAGTATGAACATAAGCAAAAATGTAGCAGAGGGTTATTAAAAAAGAAAAGAAGAAATTTTGGAAGTAGCAATATACATGGAGCTTCCCATACTAGTAAGTAAACACTGGGCTCTGAAACATTAGAAGAGTTTGATATAAATTTAGTAAGGTAAATTATCATTTATAGGAGGAAGAAAGAAATGGTGACATTGAGATCCATACTCACAAACATCCCCCACCTGTTAAAGAAATTAGTGAGGAACCAGGGGTGAGTTTAATGGACAAATGGTCCTAAAATGAAAATGGTGCAATAATTAATGTTTTGACTGTCCTGCTGATAGAAAGAATGTTGTTTACAGCTTTATGTACATGTACTGGCAATCTATTGCATACAATAAAGAACTAAATTTTGAATTAAAATAAATTTTTTAAGTTCAGATATATTTGCAAGGTACTACAAGTACCTTTAAACATGAAAATAAAATAAAGAAAAATCTTTTGTAGAGTCTTTTTCTGCTATTGTTATAAATGATCTGAGAAAGTGGGTAAAGAAAATGACAATATATTAATGTGTAAAAGTTTTTATGACCCCCAACAGTTTAACTACAGTTTAAGTGTTTTAATATAATAGCCTTAAGTATTATGTACACCTTTTAGGTACAGTTGCCAGCTAAAGAGAGACATCATCACCATCAGGCTCTTCCTACCAGGCCCCCAGAGCCAGCCAGACCCCCAGAGGCCAGTGTTGGTAAGAAAAATTATAAGGACTTGCTGGTCTATTGAAAATAAACTGATAAGAGGAAAGCTTTTATAGCAAGCATCCTTTTTCTGGTTTTTTGATTATAACAAAGTTAATTTTTAGCTCTTCTGAGCCAAAGGCTCAAAGAGCTAATGCTATGGCCATTTGTGCGGTGTGCAGTGTGCGTAAACTTTTTAGAATATGGGCCATAACTCAAGAACTCCTTGGCCAATTATTGTCAAATTTGTCACAGGGTATCCTTGGCCCAAGGGCTCCCTTTTATACTAAAACTGGGGTTGTGACCCTTTAACAAGGGGAGATAATTAGGAAAATAGAAACAAAAGTACTGGTTGCTAAAAAATCTTCTTCTCAAGAACCACTGGGCAGATTATCACCAAACTTACACAAAAGGATGAGGATATGTTGTAGATTAAAATTTGCACGGGGATTTACCCTGGGGCAAAGGGCGTGGTCTCAAGGTCACTTCAAAGTTGACCAAAAATTACATTTTATTAAAATGTTGATATTTTGCTTACTATAAGGACTAGGATCATCAAATCTTGTCAGTTGGTGCATCTAAGGACCTCATATCGTGTTGACTCAAAAGTAGGTCACAGTGACCTACTTTTTAAATTTTGCGGCCATTCTTTTTCAAAATGATTTAGAGGCATATTTTGAACAATTTAAGGCCTATGATCATCAAACTTTGTCAGTTGATGCATCTTGGGTCCTCAAAGTACGTCAACTAAAAAGTAGGTCACCTTGACCTACTTTTTGAATTTTATGGCTAATCTTTTTTAAAACAATTAAGGTCAATAATTCGAATACGGGGAGGCTTAGAATCATTAAATCTTGTAAGATGATGCATCTTGGGGCCATAAAACATAGTTATTAAAAAGTAGGTCACAGTGACCTACTTTTTGAACTTTGCAGGCATTCGATTTCAAAGCGTTTTAGAGGCATAATTTGGACATTTTAAGTCCTATGATCATAAAACTTTGTAAGTTGATGCATCTTGGGTCCTCAAAAAAGGTCAACTGAAAAGTAGGTCACCGTGACCTACTTTTCAATTTATATGACTATAATTAAATATTTCAGGTACTAATTGGCTTAGAATCATCAAACTTTGTCAGTTGATGCATCTTGGGTCTTCGGAGTAGGTCGACTAAAAAGTAGGTCACAGTGACCTACTTTTGAAAATTTAAGGCGTTAATTAAATATTTCGGGTACTAATTGGCTTAGAATCATCAAACTTTGTCAGTTGATGCATCTTGGGTCTTCAGAGTAGGTCAACTAAAAAGTAGGTCACCGTGACCTACTTTTGAAAATTTATGGCGTTAATTAAATATTTCGGGTACTAATTGGCTTAGAATCATCAAACTTTGTCAGTTGATGCATCTTGGGTCTTCAGAGTAGATCGACTAAAAAGTAGGTCACCGTGACCTACTTTTGAAAATTTATGGCTTTAATAAAATATTTCGGGTACTAATTGGCTTAGAATCATGAAACTTTGTCAGTTTAGGCGTCATGGGTCCTCGGAGTACAACAACTGAAAAGTAGGTAACGGTGACCTACTTTTGAAAATTTATGGCTTTAATCAAATATTTCGGGTATTAATTGGCTTAGAATCATTAAACTTTGTCAGTTGATGCGTCTTGGGTCCTCGGAGTACAACAACTGAAAAGTAGGTCACGGTGACCTACTTTTGAAATTTTATGGCTGTATTTAATATTTTCAGGAATTATTTGGCTTAGAATCGTCAAAATTTGTCAGTTGATGCATCTTTGGTCCTCGGAGTAGGTTGACTGAAAAGTAGGTCACGGTGACCTACTTTTGAAATTTTATGGCTGTATTTAATATTTTCAGGAATTATTTGGCTTAGAATCGTCAAAATTTGTCAGTTGATGCATCTTTGGTCCTCGGAGTAGGTCAACTAAAAAGTAGGTCACAGTGACCTACTTTTGAAAATTTATGGCGTTAATTAAATATTTTGGGTACTTATTGGCTAGAATCATCAAACTTTGTCAGTCGATGTATCTTTGGTCCTCGGAGTACAGCAACTGAAAAGTAGATCACGGTGACCTACTTTTGAAAATTTATGGCTTTAATTAAATATTACAGGTACTAATTGGCTTAGAATCATCAAACTTTGTCAGTTGATGCATCTTGGGTCCTTGGAGTAAAACAATTGAAAAGTAGGTCACTTTGACCTACTTATAAAATTTTATGATTATAATTCTAAAAAATATTTTAGGTATTAATTGGCTTAGAATCATCAAACTTAGTTGATGGGTCCTCAGAGAATGACAAGTGATAAGTAGGTCACCATGACCAACACTCAGGTACTAATTGGCTTAGAATCATCTTGGGTTCTCAGAGTGTGAATTGGAATTTCAAGGGTTTGTGTAAATATACAGGATACTTCGAGGCTTCAAATAGAAGTAATAGGTTGTACAGTTTATCAGAAGAGCGATTCAAGGCCCATGGGCCTCTTGTTGTTTAGTACAAATTAATGACATACAAAGGATTGAATTTTATGTTTAAAAAATTGTGTCATTTAATGCAGACAAAGTCCATTGGTATTTTGATATGAAAATCACAAGAGTTTTTTCTAGGCGTTAGATAATTTTTAATTCTGGTAAAAATCTTAAAACTTTTATTCAAATTTAAGGGACCCCCCCCCCCCCCCCTCCCCCCAAACAAGGAAAAAAACATTTTGATATTTATTAATGTGAATTGACCACATTCTGTAATATTCTGACAATCAATATCAAAGTCAATGATATTTTGTAAAGTTCAAAGTTTAAATTGTATACATGTAATTGTGTATGTTTAATGAGGTTGTTTGAAATTGTCAGTTACAGAATTCACAACGTTATTACATTTTTATAACTGAATTATGGTAGATATGTGTAAGAGTTCATCATATTAAAGCACTACCATTCCAAGCAATATTATGATTCTAAAAAATCAAATTTAAGAATTTTACATTATCCATATAAATGAGACCTGCAAGATTTTCCCAGAAGTTTTTTCTCAGTAAATCTCTTGGCTTGATTAGTATCAGCAGCTCAAAGTTTTCTATCCATCATGAACAACGTGGAAGGAAAATTCTAAATCTGGATAATGTTATGCTAGATGATAGGAATTCACACTGATGATTGTGAACTTCCTTGTCTGTATACTGGACAGTATAAATCCGTTTGGGATATTCCAAGTGAATTTTTGTTCTTTATGAAATTAGAATAAAACTATATGATACAAATATATGCTGAATAAATTTTGTTTTTTATGGCAAATATAAAACTTAAACATCTTTAAAGGATCGAACTGTAATAACTTAAAACCATGGAAATTATCTGGTATCTGATACTTGTAGTTATTTTAGTTTTTTTTCGTAAAATTGTAGCTTCATCAGGATTGTTAGCGATGGTTGAGGAACTTAAAAAAGAAATCAGGGAACTTAGAACCAATAGTGTTACAAAAGCAGCATATGATGAACTCAAGACCGAAAATGATACACTCAGACAAGACTTTGAAACCTTTAAGACTTCCTGTTTACGTAAAATTAAAGACTTAATTAATGAAGTGGATGAAGAGAAGAAGATTCGTCTCAGTACAGAAGTGGAAATGAAGCGGATTAAGAAGCTCGTTAACGATGAATCCCATGTGTAGATGCCACCTATCTTGTTTTCAGAACTGTGATTCAAGGACAGTAACTCTGTCTTTGGAAAGCAAAATAATATTTTCCTGGGATGTGATGGAGTTGTCAGTCTTAGACAGGTTCAAGCAAAAGTCCGTGGAATTTCTTTTCTCTTTTTTACCCTGGCACCTGGATATTAATAAATAATGCTTTGAGGAATAAATAAGAACTTATCATTCTTTTTATGTGCTTCCATGTTATTATAAACTCAGTGCTATATCTGAATTTCTTTTGAATCTCACTGGAAATTATTGTGATCTGTTTTTGAATTATGTTAATTTTTTTTTTTAGTCAAGGAGAAATGGCACATGTTGAATTGTTGTTCTGTGGTCAGATACAGTAGTTGGCCAGTTTAAAAGGTCAAAGTTCAGGAGGTCACTGTAATAAAGACCATGTAGTGCTAGCACCTGTTATATTGCTTCACTTTGTGAATTTCTCTTCTATGTTGGTGAATGTTTCAAGTTGGACTGAATGGGTTGTGTTTACTTTTTAATGATAAAGAAAATTAGTCCTTTAATTATTACAGATTATATATTATTATTTCACTATTTGATAGCTGTAAAATAGTGGGAAAAAACTTTATTCAAAAAGGATATTTTTTTGTCCGTAATATTATGATTATTTATGATATGTATCATACGAGTAGATTTTAGTGAGTTCACTTTTTACAGAACCTATGTATACCTAATGCCCATTAAAAAATTATTGGACCCATCTTTTCATGTTTCATACGGGGTTTGAATGAGACTGTGTTCTTATGATAGGGCATTTTCCTGCTGTAGATCCTAGCTATATTCCTCAATAAGACTTTTTCATATTTTAATGCATTTATGTAATGTTACAGAAGTTTTCAATGTAAAAGTGCTTGAGAGAGATAATGAATGATTATCATGTCTTTTGTAAATGTAAGTACATTAATTATATAAAAAAAAGATCAATAAGGTATACTGGAAATTGAGAGCCTCTCAGTTTGCATTAGAAATGTAAACTAGTTCCCCAGTCCATTCCAGAAATCTGGTTCAATAATTACAGTATCCGTGACTATATATTACTGTCACTAGGGTAGGGCTATTCATTACAGAAGTAAATCCATTGAAGTGTCTACGCATACATATCAAGTGCTTTGTTTAGAAATTTGAGCTTCATGATAAGCTGAATTAAAAAGTTTTGTATCTTATTGTAGCCACAGTAAATACATGTAATTGGAAATAGAATAATTGGGATTTCATAGAATAATTGGGATTTTATTTTTATCATTCCAAAATATATTAAAGTATCGTCAGGTTTTAATTGTAAAGTTAAGAGGTGTGGCAACTATATTTGTACAATACATTGTTAATGTAAACATTTGCTTAAGCAAAGATGAAAGATTTACTACTGTTTTTCAAGTACACAACATGACTTTAAGCATCTGAATATTTACATAAACTGATTGTTAAATCTTCAAAGTTTAATTTGAAATTATAAAGGTGCAGATTTTATGATTCTAGTGCAAGTTATACTGTTTGTTTTTAAATTTATTTAGAATTGGAAGTTGACCTGTTTTTTGGGTCAATCGAGTGACATTGTAGAATGTATGATTTAGTGGAATATTTTTTTTGTCTGTTAAATATCATGAATTACAGATCTAAAACATTTTTCTCCACTGGTACACTCTGTGTTATAACATTATAATGCTTCAAAATGAACAACTGATTTAGCCAACTTTCCCAACTGAGGCCAACTTTAAAATAATGTTTGTTTGCCCTCTCCTGACTCAGGATGAAAATTTTGGGTCGATAGGTAGGTATGAAATTTTTTTCTTCATAGAAAAATTCATATCAATGCTGAATTTTCGAAATCTGTTTTCAGGAATGCATAAAAAAAATTATTTCATGGAGATTAAAAAAAAGTTTTGAGTCGGGCCATTTGTAGCCAGTCAGCCGGGAGAGGGCAACCAAACAATTTTTTGAAAAATGGCCTGATACATGTAATTCTGAGAAAGTGTGTATGATGATGTGTTTACCATCTGTGTATAGGAAAAGCTCTACCTTTCATTCACTGCCATATACTTTTATTCCTTTAAAGGATCAAAGTCCTCTTTAAAAACTTCCATGCTAAGAAATTATTTTTCTTTTTGTTGATTTTTGTAGTATTGAGAAAAAAATATTACTTCAGTATTTGATTTGATTTAGAACAGATATTAAGCAGAAGTCCCTAAATCCATTTTGTCCAGGAAAACTTTTATTTTTTTGCATACTTTCACTAGTCCTTACACAAAAACCAAGTGATCAAGAATAATGACGGGTAGAAATTCTTTTTACTAATCTTACCAAGAAACGGGGATAATATCTCAAGGTATAGCCAGTAGAATTGACATGAAAAATATAGGTAATTTACAATAGTTCATCCCGAATTATGCAAATGACTTTGTTAAGATAAAGTAGATATTGGAACCTTCTGAATGTTTATTCACTCATAGAGTTATAGTCTCCTTTACTTCATAAATGTTCTGGATAAGTCAGTACTAGTTGATATGAGTCAGTTCACCACACAACAGGAGCATCGACATCCCATAAAGACATTCCAAACAGACGTGTTGTGAGGGGACAATTGTGTACAGTATATATATATATATGTATTTATTGTAATTAAATACCAAACAAACGAAGAGTTTCTTGTCTTTACATACAGCGCCTGCTGTTTGTGTATTTGAAAGATTTACATTTTCATTTCATTTGCAAAAACAGAAAATGTGAGATCAAGGTCATTTAAATGTTCAAGGTCGAAATTTAGACACGGAAGAAATGTGCGGTCTACCTTAGAATTTAGATTGGATTTTGGAGGGATGTACAGCGACTGTTAGAATTTCGGGGCGTAACAGGGGTCTGATTTTAATCAGGGATGAAACTCAAAATTGAGAATGTTTGGTTTAATCAATAGCAAGTTCACGAAGTACTACATGCACAGTAAGATATCCATGAAGTTTTATATATACATGGTATTAATTAAACAGAAAGTGTCAGTGCTTATGGATTTTTTTAAAGGTGGGAGGTCAGATCGAGATTCAATGCATCAGCAATGCAACAATTTTTCACTGGTATTGCTTGATGTTGCTAATTCTGGATGTTTTTTTTTTCCGAATATAGATCTACATTATGGAATTAAGCCAATGCCGTAAGGATCCTTCATACTTTTTACAGAAAACTTGCTTTGTTTGGGATTCAGCTAAATGATCTGTGATTTACAAATCTAATGGTCATGATCTGGTATAGGGAAGGTAGAATTCTTGCCGATATTGATTCTAAATGACCCCAAAGCCAGACGTGATGTAAACATTTTAATCATTGACCCTGTGCACATCGTTTATCTTTTTGAGATGTATTAATTAACCTTAAGAAATCCTTTACCATGTTTAAGAAAAATTAATGTACAATTTGAGGAAACATGACGTCAAATTCATAGAGGATAAAACGCAGAGAATTTTGGAATGCATGGCTAATGTTCTTGACGTTATGCAAGATTACGGGATTTTTACACAGTGGAATACATGTAGAACTGAATGGTGTAAAGTACAAGAAATATGAGGTGTTTGAGTTGATATCGTTTGAATTGCTCTCACCGACATCGATATATAGTTTAATTGGCAGAAAAGAAAAGTTCTTTTAAAAAAAATCATCTCAACGTAAAGGGACAGGAGGACTTGTAAAAACTATTATATTTTCTTTAGCATCTACTGTATATGTAATCGCTAATTTCTGAATTCGCGAAAATTCTTCATCGTCTAAATTGTTTTTCAAAACGTAAATTATTTATGGTTTCTCGAGTTCGCGAATATAATATTTGATCGAGTACGAATACTAACACCGCCAGTGATTTTCCTATTTTAATTACAATGTGTACTTCTGCGAAATAATGATATAAGTAGGGTACATGAGGTAATCGATGCTCATTTAAATCTTGCAGCCTTTGAAAATTAAAATCCAGAACATGTTTAGTGTACTTCAGAACAATTTTAACAACTTAAGTTTTCAATTATCTCACGAGAAAATAAGTGCACTTCAATCTTATGGGGTTCTTGTATATCAACTAAAGAGTAAATGCATAGGACAGGGAATATTTAAAGATTCAAGTTTGTCTGGCGGGAAGTCGTTTATAGTAGAGGCGTTTGACAGGTACAATTTTACAATCGATCCATTGAAGACTAAAAAAAAAGTTAATGAACCAACCAATAATCACTTCAATGTGTCGGTAAAAATGTGGTCGATTTTTTGTCGCTTTGTTGTCTTCTGCGAGTTATTGAAGAAACTGCTTCCTTTTCTTGTGATGGGACCTTTTTTGAAGTTTCTGCACTGTAACCCCGGAGCTTTGGAAGAAAATTAATAGCACACGCATTAGGCTAACATTTACTGGAGTGTCACGCAATTTTGTACACAACCGGTGATTTCCTTTCTTGATTCGCAATATTTTGTTTTCGAATGGTAAACTAAAGAAGATTTTAAACAATAGTTAAGTGTCTTAATCCTCATCCGTACAATGGCTTCCTTCAGCTGTTATCGAGACCTATAAGTATGCTTTACGACAGAAAATTTGGTTAAGAATTCAGAAGAGGATAAATATGTATCATTGATGACCATAATTAAACCCCCACACAATAGATTTACGATGGGCCAAAGAATTCCGTGACGGGTGACAGGACTGGATTTAGACCAGCAGACGATAGCCATGGATGAACGGGAGAGGGAGATCATCAGAAAAAATCATCGTCTGCTCGTCAGCAACATTATCCTGACGGAGGAGTTCTTCGAATGTTTAAGGAACTACCATGTTCTTCCAGAAACTATGATCAAAGACATCGAGGTAGGTGGTTCGAATGAAGTATGATCAGTGTGAGAAAAAATGTTTTGAATGCAACTGAGAAACTTCTGTTGGTTGCAAAAATCCTTGTTTATCTATAATCTCTTTGAAATTTGGATGAACAATTTATGTGAGAAAAGTAGTTTGTATCGTGAATTTCCAATGTTTTAAAAGTCATGTGTTCCGAAAAAATATGTTGGGGGAGGGGGGGGGGGATGTCTCCGGCTGATTATGAATAGTTTATATGTCTTTTTCTAAATGGAAATATTGATAATACACAATACAAAACGTAAACTATATAGTGTTATACATGTACATTTATTTTAAAGTACGAGACTGTTTTATGGGGCATGGCTGTCTCATACAATTAGCAAATTTCCCCAGCGTATAGAAAGGATTTATTAGGATGATCAGTCAAATAACAGCCTCCCGTTTCAAACCAAATATCCACATGCAAGGGCATATATTTGAAAATAGGTAAATAGACAAATTAAACAGCACAAATGATAAACGTAAACTTCCTACGTCATATGTGGTATATAAGTAATAAGTAAATATAATCGTTCATTTCGAAGATTGGTAATCGAGTTTGGTGCTGCAATTTGATGGAAAGGGAAGGGGCCAATTATACACTGAGTTGGAGATTTATTAAATACCTAACGGAATAGTCACTGAGTGTTTTATAAAATCTATAATGATATGATGTATTTGAACAAACTTAGAATCCCTCCTCCTCTTAATGAGTGATTTTTTTTCTTTCAAAAGTTCCTCGTCCTAGCTGTTCTGTACAAATATCATGATTGAAATTTGTGTGTTTAATCATCTAGTTTATCAGGAAAATTGTGTATTTAATAATTTAGTTTGTCAGGTAAATCTCGTTATCTTAAAAATCAGTTTTTAATTCGCCTGCATGTTCTGGAATTTCATTCCATGCATCATATTCAAGGTTTAGATGATTTCAGATTCTGTATATATACATTGCATCCAGTAACACTACCCAGAATATTGTAATTAATAACGTTTAAAAATCTACTCCAACATAAAACCTAGACTCAGCTAACCGAGTTCTAAACATTTCTTTCCAGTACAAAATGTATCTAGGGACTAAACTTGGCACATACACAAATGTTTGCGATTCTATTCACTTTTTACTGGATTCTATACTATTTTCTTTAGAGAAATGGCCAAGGCTTTCACCTGCAATGGTTGTAGGCGAAAATAAGCCTGTCTACTTCTCTAAAGAGAATAAAATCTATGTGTACATGTATATAGGTTCAGACTTTCCAACAAATTTTCAACTTCCTTTAAACCAGTGTTTCACAAGTACATTTAAAACAAACATTGAAACTTTTTTAGTAATTCTTTGTCTAGTATTGCTGAGTATTTTAGTGAGTTAATATATAAATTTGACCGACATATCCCTCTCCTACCCCCCCCCCCCCTCTTTTTATAAGCAGCGGATGATGCGTTGAAAAATGTGTATATTACATGTTCATTAATTTTGGGGAAAATTGCCCATGTCATGTGTAAATTTTGAATTTACCAAGTGGCAGTAAATACAAAATAAAATACCCTTATTTCCAACTTTTAATCATCAATTTTTGAATTTTCAATTGGAGGATATGTCCTTCACATCATTGGATTCAATTATATTTTCCATTAAATCTTGCTGTGCATGTCTTTTAAAACATTTAAAACAAAAACTGGGAAGCGGTGCACGTATAATGCAGAAACGCTTTCGATCTGCATGTAGATTCTTTAGCATTGGATTAATATTCGACTAAAATTAGATTCATCTTTATAAATTACATCCCAGTAATTGTTTTTGGAGGGCATGTTCGATTGTAACACACAGGAAGAGTGTATTACACGGATCAAACTGAAGTATTATTCCAGTGCAAATTGCCTGCGGTTCAGATTTACTTTTTTTCAATTGCACAAAGATTAATGTACGACCGGAAACCTATGCATATTGATAGCAGTTATACAAGAGGCTCTGCAAATAACGAAAAAAGGTTGAAATAATACAACTTATTGTTCTTTGATACAATGTACTTGCCTTGTATTGAAAAAGGTGATGATAACGAACAGTGGTCAATATCATAAATCCAGTAAATAAAACAAATCGTGAACAGGGCAAAAAGATGGACCCCTGGAAACACCAGAGGTGGGATCAGGTGCCTAGGAGTAAGCATTCCCTTTCGACCTGTCACCCCGCCGTGAGCCCTATGTATAGTTGTACTCCATAGTCAACAATGACTTAACAAATGGTATGAAGTATATCAGACAAAATATGACCAAATGATAGGTTGTTTTTACAAACTATGTCATTATAACGACCACAGAATTTGCGAAAAGCTAACTATAATTAAACGGGATTGTTGAAATCCTTGTAACATCAATTTATTTGTCAGTAGCTTGCCTTGGTTTAAAAATTGATCGTATTCAAAGCATGCTGTTGTGTGCCGAACCAGTTGGGAGACATAAACACCGTATACAGGTGATGTTGGAATATTCCTACATAAACATGATAAATAAGGGAAGTTGACGATGGAAAAGCAGAGTCATCCCATTTGTCATACAGTTTAGTTATAAGTTGGCCATTATCATCTATAGTCAGTAAAACATCCAGATATGAAACAGATTTAGCTGACTCATAGTGTCTTTAAATTTATTTCGAGCTCAACGGGATATATCTATGGATATGAATGTCCTATGAATAAAAGTAACTACCGGCTTTGTTAATATTGATAAACCATCATCTAAATGTCGAGTTGAAGGCCACATCAAGAGTTTTTTTCTTTTCATGAAAAAGCTTTTGAATACTAGTAAATCCTGCTTCATAAGAATAAAAAAAAAGAAGTCGGCTAGTAAAGGAGCACAATTAGTACCCCATCAGTATTCCAACATATTGTAAGATCTAGGGCCCGTTTTCCAAAGAACTTACGACTAAGACAAAAATTTAAAAATTCTTCTCGTAACTTTTCAATTTACGTTATATTGAAAATGGTTTTAATCTTTTTAATAGGAATTAAGTAAAATATTTTTTCACTAGCAATTTTAAAAAGAATCATTAATTTTGAAGAATTGTACAATCAATTTAATTTTTTGGTCTTAGTCGTAAGTTCTTTTATAAAACGGGCCCCTGGTCTCCTAACAATACATACATGTAGATATTATTAATGAGGAGCAACAGCATCTTTTAGTATCAACTTCAGAGTACTTGTAGAATCAGAATAATTTTTTATCAAAGACAAATGCCATTTGGGAACAAGTACACAATTCTGTAAGGCTTAAGGTCATTATTTTCAATTTTTTTCATTTTTTGTCATTAATGGCTTAAACATCCCCGATTGAGATTAATTTCGACAAGAAATTCCATTAAAGACTTGTCAAATACAAATTAAAGTCCGTGAAGAAATCAATGCTAAATAAGACAAGGATCAACTTAGTACCAGATATAATGACCATGTCATGTAGATTCTTAATTAACAATATTCAATGGACAAAAATACTCACACGTGAGTATGCTGTTTATACATTTTTTAGTAGTAATTGCATGGCTAAAACAAGGGTGTTGTCAGTAAGTGAATGAAACCTTCTGGTAACAGAAATGCCAATTGTAAACTAACTGGAAGCATTTCCGTTACGCATATAAATTTTTACTTGCACGTCATTGAATAAGCCCCCCAAGATCTAGATAAATAACGATTTAATGTCAGTTTTTTTCCTTTGTAGAACGAGTCGAGTAGGGAAAATAAAAACTCTAAATTGCTGGAACTCTTGGTTCTGAGAGGATGCGATTCATTCCGGAAGTTGCGTCACATTTTACATCTGACGGGTCATTGTCTTTTGGCAGACCATCTGTATGGAGAAGGTATGCAACAATGAAAGAAGTACATGTACTACTATTTATCTTCCTGAAAGAGTGTCAAAGACATTTTCTTGTGGTAAATCTAATGATAATCTTTAGTAAATTTTCAAAGGTCTATGATTTCGAACACGTACCCGATCAAATTCAAATACCCGATCAAAGGAGATGGGCGAGCAAGGCGTGCAAAATGCCATAGCTTCAAATTTATAAAAATCATATTCAATTTGGGAATTTAGTATTTAGAGTAAAGTTTTTATCATTGAAAGATATGAAATTCTGACAAACGAAACTTTTCTGTTAAAAAATTCTTTCAACAAAAATTATTCTATGATTTACCAAAAAAGTGGCATTCTCGGGGTATGAACCCAAGCAATAAAAATCCAAAGTATCAATTTTCCCTTCGACTCTAACACGCTAACCACTAAGATATACCGCTCACAACAAATACATGTATCGGCATTTAAATCGTGTTTGTGATATGACCCTTGACTAAACGGACTTTTGAATATTTTTCTGAAAGATACGAATGTTGTATCATAAAAGTATACTTTTAATGTATAGTGCGTCTTTGCTTCATGTTTTTGTTAACCAAAGATTGTATATTTTTACACATACTTTTGGTATAATCTTTCAAGAAAATGGAGGTAAGACCCACTCATATGGGAAAATGATGTTTTAGTTTGAAGAATTGATCATTTTTGTCCTCTTTGGTGTATACATGTATATGCTATTTCATTGACGAATATTATTTCAATCTTTGTGAGATTGTTGCGATGTGAAGATTTTACATAAAGCATACATTAATGTTAAATGAAGTATCAAAGTAAATCTTGTCATAATTGAGATTTAATTTTTCACTTCTTCTTTGTTGCACAATAGGCATTTTGCTCGCCTTGTTCGTCCATCTCCTTTAAAGAAACAATGGCAACTGCAGATTCAGGCCCGTAGAACGCGGGGTGGGGGTGGGGGGGGGGGAGGCCCGGCCTCCCACTTTTTTCTGAATATAAATTTTGCTGTAGTAAATTTTCCTTTAGATGCTGAAAGGTCGAGCACAGGCAAATTTCAGGATTTGGACACTAAATTAGCTTTTTTTTGCTTGTCAGATAATTTTGGGAAGTTGCCCCCCCCCCCCTCCCCCACACACACACACATACACACTTTTGGTCAGTTAAGATTTGTTTTTATTGCTTGACAGATTTTTTTTTTGTGGGGAAGTTGCCATCCTCCCACTTTTGAAACCGTTGCTACGGGCTTGAGATAAAATGGATTCATTATATATTTATTGAAAAGATGAAACAAAGAGGATTAAGGTTTCTTTTAGGGGCGCAATGAAGAAAATTTGAAAACTTTAGGTATTCAAAGCAGGTGACCTTTTTATGCATGGTTCAAAAGGTTCAGAAAGTTTTGCCTTTCACAAGCAGAATTTTATCAGTGTAAACTATTTTAGAGTCTCTGAACCAAAATGAACGCTTGCCGTAGCTCTACAGAATCAGAGGTAAACTCTGTAGGGGTATATAACGTCCACATTACTCATGTTTCCAATTTCTAGGAGCTGACCTCAAAGTTATTAAGGCAGATGAAATATTTAAAAAGTATCCTTCCATTTTCAACCAAGTCCCAGATGAAATGAAGATGAAATTCATCAGGACAATTGAGTCAAAGGTAAAGAGACGCGTGAATCTGTACTTGATTGGGTATAAAACTTGTTTTTCTCTGACAAGAGCATCAAAACCCATCCGTTATAAAAAAAATAACACTTTTATTGTGATTTCCTCAAAGATGAAGGAGAAATCCCTGCTGAATATGTGGGAGAAATTCCCAGAGGAGCGAACTGAACTCCTTGAAACACGAAGGGCGAGCTTTGAAACAGAAAAAGCCTTACGATTTAAACTCGACAAGAAACAAAAGCAGGTACGCAATTCTTAAAACTAGAGACATGACATGCTTTGTAAATTCTGTTGCCTAAAAATACGCTCAAAATTGCATTAGGTATACTTTATTTTTTATTTGAGTACTCGAGACATGGACTATGTATTCTGTTCCTTTTAACAGGTTCGCCAAATCTCGGATGAGGTAAAGAAGTTGAATGTGGAACTGCGAAAGCGAAACATTGAAACGGAGTTGATGAAAAGAGAGGAAAATGAACGAAAGAAAGCATATAAAACTGAACTCGCTGTTCAAGCTAAATTCAATGCTGCCAACAGCAATTCTTTGATCAAGTTGAAAGACCGATTTACCAACTTCAATGGAAAAATCAGGTCTATAAATCTTATGTTAAAGAGATTTTTGGAAGAAAGTGACAGCAGTTTAATTGAAGAGGCAGATTATGTTAAACTAACAGTTCTGGAAAGAAACGTGAAATTAGTGATAGAAAGAGCACGTGACAGCAAGGAAAATGCAGATGACATTTTAGACGAAAAACGGAGCATTCTCCAACTTTTGAATACTTTTCCGAAGAAGGAGGAACCTCTATCGGAAACAGTTCGCAAATACTTAGCCAAAGAGGAAAAGGTGAAAGTGGCAATTTTCAGAGAGTTGGAAAGATTGAGATCAACGGTGAGGGGATCTAGCAACTACCAGTCATCTACACCGGTGACAGATCTTAAACTACTGCGCAATATGGCTGCCACTGTTCGCGTGGAAATTGAACATTTGCAGAAGAAACTGCAGTGGAAAGAAAGTCAGATATCTGATTTAATGGAGAAAACTTCATCTCTGAAGCAAAATTCCCCATGTTTCTCCGAGACGCCTGTTCTTGAGAAAGCATCTGAAAACTCAGAATCGCTCTCATCGTCACCAGAATCGACCTACGAAATGCAGAAGGCCTACGAAAACTATG
The DNA here is from genome assembly GCF_033153115.1 of Saccostrea echinata. Lineage (NCBI taxonomy): Eukaryota > Metazoa > Mollusca > Bivalvia > Ostreida > Ostreidae > Saccostrea > Saccostrea echinata. Next base: position 1,735,792 of record NW_026889794.1, on the reverse strand, counting down.
ACGACTACCTCACAACAGAGGTTAAAGAATACAATCCTCATCTTGCCATTTTTAGAGAGGATAACGACAACTTTATTGAAGAACAACGTGATGCACTCGTCAAAAATAGTGATTCCAGCATCACAGATCTCTCAATAGACATCGTTCCGAGGACAGGCACAGACATTATAGTAGGTGAATCAACTTCATCCAACAAGAGACATGCCAAAGACGGAGATTTCGAAGATCTTCAGCATCATAGGGGAACCCCAAACAGTGTGGCGATTCGTTTAGATGTCCGACATGATAAACCTCCCACTAATACCTTGATCTTACCCGATATCATGGAATCAGACATGCATAGACATGGACTCCTAAAGTCGTCTGCTGATCTTTCCAAAATCTTGGAGAACAGCGAGGACAACGACGAACTGGAAAAGATAACAACAATTTTAGCGAAACGAACGCAGTTTGGAAAATTACCATCTATATTTCAAACGGCTAGCTACCTTCCTGAATAGAAACTCTTTGAATAATCTTACCATTATGGCAAATAACCTTGAATTAAAAAAAAACAAACTTTTTAGTTATCTTGCCAAGAAAACTACATTTTGGGATGACTTATAAAATAAGTCATTTCATACATTCAGCATGCAAGTACATGAAGTACCTTTACGTACATTAAATTTCACAACTTTATTAGTATAATGTATTATGTTATTCATAAAACTTCAGACATTGTCTTTGCATATTCTCAAATTCAATTTAAAAAAACATCACCACTTTTTAAAATTGATGAACTTAATAACAGATTTCTCAAGCTAAAATGTTTATGTATAGTGCACAATGCATCTTATTTTTGATCATAAATATGTACCAACTAATAAACTAATAATTAATATGGATACAATGTATGTAAGATTTTATAATGGCTTTTGATATGCAATTCGGCAATAACCATTGGAACAGAATATCTCTCTTGCATTCAAGAGGCCACTGTTCAAAATTTTACTGGGAATCATTACTGGAAACAGTCCTGAAATCAGGAAACATATTCAAATAAAAATTTGATAATTTGTAAGATGCTTATTAATCATAAACTGAACTCAAATTTGGTAATATGGAGAAATCAGGTGATGAAATCTTGCATCTTTACACTTCAGATTTCAATATCATTTAATAGGAACACAGAGATTTTGACTCTTGTTTCAGGTGTTTTGTGACACGGGGCACAGAAATTCTGGAGATCACTGGTATTCTGGTCAAATAAACTTGCCCTCATAACAACCCATCTTTGTTACTGGATTAAGAATACATAACACAGATATACAAGTATATTTATCCTTAATGGTCAGAGACCAGAGGAGCTTAGGTGTTGATAAGGTGTCTGGTTTTTGACTGATTTTGAACCGTTATGACATAAGAATAATGGATTTCTAAAAGATGACGAAATTGTAGGATTTCTTTGGTGTTCAAATGTGCAAGTTTGTGCCTTTTTCTCTATAAATCTATACAAATTTTTGCCCATATTTTAATGACATTATTACAAAATCTTACAAATTTCTGACTTTGGTTTGGCAAACATTATTTTAGTTATCTATATGAACATACATCTAATAGATATATATTGCTGATTTCTGTAAAGAGTTTGTTCATGTTATTTATCCTTTAATTCTATCTGTAAGAACAGTCAAACATACAGATGTGTGCCAAAAGTGAAGATAATTTTATTTTTTCTCTATATATTTCATTGAAAATCACATATAGTTAAATCGCTGGCAAATGGTCAATTTTTGTGTAATTTCATTATTTATTTCAGTACTTAAACCAAAAAATGTGTAGTTATTTTTTTTTCTAAAAGATCATTACATATTTAGTTTTTAGAAAAAGATAGTTCATCATTTACATCAGTTCTAAAATTCAAGATCAATGTTGACTATATAATTCATTGTGCATATATGACTTAAATTTTCATGTTGCACTTAAATTACAATATTTTTTAAATATCGATGCTGATCAGATAAAAACTATTGTTTTTATCAATTATAACAATTTCTTGGATTATCGAGAAAACTGTGGTAAAATCTGTCAAGAAACGTTGTCATTCCAGTGATTTTACAAAACGATGTTTTCAATGAAATATATAGAAAAAAAGTAAAACTATCTTCACTTTTGGCACAATCTGTAAGTACATGTAATTAAAGATTACAGATTCTTTTAGTGAGGCAAAGTCCCACACTAAAGTAATAATCTAGTTGTGTACAACCCTAGCTAGGTGCAACATTTATGCAATTTTGGTCTGATATATAGGGCTTGCAGTTACTTGGAAATGGACTTGTTCTAAAAACTTGAAACTAGGCACTCATCCCGAAAATCTAATACAAGTTTAGTATCTGAAGCAAGTTTGAGAGTGTTCATCTCTTGATGCATCACCTGGGTAGGGCTTGATGTTACACTGGAACTCATCTAGAAAATGTAGGTCAAATCCAGTATCCCAAGCAACTCTAGTAGTGTGCATCTCTTGATCCATCATTCATGTAAGTTTGGTTAAAATAGGCCATACAGTTTCTTGGACCTGCTCCAAAAACTTTAACCTGGTCACTCAATGACACTCATCCAGAAAATGTATGTCAGATCCAGCATCCGAAGCAAGTCCAGTAGTGTGCATCCTTAGATGTATAATCCATGCAAGTTTGGTCAACATAGCACTTATAGCGAGCGCAGCGAGCGGCGCGAAGCGCCGCTCGTCACTGCGAGCTCTAACGACAACGCCTGGGCGAAGAGAAAATTCGGACTACTGCACATTCATTCAATAGAATTTTTTTCCGCAGTAATTCTGACCCACAATGCATCGCTTCTTGTTCTCGCTGCTAACTTCGTTCACGCGGTGACAACAACTAAAATCTCACAAAAAATAAACTCACCTTAATTTAATGGCTATTGCATGCAGATAGTAGATTAAACGTTCTTTGTTAAATATTTGCACTTTTTAAACTGTGTTTATGGAAATGCAGCTAACATACCACGTCATGTGACGTCACAGTTTAGACGTTCCAAATGTCTCGTGCGGTTTGAAGAGGAGGATCTTAAAATGAAGTGAACAATGCGCTCGCCCCAGCGGTCGCACCGTCAACATATTACAGAAACTTCCATTTTATCGGATAGCGGTTTAACGAATATTTCGGCTATTTCAATATAATATCAGAGTACAAAACCATTTCTTATATATTTATTAATAATTTCACCTGATATTCTGATGAGAAAATATTGGAATTTCGTTTTATCCGATACAAAAATTTAGACTATCATAGTGTTTTTTGATAATCAGCACCTTGTTCACACCTCCAACTTCGTATGTGAAGCCTTTGTTTAGTACACAGTTTGACACCAATTACCTTGACTGGCTTGAGTACGACAATGAGGGGATTAGTTACGGCTGGACGCACACAGGCACCTTACCTGTGTCAATAGTGGGCATAGTAAATAGATATGTTTTGATTACAGTTGTGGTGATCAGCTTGGGTTCAATGATGCACTTGTTAATTATGACAATTATTTGCAATTTTTTCGGCGTGAAATTTATTTATTAAACTGATTAGCTTGTGTATGACAATTTACTTGGATAATGAAATAAGCCTATTCAATCGTTTAACTTGGTCAATTGGCTTAATATTTATTCACTTTTCAGTGCAAAATTTATGGTAAAAATAATAAATGGACCGTTCTATAAAAATACGTTTCAAAATTCATACCATCTTTCTCCACATGGCTCTCAAAATCTCTCTTCAGCAGACAAGAACGAGACTGGTAAACTCACACACAGTATAAAATACGTAACCGTATTAAAGAAACAAATAAAAACGAAACAATTACATATATTTAATATTTTTGTTTATTTTTAATTTACAATCTATCTAGGGAAAAATAGTTTACGGTTATTAATCAAGCATTTAGTCTACTTCCGTTTCCAAAATGGCGACCATCGAAGAAGGAATGTAAACATGTGCTGAAGAAAGATGGCAATAACTATCAAAGAATATATTCTATACGTCAATTTATTTGAAAAAAAAATTTCATATTAAATTCATAAGTAAGTGAAATAAATTATTTTTAGTAAAGTTATTAAGTAAACATGTCAAAAGAAAACGAATGTGCAAGCTGGAAATTTGCTACGATGTATTATCAATACATGTAGCTCTATGCATCTATCTTTGGACTCGGTATGAAGCAATCGGCTATTCTAATTTTCGGCTATTCGGATAAAACAAGGCTGACAACTTGACTATTCGATAAAACGGGAACCACTGTAGTTACTTTTAAATGAACCTGCTCCAAAAACTTTAATGTGCTCCAAAAACATTAACCTGGTCATTCTGTAGCTGAAATTGAAGCATCTGAAACCTTGACTGGTACAATGAAACATAATAGAAGCATTGTCCATGCATCTCTGACTAATATAGGGCATAGAAGTACTTAAAAGAAATCTGCTCCAAAAACTTTAACCTGGGATGCCAAACAGATGCCGAGGGTATTGCATAATCTCCCCCCAACCTCTTTGAGGTGAGTTAAAATGAAGAAATAAAGCTATTAGATCAAAATTCACTATTTTATTAAGTAACAATCAACATGAATCAATAATTTCTGTTTGTAGAATAAATAACTGATACAAATTTGAATCTCATGAGTATATGCGGAAAAAGACCTGACAACAAGCCATTTCTATCAATCCATCTCCAACATACAGAGCCATATTGAGAAATTACAGGTTGATAAACAAGACAAGTTACACTATAAGGTCTATGGGATAGGGCATCTGCATCGCTATGTGACCGACCAGCTCGATGCTCAATCTTAAAAGTTATAGGAGGACAGTGATTCAAACCATATTGCTAGCTGACCTTCTGGGTTTTTAAAGTTTACAAAATGTCAATGACCCATGTTCAATTCTAACCTTGAAATGTTTTCCATATCAAAAATGATGGAAATGTTTAACTGAATTCACTACCGTGTCGCTAATATATGCTGCTCTCTTTGGTTACACAATAGCAAAACCAATCAACATGAGGTTTCATTCTAAAATAATATTATAATATAGCGGTGAATTCAAGAATTACAAAAGTATTTTAAAATTCTTTTTTACTGAAAGCGACACACTGGTTACTGGGTATTCTGATTTTTTTATTTGAAGGGGTTTTAATTGGACAAACAATGTAGTTGAACATCTCATAATTTTTTTTCAAAATCCTTAAGTGAAGACTCATGATATAGTTCATTTGTACAAAATACATGTACTTCAAGAAAACCTTAAGGACATACCCACCTATCTTACCTACTAATAATTTTTCAAGATATTCTTAATTTGAAATTATAGTACCATTAGATGTTCGCAGACAAAAAATCAGTGTGCATTACCAGGGGTTTTGAATAAATATCAATTAATGAAAACTCTTGTATTATTCAAAGAAAAATATACAAAAATTACTAAACATATATTCTAGATGTTTTTTCATCTAAATTTGTTTTGGAAGAGGTGTACAGCACCATATACAGTGGTTCCCGTTTTATCGAATAGTCAAGTTGTCAGCCTTGTTTTATCCGAATAGCCGAAAATTAGAATAGCCGATTGCTTCATACCGAGTCCAAAGATAGATGCATAGAGCTACATGTATTGATAATATTTCCAAATTTCCAAATTTCCAGCTTGCACATTCGTTTTCTTTTGACATGTTTACTTAATAACTTTACTAAAAATAATTTATTTCACTTACTTATGAATTTAATATGAAATTTTTTTTTCAAATAAATTGACGTATAGAATATATTCTTTGATAGTTATTGCCATCTTTCTTCAGCACATGTTTACATTCCTTCTTCGATGGTCGCCATTTTGGAAACGGAAGTAGACTAAATGCTTGATTAATAACCGTAAACTATTTTTCCCTAGATAGATTGTAAATTAAAAATAAACAAAAATATTAAATATATGTAATTGTTTCGTTTTTATTTGTTTCTTTAATACGGTTACGTATTTTATACTGTGTGTGAGTTTACCAGTCTCGTTCTTGTCTGCTGAAGAGAGATTTTGAGAGCCATGTGGAGAAAGATGGTATGAATTTTGAAACGTATTTTTATAGAACGGTCCATTTATTATTTTTACCATAAATTTTGCACTGAAAAGTGAATAAATATTAAGCCAATTGACCAAGTTAAACGATTGAATAGGCTTATTTCATTATCCAAGTAAATTGTCATACACAAGCTAATCAGTTTAATAAATAAATTTCACGCCGAAAAAATTGCAAATAATTGTCATAATTAACAAGTGCATCATTGAACCCAAGCTGATCACCACAACTGTAATCAAAACATATCTATTTACTATGCCCACTATTGACACAGGTAAGGTGCCTGTGTGCGTCCAGCCGTAACTAATCCCCTCATTGTCGTACTCAAGCCAGTCAAGGTAATTGGTGTCAAACTGTGTACTAAACAAAGGCTTCACATACGAAGTTGGAGGTGTGAACAAGGTGCTGATTATCAAAAAACACTATGATAGTCTAAATTTTTGTATCGGATAAAACGAAATTCCAATATTTTCTCATCAGAATATCAGGTGAAATTATTAATAAATATATAAGAAATGGTTTTGTACTCTGATATTATATTGAAATAGCCGAAATATTCGTTAAACCGCTATCCGATAAAATGGAAGTTTCTGTATAGACATTAAAAGAGCAGAACACAGGTCCTTCAAGTATTGCAATTCTTTTACTCCAGGGAAAAAGACAATAGTGTTCAAACTACGTTGTGTACGTCCTTAAGTTCAAAACATGTTGTATAAATTCTCATGTATTTTTTCAATGCTTTCATGAAACTGGCTTAAAATTTCAAACATCATCAAATCTTATTAATAAAATCTTCAGATAAACCATAGAATTTTTTTTTGTGTGAAAAAGTTAACAGTTATGTATTTTTCTAATCATAAAATCTGGTTTAATATAATAAATAGAATCCAACAATATCAAGGTATTGTCATTTTTCCACACCTGGTAAAACTAGGATACACTTTGTAGGTCTTTATGAAAGTCCTCCTGTATTTTAGCCATCAGCCCTGGTTTGGACATAATGTCTACAGCCGTCATTGCTAAGGATTTTGCTACTGCCAGGCTGTAACTCTGGGCGATATCTGCTCCTGAAAGATGAAATTTGAATAATTCTAAAAATAATTCTACTTGGCATACAATGAATTGATTTCAGCAATGCTCAAGACAATAGTTAAAGATATTGTGCTGTGAAACATTTGTGATAATTCAGTTTAGCCAATAGTGTGTATATACGTACTTATTTTAGGGTGCATATATGTATTTAAAATCTAGCACAAACCTACTCCATGATTTACCAGTAATTGACACAATCTTCAATTAACCCTATCAATATTTTTCTCTGCATAATACTGAAAAAAGGTCATATTTTGGTAGTAGTAATGAATAAGTATATTGATCAAACCTAGTTTGAAGGTCAAGATATTTATATATTTTGAGAATATGATGCAAAAAGTGGTGGCAATAGCTTGGTGGGATATAGAATAGAGTAAACAATCGTGCCAAAGGCACCAAAATAGGAATCCTTAAAATACTTTTAAATACCATATTTATTATGCTTATATACATGTAGATGTATTATTTTGCAGGCTCAGAATGACAAATTACAATGAAAAAATGTATACTTTGCTAATTAATAAAAACCTTTAGTTTCCATGGTGAACTGACCTGCAGCTGTTGTAAAACCTTTGGAGTGATTGCTAACTGTGGTTCCTATGTAGAATTTTGGGTGAATACTGGGAACCACATGAGAGACGTTACCCATGTCTGTAGAACCACCAAACTTGGTGCGTATTTCCTCCCGCTGGTCAAATTCAATCCCCAGATGTCTCCCATTCTCCTCAAATAGTTCAGCCATTGTATTATTGGACAACAGAGCCTGGTAATGTTTCTCAGCAAAGGTGTAGCTAGCCTGTAATCACAAAATGTGGTCAAGGTGTAGCTGGCTTATTATTACATACAAAATGTGGAAAAGGTATAGCTAGCCTATTATCATACACAACACTTGGTAAAAGTGTACACTTAAAATCACATACAACATATTAAAGCTGAAGCTAGCCTATAATCACGAACAAAATGTAGAAAAGATGTAGCTAGCCTATAATCACATAAAAAATGTGGTAAAGGTGTAGCTAGCCTATAATCACAAACAAAATGTGGTAAAGGTGTAGCTAGCCTGTAATCACAAACAAAATATGGTAAAGGTGTAGCTAGCCTGTAATCTCATACAAAATGTGGTAAAGGTACATGTATAGCTAGCCTATAATCACATACAAAATGTGGAAGATTCATGAAAGAAAACACATAAAATCTTTTTTTTTATAAAATCAGTTTGAAGAGTGTACACATATTTTCTTGTTTTAAAAGCAAAACCTTGTTATATCAGTCTGAATAAAGCCAGTCACTAGGGGCTGGCTTTAGTCAGACTGCTTGTTATATGTATTTGCCAATGATATTTCAAAACAATAAAATCTATCATTTTCCTAAAATCACTTCTATCCATTTGAAAGCTACACTCTCCCCAGAAATGGGACTACTCCCTGCAACAAAGACGGCTTAATGTATTTGCAGGCAAAGCTTATAAAGTTTCAACCAATAAAATTAATTGGTAGGTATGGTGTTCTTGGTGCAGGGAGATCTAAAGTTTTTAGATCCATTTGATTACCTTATACATTTTGTTGTTGATGATGCTGTTGTTGAATAAAAAAATGTATGAAATTTTATTTCTTTTTCTTCACATTGCTGTAATTTTTTCCTTCAATATTGTTTGAAGAATTGGACTGATAAACTTTTGTTTTATTCTGTTTCATTATAATAAAACAAAAAAAGACACAGAACTGGAAATTTGGGAAACAACAATTTATCATTCCTCCTTTTGGAAAAGCTATTTCATATCGGAAAATAGCTAGGTTTTAATCCCAAGATGATCATATACATGTATTTGAATTTCCTTTACTGTTAATAGTAACTCTATTGCTATCACTGACAATTCTGTCATTCCCAGCATGTATGGTATTGTGAATAATGCCTGTTTTATTGTGTATGTATCTTATCAGATTTTCTGTTTACTGTGTGTTTTCAGAAAGTATATTATTTTACTGTCTATTTCATGAAATATCCACAGCATTCCAAAGTGCTTAAATTACAGATTAAGAGAAAAGAGCAATGATTTTTTTTTGTTAACAATTACACATGTAATTGAAATTCAAGAATAACAGATATACAGTCAAACTTTAATTATTATCTCGAACTCAATGGCCGGGACAGAAAAAAACCCTGAGATATCCAAGGATTCAAGATAACAAGGTTAACATACATAAACTTCCAAGTGACTTCAACATATCCATGGTATTCTAGATACCTCCGAGATATCGGAGTTCAACTGTATTATATTAAAAAAAAAAACAAATTGAATGGCACGATCTGAATAAAAAGTACATGTATCTAAATTATCATCAATAATTTGGCAAGTCCATAAAGAATTATTTAGTTGAAATCTCAATGCCCAGTGATAAAATTAGTCAACATTGAACACTTTTTGTTTTGTCTGGATATTTGTATTTTTGTGTTCCTTGGGAAGACAATAGTATGCATATATCGGGACATGTGTCTATCCTATCATATCATGCATGTATTGGATTGTGTGTGTCCTCTTCTATCATACATGTATCTAACCCTTTCATGCATCATGTCATAAATATCACTGCAGGTATATTTACATTGTACTACCATATATATTACTTAAGAGCAACTGCAGAAAAAAAGATTCATTTATCTTTTGATCTATTCCTGTATGTTAAAAAAAGATTCATTTATCTTTTGATCTATTCCTGTATGTTAAAAAAAGATTCATTTATCTTTTGATCTATTCCTGTATGTTAAAAAAAGATTCATTTATCTTTTGATCTATTCCTGTATGTTAAAAAAAGATTCATTTATCTTTTGATCTATTCCTGTATGTTAAAAAAAAAAGATTCATTTATCTTTTGATTTATTTCTGTATGTTAAAAGAAAGATTTATTTATCTTTTGATCTATTTCTGTATGTTAAAAAAAAAAATATTTATCTTTTGATCTATTTCTGTATGTTAAAATGAATCTTAGGTATGAGGATATTTTTCCTTGTGATATTTGAACCTACCAAACACACTCTCCTATTGGTTGGATATTTAGGAGTTAAATTTTGGTCCAAATCTCTATTTCAGACTTATAAGCATTCCTAGAAACATCGGGTATATGCCTTAAATTTTTCCTGCTCAGATACACAGCTGGCTCCAGCCATTACAACCATTGTTTTTAACATAGTTTGAGGTATTGATTGTGAGATCACAATGCAGCTGCACATGCACTGATCCTCCGGTGAATACGGCTTCAAATCCAGTGAATATGTTGTATTATGAAATGTTTGCATTTGTATACATTATATAGGGACTATTTATAGACTATATAATCAAATAGAATATTGACATAAAATTTGCAACAGATTCTGGCAAGAAATTGTACCTATGTATATGAGGGTCAATTGGAAATTTCTTCAAAATAATCTGAAAAAAATATGACAGACTTATAACTAAAGCAACTTATATGCAAGTAAGCCCTGACCCAGCCCTGGCTCCGGGGCCATAATATTTTGACGAGCTCACTTTTGATCTCAGTCTCCCTTTTACCAAAGGAATTAATAGCAGAAAAGGTGAGACTGAGATCAAAAGTGAGCTCATCTTAGTTTTATGACCCCGGAGCCTGATGTCTTTAAAAGTTGCTTAGGAAAGTACAAAAAAGACTGGAATCAGGATTCAGTGGTTGAAGCTAGTCTTCTGAAGTTTTACCTGACACCCTGTACAGAGGGCAGCACCATTGATACAATCTATCACCTTCTTCTTGAGGACTTCCAGTTCCGCTTCTGATGGTGTTCTCAGGAAGAATTCCATCTCCGTTTCCTCGGGTATTATGTTTGGCTCTGCACCTCCATTACGAATTACTCCTAAGAAAAGCAATCAAGGACAACTTAAATAATTATATTTCAATCTCTTAAAATGACTTGATTTATAATGAATATCTGAATTTACTGATGTTTAAGACTATTCAAAGAGATCTGAATATGTATAAATTTGTTTATGCTGTGTGATGTAAAGACACTGTAATGTCATTCTCTTGCAGGCATGCTAAACTGTTTACATATTTTTTTTTAAACCATTTTTGCTGCATATTATTGTTTAATGTCAAATTTGGGGGAAAAAATTTTCAAAACTGTGTAAAATGTATAATTATATAGAATAAAATAGAATAGCATTCATTACTAAATCAGGGCCCAAATGGGCATAAACATATAAAATATTATAGATAAAGTAACAGACATTAGATAATAAAGAGTATCGTAAGTCTTCCAGTTTATAAATATAGTACATTGGTGGTATAATTTAAGATTCACATGTAGACATATTTTTTTTACTATTTATTTAAGATACATCTGCATATTTAGTTATATTTCATGTGTAAAGTGTAAACATGTGCATTATTAATATTATTAATGCAACATACATCTGAATTAATTAACACATAACATATGCCTGATACATCAACAAGATCGAGGCAGCAATAGTCGGTGCTGATCGAAGGACATACTAATCAACTTCTTCCTCATGTAGAAAAAACAGATACATATTTTAAAAAAAATATATGGAGGGTACAAAGATTGTATGTTGAAAAAACTGCAATGGATAGCAAGAGAAACACCTTCACAACTTGGGGGTTTATGGAATTAAAAATGCATGATTAATGCACATTGTAATAATTTTAAATTCCTCTATATCTCTCCCATTTATGCAATTTTCTATGTGCTTCAGATATACTCTCATCAACCAAAGAAACTACCTTTTGAGATATTTCTTAAATATATATACTCTTTTCCCCTCTGTTTTTGATTATGATTTTTTTCCTCTTTTTTTTGACATCATGCTTCATTCACACTTATACTCTTTCCTATGAAAAAAGTTATAATTTAAAACATTTAAAAAAAAAAAATATATGTTGTATTATGCACTGAGTTTATGGAGAAAAATCTGATATTACAAGAACCTGAATTATATTAACCATGAACTCTCCATGTTGGTTTCATTTGCTGACGGAGACAAGATATACTGTTGTAGCACATGACCGCTGCATCCAGTGCATTGAGTCCCTCCCAGGGGTGAGAGGCTGAATGGGCTGCCTGACCACTGAACTTGATAGTCACACTAAAATGATTCAAAATTATTGAAATAAAATTATGTTTTATGGAAGATAGCTTTAAGTTCCAAGATCATTTATTGTTTACCTAGCCACACTTTAATTTTGTATATATATAAAATATGAAATCTATATTCATTAATTTGTCAATCTTAGAGAGCAGTAGACAAATAGATAGATATATGGGGACCTGTACATTAGAATTATTTCAACAAACCATACAATAATGTTTCTCATACTTACGGAATCATGGATGTATACTTTGGACGGGCTAGTGTGTACTGTGAAGGGTGAGCCATCATGGCTACATCAACTGAAGTGAAGGCTCCTGCTGTAATCAAGTCATGTTTCCCACAGCGACCCTCCTCAGCTGGAGTTCCTATCACTGACAGCTGGTAAAACATTTTATATTTGATAAACCCTTGCAAATATCATGACTATCTTGTGTAGAACTGTACATAGTAGACAAATCTGCTGTCAGATGAATGATGATGTAAAGTGCTTATACTCTTTAAGTCAGTTTGTAATACAGAGTAGTGGCAATCGATTAGCAACTGCGGGTGACAAAGAATTCTAGCCAACAACAATAATATTTGCTTTTAACATGTTTAAAATGCTACTCCCGCTGTTGAACAATTTGTAGTGAAAGGTTACCTGGCCACCAAGGGCTTGTCCAGATTTTGTCATTGCATGTTTTATGGCAATTCCAGCTGCCACGCCCACCTCTGCAATGAGATTGTGACCACAAGCATGACCAATCCCTGGTAATGCATCATACTCACAAAGTACAGCGACACGGGGACCGTCTTTAGAGTTTTGGGTCGGAAATTCAGCACGAAATGCCGTGTCAAGTTTGTAATGTTTTTCCACCGTAAACTCGTGTTTTTCGAGATATGTCGCTATGACATCGTGCGCGTAATGTTCCCTGTACGCCAACTCAGGCTTTTCCCATATGCTTTTGCTTAGCTGATGAAGTTCACTGGCATATTTGTCGATGAAGTCACACGCTGCTTTCTTGACCTCTTCCATGCTGCTTTGACAGCCTCCCGATCCCGATTTATTTTTGTTCTGAAGGCATTCACAAATAGGCATCTATTTCTTTTAACTGCTACTTAGTAAAAAAAAATAATTAAATTGTTTAAAAATAGCCGTCTTTCGTTAAATCAAATATATTTTATTATTTTAGTTATTTTAAAAAAATTTAAAAAAAAATTAATAAAAAACATATTTCTCTGTACGCCTATGATTATGTTTATGCATGAAAATATCTATAATTCTAAGCTGATATTTTTAATTTTTATTTTATTATTTTTTAATTATAAGTAATAATGTTTAATATGTAAAACTCTTATTAATAGCAGTCAGCTTAAATAATTAAAATAAGATAATTTGTTGCAACTTATTGCATTAATTTTATTTAATTAGCTTCTGCAAAGTGTGAGAATATTTAAAATCAAAATACTACCGTAGCACTCAAGAAGTAATAAATCTCAACACACACCGAAAGTTTGCAGATCTTCTGCAAAGATGCGTTTTCAAAGCAGGATAGAATATACATGTATTTCAGTGTACTGTGTATTTTTAACCCTCAAATGTAATGAATCAAAGTCACTGATTGGCATTTTATAAAATGTTTTTTTAAAAAACACATACAAAAATTGAAAAAGCAACAAACACTAAGTTCAAAAGATTAATGCCAGAATACATGTTGTAGTTTTTTGTTTGTTTTTTTTTTTTATCTTGTTCAACATAAATATTATCTTTTCTGGAGTAAATAAAAAAAATTAAAGTATCTAGATTACATTAGTATTGTTCAGTGATCCAAGATTCCTCTGAGAAAAAGATCACCCCGCGGCCCCTCTAGCCTCTCCTTATCAAAATAGGAAATAACAAAACCAGACTTGTAGGAAGCAATATCAGTTGGGGGGGGGGGTACCCTAACAATATCAGTTGAGGAGGGGGGATGCCAAGCAAAAATTCAATGACAAACACAAAAAAAAAGTCATCATGCAGACATTATTATTGAGGGGTGACACAAGCTAAATTATTAAAGTAGTTATGTTTTTATGTATGTAGTACACTAAGCTATTATATATATCGGCAAAATTATTGAAGGGGGGGGGGGGTTACCCCCTCCCGGTTCCTAAGGTCATGAAAATATTTTAATAGATGTACCCTCATATTTCCAATATTCATTTTAGTTTTCCGCCATCTCAGGCTGAAATGTCTTGTTTTATAAATACATGTAGGCTATGTACTAAAAATGTACATTCATGCATGCATATGAATATTTTAAAAAAAAAATATGCAGAGTCATGGGTATTGATCATCATGTGGTAAAATGTAAGGGAGAAATGGGAACAAGTGTGTGTTTTTTTTTAAAGATAAATTATGGGACACAGGAATTATCTAGATCTATCTTATTAGGAAATGTCTCCTAACAATATACGGAATTGTGATTAAAAAAATACAGGGAGAGGGAGAAGAGTACAATAATTTGATTGAATATTATCACTGTAGAAAACAGGAAGAAATATAAAATGAAGGGATGAGGTGGGGACATCACCAACAACTAACAGAATGCAATCAAAACATTGGGGCTATGATCATTTCAAAGGCCCATTGTTCTTTATATTCTATTTAAATTTTCCTTAAATAGACATATAAAATAGACATAACATTCCTTTTTTTCCGAAAAGTAAATTAGTTTCAATGTTTATTTAGAGTTCCAAAAGATCTAATACTGAAATTAGAGGTTTTTTTTTTTTGATAATATTCATGTGTGTATGTATGAATAATTTTCAATGAAAATAGAAATGATTGGAGAAAAAGTTCAACAAGTTTGTTTAGTAGTGTCTGCAAAGTTTTGTTAATGATTTTCATTCTATAATGTACATTTAACTTTGAAACCAAATTTTCGTTACGAATATGATTAATGAAAATCATGGCTTCTCGTCTGCACAAACAGGCGGTCACCCAGTGTTGTGTGAAATAAGAAAACATTACATGAAATGTTTACTTAAATGTTGTAAAATATATAATTTCATCTTATAAACAAAATATTTTATTCATCTTTTATTGTTTGACAAAACGTTAAATTTTGTTAGACAGGAGTTTAGCCTATAACGGTTCACTAAATGTAGGCCTATATGCTTCCACAATAGTTTTCAAAAGCTCTTTTGTGTTTATAATTTTGTTTTCTAATGATATTTTTTTTTGATAAATAGAATTTTAGTTTTATATTTAATAATTATAATAATCAATATACAGCCTAGCTGATATTGCTGTTGTTATGGTTCTATATAGTAACGGCTACTGATAGTTGAAAATGGTTGAGTTGGTTATCAAAGATTTGTAATATTTCATAAATTATAGTGTTTAAATTTCAAAACTCTACACCAGACACGAAGAAATACATGTGTACAAACGCATACGGCAGTTTAATTGTTTATATTATGTAACCCTTAAGAGAAATTGGAATAAAAAGTAGACATGTCAGTAACGATGACCTACATAGCACCCGCTAAAAAGCCGCTTACTTGTCATAAAATCGCAATAGAAAAAATATGAATACTCTAAAATAATCTCCAAATGTCAGCTCAATGATATGTTGGGTAAATGGAATCCAGAATGCAATCACATGAAGAGAATAACTCGAAAACGTTTACACAGAAAGCACAAATATGCCATTTTCGCAGTCCGCCATGATATTCCAGCATCCGGGTAAAGGGTGCTCTCTTTTACGTCCGTGACACCTCAATAAATAGCGCGTCACCAGCTTTGAGCGTCATTCTTGTTCCAGCAAGAGTACCAGTCAGTTCGTAAGAATATGGCGAAATCCCGATCTCGTTCCCGTTCCCGGTCTAAGTCAAGGTCTAGGAGCCGAAGCCGAAGTCGATCTCCAAAGAAGGCAGCACCTAAGAAAGCTGTAGCGAAGAAATCTCCAGCACCAGCAAAGCCAGCTGCCCCCAAGATGACCAAGTCCAGGAGCCGTAGCCGCAGTCGCAGCCGAAGCAGAAGTAGAAGCCGCAGTCGAAGTGGATCCCCAAGAAAAGCTAAGAAGGCCAGGAAGTCACCAAAGAAGAAGGCATCAAAACCCAGAGCAGCATCCAAGAAAGCGGCCCATCCAACAACTCTCAACATGGTGTGTGCGGCCATTACTGCCATGAAGGACCGCAAAGGATCCTCAGCCCAGTCCATCAGAAAATACATCTTGGCTAACAACAAATCGGTGAGTGCAACACACCTGTCTTCAGCAATGAAAGCCGCGTTCGCTAAGGGTCTTAAGTCAGGAGCCCTAGTTCGGCCTAAAGGATCCAGTGCCCACGGTGCAAGCGGACGTTTCAGAGTAGGAAAAGTTGCAGCAACGCCCAAGAAGAAGAAGGCAGCTAAAAAGCCAAAGAAGAAGGCGGCAGCGAAGAAGCCCAAGAAAGCAAAGAAGCCAAAGGCAAAGAAACCCAAGGCAAAGAAAGCAGCAGCCAAAAAAGTAAAGAAAGCAAGAAAGGCCAAGTCACCAAAGAAAGCCAAGGCAGCCAAGAAGCCCAAAGCAGCGAGGAAGTCGCCTAAGAAAACCAAATCCAAGGCAAGGAAAAGGCCCAGCTCCCCAAGGAAGGCAAAGAAAGCAGCAAAGGCTAAGTGAGCAGCTGTTCACTGAATAAACCCCACGGCCCTTTTAAGGGCCACCCACATTTTTCGAAAAGATACCTCTAAAACAGCGGTTATAGAAACATAAAATATTAACACCAGGCCACTGTTTACATTTTTATCTCGGACATTCCACAGTAGGTTTTAGCATTTATTTTTACTTTCATTTTCATTCCTGTAAGCATGACGAAAAGAAAAGCTGTTACACTCAACAACTTGTAAGTTTTTTTTCTCCTTACAGCTTGTCCCTTGTTACGAGTTAGGCCCTAATTAAAATGTTATTTTATAAACTGAATTTTAACCACTTTTGACAAGAATCTTTTGGTAAACTTCTATTTATCCCCATTATTTATCTCCCTGTAACTTTAAGTTCTAAGGATAAACTATTAATATATGACGTTATTGTAAATCATCTCAAAATTTTCAAAATTTGATGGTTGCGAGTCTTCATTTTAAAAAAAAAGTACAAATATATATCAATACACATAATACATGTATTGCAAATCAATTATTACATCTCAAATTAATTAAGGTATTTTTCATGATTTTTTCACTGGCCATCATTATGCATACGTATACCAGTACATTACTTATTAGGTTTAACTATTAGGTTTAAAATTGAAAAACTACTGTCAAGGTACGAAAAAACTTTATTAAAACAATAATAAGCCAACAGTCCACCATTTCTTTTGCTAATCTATGTTTAGAAAATGTGAGATTACATTTTTTGAATAATCATAATGGAGAAGACTATAAATATGTTGTAAACAAAAAATGTCATCTGTCAACCACTCAACGACACTTGTTTACATGTTTGATGGGTAGTGGTAGCTAGGTAAGATGTGTCGATTTTCACACAAAATTAAAATTATTAATTATTATAGACAAAAGTATAATCTAGTAAAAGTTTAGCAATTAACAATGAAAACCTCATTAAGCAAATAACTCTTGGTAGGGTCATTGGAAGGATGTGAAAATACAGGGTTATTGAACTTATATTGGTGAATATAGGCACGAGTTTGCTGTATAAATGGTTTATAAATGTACTAACATTACATATTCACTGAATTTAAAGCTGTATTCACCAGAGGGTCAGCGCATGTGATTGTGATGTCACAAGGACACCTCAAATAATGTAAACAATGGTTGTAACAGCTAGAGCCAGCTGTGTATCTGAGCAGGAAAAGCGTAAGGCAAGCCTATCGCCAGATTATTATCCAAACATTTTGATGGGAAATGTGGGAAAACTCTTTGCCAGTCAATAGTAAAAATTATCTGACCATCAGTATTTTCGGAGCCCCTGAGCTAATATCAATTATATTGCCTGTTTCTCTATGTAGAGAATATAGACTTTGAGAATATTCTTTGCTGAATATAATAGCTATTATAACTTCTGCATAAAACATTGTAAATCTCCATTTTAGAGTTCTTCAGAAAAGGATATTTCTTTATGTTGATCTCACATTTGAAATCATAGTAATAAATGAAAAGATGTATACATATTTTATTTAAACTATTGCAGGTGATGAAAAATTTTGAAAGAGTATGTCTGTGCTGTTTGAAAATTTGCAAAGAGTAGTTTCCCTTGACACACACCTGTTGAAATCCCAAATTAACCTCCTGCGTAAGCTGTTTGGAGTTGAATCTTATGACCTATCTGTAACCTGTGTAAACGACAGGGAGATTACCAGAATAAACACTCAATACAGAGGAAAAAGACAACCAACAGACGTTTTAGCATTTCCTTTTTACGAGGATCTTGTACCAGGAAAATTGCCCCCCGCTCCAACTCAGGGTGTGTTAGACTTGGGGGATATCTACCTGGGAATTCCGTACATTAACCGACAGTGTCGTCATAACAACCAGAAGATACAGAATGTTCTCCCTGTCATGGTAACCCATGGTATCTCTCATCTGATTGGCTATGATCATGAAACAAAGGAACAGTATGAGCAAATGTTTGCAAAGGAATCATTGATCTTGAAGGAATTTAACAAAGTAACTGGATGCAGTTGTGTCCCTTTACTTCATGTTGGGCATTAATTGAATGATCAAGTATATTTTTAGATTTTTTGGCTAGGAAAAAAAAATTGTGGAAAATTGTCATCTCAAAATAAAATGGATAACAAGTGTAATTTAGGAGAAAGAAATGAGTTAAATGAAAATTCATCTCATAATTCAGAGCAAAGTGTAGACGACTCATTAGCAGATTCTGTAGATGTTCATTTAAAGAAAATGACAGTCACAGACTCAAAAGTAGAAGTTGACAAATCTGAGATGTTAGCCAGCAATGACTGCGAGGAGAATTTTGGTCACTCTGCTAGAACTCTCACACCGGAGGAAATTGCTAAACTGAAAAAAGATGTAACCTGTGTGTCCGATTTTAAACAGAACAAGCTTGAGAAAGAAGCTCAGAAAAACTGGGATCTATTTTATAAGAGAAACACCACAAAGTTCTTTAAGGACCGCCATTGGACAAAGCGGGAGTTTGATGATCTATGCGCCTTGGAAACAGAGGTATAAGGCAAATATAAGGCAAAAATATTCATAGCTACATGTATCAGAGTTGAGTAACATATGAAATTTTCCATAGAAATTACTATTGATATCAATGTTCAATTCTTTTATTCACAAAATTTTAAAAAGTATCATGGTATTTGTGCAATAGCATAATCATGCAGATTTTAGTGTATTCAGCAGAATCAGATACCCATGATATTTATACTTGCAAATAATATGCTATCCAGAGAAATGAGTTTTTGTTTATCCAATAATTCTCAGTATTGCTTTTTACAGACAGGTCAGAGGATAATACTGGAGGTAGGCTGTGGGGTGGGGAACTTTATCTGGCCACTGCTACAAGAGGACAAATCTCTCTTCTTCTATGCCTGTGATTTCTCTCCTAGAGCTGTACAGTTTGTGAAGGTATTTTTAATTATGATACTTTCTTGTTAAATACTGAAATCTGATTGGTTTAGAACATAGGCATTCCCCAGCTTAATTAGTAAATATAAAAATTTATATCTACTACACTATAAATGTTATGTTGATAGTATTTATATTTCTTATTTACAAATTAAGATGGGGAATGCGTATGGTTTAGAAGCATTACCAATTTTCAATGTTTCCCTCAGCATTAGCAACACACTTGGGTAACAAATAATGATAATGTCAGATGCATATATATAAAGCTGACGTGTAAGATGATAGTTATAGTTTTTTCTCGGAGTGTAAATTTCAACTGTTTACCCTCCCAAACATGTACTATTTATATATTGTACGTAAACAACTTTGAAATACAAAATAAGAGTAAATAGATCTACTATTTATCCCTATTCTCTCTGTCATCACTTATTCTATTTAATGAAGTTTTTCCAGGTATGTAAGTAGAAATTTTACTCTTGATGTATGCTTATTTAATAACTTTCATTTTTATTTCATAGACATAAATTTGATATGATTTGATGTTTGTACAATATTCTCTTTTGAAAGTCTGAGGTTTATGAACAAAGAGAGATAACTCTCTGTGAAAAAGAAACTTCTGAAAAACTGCAAGAGTTATCTTTCTTTTGTGTATCTTTGGTGAAAGTTTGCAAAATGCTCATGTTAACATTGTTTCATTTAAAAGAAAACCAAAAAACAAAAACAAAAAAACAAAAAACACCCCCCCCCCCAAAAAAAAAAAAAAACAAAAAACAAAACAAAACAAAAAAACTGTACATTTAAACATGCATGTGTTTAGTTCTGAAATATAAGATTAAAATGTGTGGGATTACATTTCATGTAGGACAATCCTGAGTATGACTCGACTCGATGCTCTGCCTTCCAGTGTGACATCACAAAGGATGATCTGAGTGTGACCATTCCTCAAGACTCGGTAGATGTGGTGTCTATGATCTTCGTCCTGTCAGCTATCCATCCAGACAAGATGGAGGCAGCTTTATCCAATATCATGAAGGTTATAAATATCTATGAATATAATACACCAATAAATTGCTGAGATGAGCCTCAATTTCTAATATAACTTTTATAAAATGGAATAATATACAGTTATTTTAATTTAATACCTTATTAGAAATATATCAGTATTCAGAATATATTTCCCGAGGTGCTAGGAACAGCTCATTGTGTTCCATTACCCTAAGTTAACATTTGGCATAAGGAAATATTAAAAAAAAAAAAAAAAAAAAAAAAAAAAAAAAAAAAAAAACTTTTTTCAAACATTGCGCAATTTAAATCACATAAATCTTTAAAATTATGAAGGATAATGAAGGAAGACCTTTAATTAAAAAAAAATATTGTGGATGTTATATTTTTCAATTTTGCAAGTTTCTTTATTTAATACATTGATAACATTGATAATTACATTGATAACAGTAAACAGTAACTCATTGTTGGCCATATTACTGTGATTTTGTCAACTTCCAAACACTGACCTCCTTGATTTGCCTAGTTTGCTTTTAATAATCAATTTATGAATTAATCAGTTTAAAACTTTGCAACTGTACACTTATATATGATAAAGTTAAATTGATTTAACTTTAGACAGAAATACACAACTAATAAAGAGTAATTTTTAGGGTAGTGTCGGGGCCTTCACATAAATTTTAGTGAAAAAAACATGTTAATGGCAGCATTGCAAATCTGTTATTTATGTCTTTAGTTTTACTTTTAATATCCCAAAAGGCAGGGAACTATAAGTTCAAAAGTGTTTGATATATTGTAAAGGTGACAGATATTCATAACAGTTAAAAAAGATGGATCCAAGGCATTTAGAAAAAAAAATCAGTGAAATAGAGGATTTTGATTTATTAAGAAATATTCATTTTCAGGTGATGAAGCCTGGAGGCAATCTGTTATTCAGGGACTATGGTCTCTATGATTATGCCATGCTGAGGTTCGCGTCAGGTCACAAGCTGTCGGAAAACTTCTATGTCAGACAAGATGGAACCAGGGCTTACTATTTCTCTACAGGTAAAAATCATGATGAGTTCAAAGGAAATACCGGTATATAGTGAAAATGAGAGAGAGATTCAAATAAGCTTTTCTGATAAAAAATTTGTTGACTATGTGTCTTTGCCTGTCTGTTAAGGCTATATAAAATTGAAATTATGGTTTTTTTGAGCCCTTGCACATCAGTTTTAAGGTAGCAGCATTACAATTTTTATCACATTTTCAATAAAATAAAAATTTGGTATTGGGGAGACCCATCCAGGGAAAAAAATTCCGGACTCATTATCCATAGTTTTGCACTTCATTTTTGTTTCTGGTATCCATTTTGTATAAACATGGACAGTCATTCAACATGGACACTCTGTTCAATAAAATGAAAAATATGCATATACTTGGTAATTTTGTGAGATGTTGAATATATTTACAGTAGGACCCCAGTACACTTATAGGGAAAGGATTTTCATTGTTATTTCATAAAAAATTCTGGAATAAAAACTGCCTCCCACATCTACATATGTAATTACTGCCCATAAAAAGGTAAAAAAAAAAACCCCTTCCACCCACATCTGTTTTTAGGAAAATTGGCCTGAGAGCTGTAAAATCAATTTTACTTATTCTAGCTTTTCACATTTTTAGCTCACCGGAGCCATCTCTGGCATCTGTCTGTCTAGCTGTCTGTATGTATGTAAACTTAACACATTTTTAATTTCTTCTCAAGAACAACTGGGTCAGTTTAAACTGAAGTTGGCACAAAGCATCCTTTGGTGGAAGATCAGCAAGAAAAGGCAAAAATAGGATTGGGTCATTTAAAAATCTTCATCTAAAGAACCGGCAGATGAGAAGAGATGAAATTTAGGTGAAAGCTTGCTGAGATGTGTAAATTCTGTATTTCTGCCTTGGGAGTAGTGTGGTGCCACAAAAGGGGATCAAAGTTTTTCTTGGGAATATAAATGTAAAAATCTCTTTTTCAAGAATAGCAGTGTCACAATAAGTAATATTAATAAGCAAGCACCCTCACATAGTGCAAGATTCCCCATGTCAAGGAGACTTCTTGGAATTGGGGTTAAACTTTTTCATGGAAATAATGAGTAGAAAAAAACTTTAAAATCTGATGAAAAACAGCAGGGCCAAGATCATTAAGGTGAGCATTGTGACTCATGGGTTTCTTGTTGACTTCTTCCAAAACTCTGCAGGAGATAAATAATGAATGGTAAACACCACCTGTAAAATAGGATAGGATGATTTTTAATCCTCTTTTTAAAGAGACACTGTGACGGACGAACGGGAAAATTGACAAAAGTAGAATTTTTGCAAGACACATGCAAATTTTATTCAATTCTTAAAAGTATCAGGTTTCAGAAAATTACAGGATTCAGAATCTGAAAAATCTACTTTTAAGGAGGAAAATATAAGTAAAAATAATTTTAGTTTGCCCCAACACGAAAATATTGCTTCACTTCTTCCTCTTTAAGGTACGCATGCACAGAAAAGTTGAAGAAGTTACCATGGTGTCAATTCCATAGATATAAATGTCGGATGACCGAGGATTTTGATATGATCTTCAAAAAAGATGATCAGAACTTATTCCTTACTTTTGATTGCTCTAATTCAATGTTGTTTACAAGTTTCACGCTAAGAATAAGACACATGACCTTGACATTGTAGACATTGACGATAACAACCACGCCTTAGAACAACTTTTCTTTTTCTGGCATTTACATTTTGCAGTCTTTTCTTGCTTTTACCGTGCAGTTGAGATCTCAAAACTTCACTTTATTTATATTTCTCATAAATCTTTAGCTTTACGATACAATTATCTTAAAAGAAACATATGATATCGACTCACTATGTAACTTTAAGGACAGAAGTACCAAAATTAATTGAATTGATATGCAAGCATTCAAAAGAACAAGTAGTCATAGTCTAGATCCATGTTTTCCTGTAGGGTTTCAGAAGGGGGCCAAAGTTTTTCATACAAATGTACCACCAAAAAAATGTCGTCATTAACAGCAGGAGGGCATCAAAAAGTCAAATTATTATGCATTCACCCCATCTAATGTAGAATTCAATTGTTCCAGTCAAGGTCTCAGACTAGGCTTGAGTCTATTAAAGGTTCTAAGTTTACATAGGAATGTAGCTGTGTCTATGAAGAATCCAATGAATTTTACAGTGCTATCATTAATCTTATGTATGCCCATGCAGTACAAATTCAAGTTTATTCAATTTTTGTCAGGGGGCAAGGATGTTTTTAAGAAAGTTATGTTTGAAATGATAGAAAATAATTTTTTTTTCAGACAAATTGTTAGATCTTGTGAAGAGTGTTGGATTTGATATGACATTGAGTCAGTGTGAGTACATACAAAGAGACACAGTCAATAAAAAGGAGGACTTGTGTGTCCCTAGGATATTTGTCCAGGGGAGGTTCATCAAACCAAAGTCACCAGAACACAGCTAATTCAGTGTGTATTTATAGTGTTTCTAAATTTGACATTAAATTGTGTCTGTAGAAGAGTCTATGAAAATAATGGATGTATTTGCAAGAATTGCAAGAATTTTTGTAATGACAGTCAATTGAATTCTGGAAATTGTTTGTTTTTTTTTTCTGTAAAAATTTTTGCATTTTAAAATTATTTTCAAAAACCACAGTGAGAAATTTTACCAAATGTAACACAAATTATCTTCAGTACAAGTAGTTAAGGTATACAAAACTAGGTGAACTCAAGAAAACAGGGTTTTAGTCAGACTTGTATAGCTTGAGAAAAAGTTTGTGTTAAGGGTGTACATTATGCTTAAGACTTAAGTTTCAAGACACAAGACAAGCCTTAACGTTTGTACTGACTCTATTACAAAATGTTTATTTACCAACATACTCATTTGTCAGGAAGTGAAAACGAAATAAGAATTAAATGAAAAAAACTTTCAAAATATACACATTAGCAGCAGTGCTAATATATAGTGCCTTTGTAACCTTTTTTTATTGGACTAAGTGATTTTTATTCAAAATCCTGAAATGTCTCAAGAATCAAGGTTATAAGAAACCTTTGTATTATGAATGACCGGCCACAATATCTTTGGTGCAAGGCTATCAGTCATACATGTATAATTCACCAGAAGTCATGTCATGGACATACATTCATTAAAACTTTCCCTGCATTACATAGTCTCAAAATTATAAATATATATCAACTGAAAATGGTGATATATCTTTCCTTTTATCAATTTAAGGGTATCTTCAATGATTCATTTGCTTATTTTAAAATGTATTGATGAAATGAAAATGGACAATTATGTGTAATTTATTTGATCCTGTGACCATGACCTTAATAATGCGTGAAAAAGATTCTATCAAACAGATGTAATAGATATAGCAAAGTAAATATAATAATTATACCCCCAATTGAAGCCAGGTAGGTTCATAGACAGGTTCACAGGCTTGTAATGATATATAAAGATAAAACATTAATCAATCTCAAAAGTCCAATGAAACAATACAAATTTTGGAGCAGAGCAAACAGGGACCTCTAAAAACATTAGAAGTAGGATCAGATGCCATTTTTTTATGCTTTTAAATTTATATTCAATATGTTTATATATATATATATGTATATAAATATAAGGATAAAACTGTAGAAAAATTCTCCAAATAGGAAAGGTTTAATTAATAAGTATATATATAACTTAAGCAAGTAGATGTTAATGGTATTGTTGTTTTAAAAATTTATTTAAATATCTGGCAAAGGAGAAGGTGGCTCAGGCAACACATACATGTACAGCAAATTAACTAATATTAGCACAATATTCAAAATTCAGTTGTAGATTAATGTCATCGGTAATTGTTCGATTTTGTAAAGGAGAAAATTGGGATGTCTTTCTTATTCAAAGGTAAAAAGTTATGCCATTGGACAAAATAAAGTTCATGCATCTTTTTTTTTTCAAAAATATGAAAGTAGGATAAGTGGTGCTTTCATGGTACATGTATATATTTTGAACATGAAACTTCTTGAATTTATTTCGTGTTGTATGTATTATTTTTAAATATTTAGATCTAATCTTATCATTCAAACAGTTTTATTTCCTTCACTTTGCCACTCAGACGTTCAGCAACAAACAGATTGTCATCTTCATCTGTACTGAGATCAAATGGAATTTCTAATTCACAATTTGAAATGTATAAAAGGAACTGTCCGTCCCCATCGATGACATGTCAAAATATAAAAGCAGGGGTTAGAGTCAGAGGAATCTCGGATTACGGAGTATTTTACTCTGTGTGATGTTACTTTCAATTGATTTCACAGCAACAAGTAATTCATCTGTTGGGGTACAACATATGACCACCGGTATCCAGTCCTCAGGCGGGAATAGGCGTCTTGTCCTGCCACTCTTTTCTATATTTATACCACTAGATGAAATCCCGCGCGCAAGCGCGGGGAATTGAATTTATATCACTAACGACAGAAAATATATTGTAGTTTCTACTGACAGCCTACAGGCTTATAGGAGGAAGAAATACTTTGTTCAAAATTCCGCATGAAGTAGATGTACGTCTCCACCACCCCCCCCCCCCCCCTTTTCTGTAAAAACTTGAAATATAACAATTTCATTAATTGACCTTTATTGTGAAACCTGTTATACTATGTTATGGATATTGTACTTCAGATGCTCTTATTTCATTTCCGTAAAGGATAAAAGCAGCGAATATGCACATTTTACTGATAAATTGATTTTTTTCGGGGGGGGGGGGGGGTTAAAAATTCACAGGTACTTGGGTCTTGGTTTATGAATATGTATGTACCTTACTGATATGTAAAAATGTACTTTACTTTTTTTTTACATATCAATAAGGTACATACATATTTATAATGCAAGACCCAAGTACAGGGTCTGTGTAAAAATTAGCTTTTAGGCTGAGTATTTGATACAAATGACTTTATTCAGAAAAAAACTGAAATGTATTGATTAAAGCACAATATTTTACACAGCTTTAATTGTCTTTCATGTAAGCTGGTTTATTCCGAAGTACAAATTGTACTTCGGGTTCGTTGCCACGATGCTCTCAGTATAAGGAATAAATACAAATTTTATTAATATTCTAATAAATTTATTATAGAAAAACCTACGACATACATGTAATAGTCTTTCGATATATAAATATATTCAAAACTTATAGTGTTATCAATGATTTACCATTATTTCAATGACCATTCATACAAAAGCTTTTTTTTTTTTTAAATGATCGCCTCGTTTTTCTTTTTAACATCGGGCTCGATGCTATATGATGTTCTAGAAGCTTCCGTCAATATTAAGATCGGTGAATGACGAAAATAATTTGCACATTTCCCTTTTTAATCGGTTATCAAAACTTATTTCTTTTATATCATTTAAATCAAGTTTTGATTGAATAATTCAGTGATGACGTTTTATGAAATAAATAAATGATTGCTTGTTGTCAATTTCATTAAAAATTGCCAGTAACTTAGATCCGCCAACCGGAAACGCCACCGTACTCAGGTTTTTGCTATTTCATGGCTGTTTATAGAAAATAAAAGTAGACTTTTAATTTAATGTACGATATTTACTATGCAAGTGAAATTTAAATATAGTTTACGGACATCAGCTTGTATCTAGTGTATTGTTAGAGGAGTAAGTAAGAACTCTGATGCATCCGTTTCGGAGTTTATTTGCAAAATTTATTAATTTATAAGTGTAGATTTGACAGACTCTCAGTGTAAACCAAACAACCCTCTGGGGTGACTCCAGTATCATATGGCATTCCTCTTGACGTTGTGATAATCTCATCTAATATTTCTCCCCCTGTGTTCATTCGTAGGATGATTTCACTGTTACCACTGACATAAAATTCATCTGTGTATGGAATGCAGTTTATTCCATTAATTTTCCCATAACCAGTTTCTACAGATTCCATCACTATAGGTTTGTCAATAAATTGTTTGTAGGGTTCAATAGAACTTTGAATGGGTAGAGTAACACTTGCTGGAATGTTTGATTTAATTGTATTTGGAATGACGCCGATCATAAGACATAGTTCTTCTTCTGTAAAATCCATGGGATTTAGTTGTGGTACTGTTAGTTCAAAACTGGAGGGGACGTATCTAAAATCTTCATTTCTTGAAGTATAATGAATTAGTTTGGAAGACTCACTGGAATCTAGGATGGATTTGTTTTCACTGACAGTTGACTGAATTAATGATTGTATCATCTGAAAATCTACTTTTAAAGCCAACAGAGAGGCCGTATCCTTTCTCTGAATTGCATTTGATTCATTCAAATACCTTTCAATAACACTGTCAATAAGCTTGTGGCATTTTCACCAAAGGTTATAATGGTTTGATGTCTTTCTTTATGTTGATGGGCAACATTTGTTAACACTGTATCTATATCAGATATGATTAATTCATACACAGGTGCTATGTCATTTACAAGCTCTTTATTATCTTTTATAATCCTGTTTCGTCTAGATTTGTAGATTTCAGAAATTTGTTGAACGTCGTGATTTTCATGTGATCCAGAAGTGAGGCATTTTAGACAAACAGGAGAATTGCATTGTAGACAAGATATGTCACATTTAAATTCTTCATGTTGGCTACACAGGGGTGGTATGATTTCAGATTTTTTAAATTCAAAAGTGACAACATCATGTTTCACTTTTGGATCAGATATGACATGTTGACCTACACAGTCCTTACAGAGGTTTACTTGACAGGAGCTACAAACAGTTTCAGCTGCAGATTTCCTGTCTTTTCCAGGGCAAAATTGACATCTTTTTATATCCTGTGATCTGATCAACGGATCATGGGATGTCGCCATAGTGCTTCAAAATATGTAATTTGTTATTTTACTATAAGAACTTTTTAAAAGGAATATTAACTGAGTACAAAAAGAAAATAAATTATACACTGTACGGCATTAAATATTTCCTTAAAAAAAGTTACTCTGATATCTTACCGTGGTTATTTTATCAGTTCAAAAATGGCAGCACATTTGCACTTTATAGATATACATGTATATCGCAGTTTGAGGACTTTAAATTTCCATTTAAAAGAGCTTCAAATAACAAAACAAATTAACGGACGGGTACCTCTAAATGTTTACTACTTATCGTCATTGAGAATAACTTTAATACATTACATGTTGTAGGTTTGCAAAATGGCCTGCAATGGACAGGTTTTTTTTTTTTTTTTTTTTTTTTTTTTTTTTTTTAAATTCTGTTCAAATAGAATTTTCTTTTATGTATTATAATTATATGCTTGAGATAAAAAACACCACAGAGTCTACCACATCTGTTTCATATTTGGATATTTACTGACTGTAGACGAGAAAGGCAAACTAATAACTAAATTGTATGAGAAACGAGCTGACTTCAGCTTTTCCATCGTCAACTTTCCTTATTTATGTCCGTGATCGGAAGGTCGTGGGTTCGAATCACGGCCGCGACTGACCAAAGTTCGAGTGTTTACATCTCCCAACTTATTCGATACTCACGAGCATACTTCGAGTACGATCAATTTTTAAATAGAGACAGGTTACTGACAAATAAGTTGATGTTACTGGGATTTCAACAACCTCGTTGAAAGTCAGCATTTCGTAAATATTATAGTCGTTATAATGATCTTGTTAGAAAATATAACCTGTCACTGGGTCGTATGTTGGGTGACGTGTTTCATACCAATTGTTAGGCCTGTGTTTTATACTGATTTTGACTACGGAATGTTCCTTCTACCTGATCTATACATGGCGGTTATGACCATTCAACAGGTGATGCTTACTCCTACTAGGCACCTGATCCCACCTCTGGAATTTCCTGGGGTCAGTGTTTTATGCCCTGCTCACATATTTATATTGATTATAGATTTTTAGGAGATCGATTACTGTTTGTTATCTTCACCTTGTCATTAAAACACTTTTATTTGAGTAAATGTCCCGGTTTTCGAAAAGGGTTTATAAAAGTTCTGGAACGTCAAGATAGCAAAATTTTAATAGAGATCAAACTAAAAATTCAGTAAGATAGGACAAAGTAATAAAAAGTCAAATACCTGGATTTTTGCATATGCGATATGCCTGACGTCACAATAACAATGAAATGCATAATAATGAACTCTACTTTTATTAAATAATTTTGTTTTACAACAGATATATGTCTTCCATGAATTAATTATTCTTTTGATTTTGTTCATCTCAACACAAAAAGAATATTTGTAAATAATGAAAAATATCCTGATATGTATATCGTATCGTGACACAATTATCAGGTAATATATCGCTATGTAAAACTTCTATTTTAGTAACCATGGCAACGTAATTTTTTGAAATTAAAAACTAATGTAAATTAGTGTAAATAATGGCCTAACAATAAGTATGAAAAACGTCAGTCAGCATTTGACCCAGTGATAGGTTGTATTTGCTGACAATGTCATTGTATCGACCAAAAAACTTGCAAAATGATGACATCAAACTAGACTGTTGATATCCTTGTTCAGTTAAGATTTTCATGCATTTTATAAGTTTTGGCTTATGTTTTGTTCTTCTGATCTCTCTTATTTTTGACATATCCTCGCCGATTTCCGACACCATGTTAGTAGACAGGGACGCGACGCATGATTTACAAGGAACAATCTTAAAATATAATTTTATATTATGCTTGCCAAGAACTGAACTGATTTATGCTGTCAGTTATCATGATAAAAACTGCTCAACAATTTCATCCTTGGGTACAATATCACGATGTATTTCATGGTTTTCACCCAAGTAAAACAGAACACAGAATCAACATGCATCTGACAGCTGAATAGTTACCAGGAACCTACTGTCAGAAACTTTATATGTGAGTTCAACATTAAGGGAAATACTTTCTTTGATAAGTTCTTCAGTTAGTTCCTTAATTCATCTTATCCTGCAACTGCTAATACATAAACCCGACTTCAATCCAACAAGTGAACTAAGGGGCGTTACTGGTATGAAGTTTTTCAAAACTGACATACGCAAGCAATATAAAGGAAGAAACGTCTTAATTCTTGCAAAAGCAACATTTAGTTAATCCCGATTAATACTTACTGATGTATTTGACTTTTTTTTTATTTTTTCAAAGGCTGGAACTGAATTTCTTCCACTAAAAGTTGTCTGAATTAGCAATTTTTATCTTTGAAAACCTTAATTTAAGGCAAGCAGAAAGTTCATATCTTTTCTTTCAATTTCTTTTTATATTACGCAAATTATTCTGATGACAAGATTTTTGTAATCTTTAAATGGAACATTATATTCTACCAGGAACGTTTACTTAGTTGATGTTTGTGCAAATTTATTTTGCATGAATAATTAAAAGACTGGAATAACAAGCGGAAGCTATACGTATCGGGCAAATACTGGCACACTAGCAAGTTACACAATTCTACGGACTTAAATGAACCTTGGAATTTTTTGACGAGCTTAAGCATCTCCGAGGAAGCAACATTTATGGAACGTCATTCTATACGGTATTTAATCAGTACTTTAAATGCAAATAGCTTGTAGTGCACCAGGTCAGTCTGAGAGTGTGTTCCTAAGGAATAAACTCTAAAGGCCACCCTGCTTTCAGTCTGACATTTATTCTCACCTGAATGAAAGTTTATGAATTATTTCTATGTTCAAATAAAAAGCGACTACCTTGTCGAAGCATTTGTTGAACGTTTTATGTAAATATAATTATTAAATATTGGCACAGGTAGATATTGACAATCTCTTTTAAAATATGTTTGCTCAAAGTTTGTAATAAAATCACTTCCGCTTTAACTGTCATATATTTTTGTTAAATTGGACCACAAATATTAATTCACTCTCTTTTTTGAGATAATTTGAATTATTTTTTTATTCAGCAGTTTACTCGATTCATACCGAAAGTGTATGGATTATTATGACTGTGCACTCACAATAAGTATCATTTGCTCATATTTTTTTGCCTTATGAGCAGAATATTTAGAAGAAAGTCTGACTTGTTCGTGTTTAGCTAATCAATACTTTTTTGAAGACCAGTTCATTGGAAGTGTGGATTTTAAATCATGACGGAGATGAAACCACGACATATATTAAGCTATTTTATATGTGAGTACAATTGTATACTGACG
Source organism: Saccostrea echinata (assembly GCF_033153115.1). Classification (NCBI taxonomy): domain Eukaryota; kingdom Metazoa; phylum Mollusca; class Bivalvia; order Ostreida; family Ostreidae; genus Saccostrea; species Saccostrea echinata. The sequence goes on along the minus strand of NW_026889794.1, from coordinate 1,703,776 downwards.
ACATGTATTAAGCTATTTTATATGTGAGTACAATTGTATACTGACGACATATATTAAGCTATTTCATATGTGAATACAATTATATACTGACGACATATATTAAGCTATTTTATATGTGAGTACAATTGTATACTGACGAATCTTTAAATATAATTAATAATACTAATATCTTCTTTATAAATTATCAATTTATGACTACCAATAGGTACATGTAATTACTATGGTTTTAGGGTTCATTGACAGAAATGACATGTTGTTCATTTGAACAACCAAATGGAAATATGATGATGCTTAAAGAGGTACTATAATTATGGGCATTTATCCAAAGAATACATGGATGATATTTAAGCAGAATGATTGCGTCGATAACAAAGAATTTTTTACTTCCTTTGCAGACAGTAGCTTGGTCATAATGTCAGAAGCGTGTCAAACAACACCTTATACAGATCAATGTGGAAATATAGGAGTTTTATGGAACTGTAGTGGATTTGAAATACACAGACTGCCACAGAAAATACCAAAGGAATTACTGGGCCGCAATGTCATCTTGGATTTATCCTTTAATAGATTTTCTATTCTTAACAACAGTACCTTTGAAAATCTTGCAAATATGTCAGTTGTGACATCCATAATTCTCAATCACAATAACATAACAACGATTGGAAGCAATACCTTTCAAGCACTCACAAACATGTGTAGTTTGGACATTTCATATTGTCATCTTGATAACAATAGCATAGAAGTAGACGCCTTCTTACAGCTACCAATCAAGTACCTTAAAATTGATCATAATAATTTCGAAAGTGAACACATGTACCCGGATGTTGCACTTTCTGCACTTCAGTCGTTGTGTAGCCTGGAAAAAGACGTTTTTAAAAATTTTGAATTTACAACACCATTTGAAAACCTAACAAGTTTGTCTGAGTTAAAGTTTAATGTTCTTAGTGATTTTAGTTTATCAAATACGTCCTTTTTAGGACTCAAAAGCTCTAAAATCCAACATCTAAATCTGACGTTTGCAAATCACGTGTATTGTGATGTCACTGAGGATCTGTTTTGCTCCTTTCCCAACCTCACAGATGTTTTCATTAATTTCGGGGGGAAATGTGACGTAACTCCGGCATTACGCTCTTTAAAATGTCTACAGCATCGCAATATTGATAACATTACACTTTATGAAAATAAGAAAAAGATTGAGACAAATGTGATAGTTCTAAATGAAAGGTTACTTGAATATGCTGTTAATATCTGTGTTCTAAAATTATTTATGATTGAAAACAGCATTGCATCTATAACAAAGAATATTCATAACACAACGTTATGGAACTGTTTGCAAGAATTAGATTTAAGCAAAAACGATTTGCATGTCGTAGATGTTTCAGTGGTTGTTTCTTGGATCTTAGCACCTAAATTGAAATATTTGAATTATTGCTGCAATGATCCGTATTGTGTAAAGAACAGCTTTGCTGATATAATACAATACCAATATCAGGATACTTCAGATATCATTCTAACTTTACCAGAGAAACTCGAAGTACTTGATTTCTCGAACAATTGGTTGCACAACATTAAAGAAAAAATACCTCGTTTTAAAATTGTTGGTGAAAGTTTGCAAGCATTGTACATCCAAGACACTAATTTTCCTATGGCGTACGTCGACCAATTTGATTTTCCGTCTTTAAAGATTCTTGACTTATCTGGTAATAAATTTGTTAATGTGCACACTGATTTATTCCAGTCTTCCTTAGGTATTCAAAGTTTATCTGTCAAAGCTGTTAACTTCACGTTCACGTTTTCAACAGTATTAAATTCTGAAAATATATTCAGGAATATGAAAAAACTCTCCATACTAGATTTTTCAGAAAACGATTTGCGTTTTCTTCCACCTACTTTATTCATAGACCAGAAAGAATCTTTGACAGAAATATGTCTTGACCACAACCGATTTTTTAATATTCCGGACTCATTAAGGTATTTGCAAAATTTGAAAAATATCTCTTTACGAAACAATTTGATATCGGAATTTACTAAAAAAGATCAAAATATTTTTGAAACGCTGAATAATATATCACTTTACTTGGAAGGGAATCCGATTTCTTGTACTTGTTCTAGTTTTAAGTCTTTACTCTGGATGAAAAATAACAAGCATCTCTTTGCTGACTTAAGTAGAATCTCATGTGCAGGAAGTAGAAATTTAATCGCTCACTTACTTTATAATGAACAAATCTGGAGAAAATTTCAACTAAAATGTCAAACAGAAACCTGGCTCAATTTCTCTGTGGTATTAATCGTGTTGACTTTATCTATACTTTTTATATCCTTTACGGTGCGGAAATACCGGGTACATGTGGAATACGTCATATTAAGACTAAAAAATAGATGCAAAGATGTGAGTCCAGAAAACAGAAAAAGTAATTATATCTATGACGTTTTTGTGTCATATGGTGAGGAGGACTATGCCTGGATTATTCGTTATCTGTACCCAAAATTGGAAAGCTTAAATACTAAGGCGTGGCTTAAGGACAGAGATTCGATTCCAGGAGATTGGGAGGCAGAGGAGATAGTTAATTGTATAAATGAAAGTAGAAAAGTGCTGTTTGTGATCACTGAATGTTTTCTGGAGAGTGGTTGGGCCTCATACGCCGTCCAGATGACGGTTACTCACGCCTTTCACAACCAACGTCAGAGTTCCATTGTTGTCGTCATCAAAGACAATATACCATTAGAGAGGCTCCCAAACGATATCAAAAATATATGGTGGTGTATTGAGTATTTAAGATGGTCTACAGAAGATGATAATGATGGCCTAATAAAACAGAAGTTATCAAATTTGCTAAAACCAGTAGATGCTTAAATACCAAGACGGTATATAGAAGTATTTAGTTGTAGAATTAAAAAATAAAAGATGTACATATATTATAAAATATTTTAATCATTTTATATATTTTGAAAGAGTTTGTTAACAAATGAAAATTATTAGACATGAACTGTGCCATACAAAATATATCTTCTGTGCAATTATATTTGAGAACTTCTAATGACAGAAGCGTTGCTCTTTTGTTAATCTTCTGTTATTTTTCCCATGTGTCTCTTTATTTATTTTGTACTCTTTACTTATAGAAAACAAATTCTGCGAATCTGTATATTTTTGTATATGACCAAACCGTAATTGGTATGATGCCGACAATTTACGCGTTATAGTTTTAATGTTTAAGTGTTTGAATACTCAGATTCTTAAAGTATTTTGCAAACATGTCCAAGATAAACATAAAGTTTACATATACTTATAATCTGACGTTTTCGATTTCAGATGTTCTAATTCTTCATCAGTGCTGTCAATAATGATTAAGTGGTCATACCCTAGTTTATGTTGGTTATAAAAATTATATTATCTGACTACATGTATATAAATGGTTGTATATTGTATATACAATTGTATTCAGGAAGGACATAAAGATATGTTAACATATATTAGATCTAATAAGGATCTCATATATAAAAATTCCAGTTGACATTAATTTAGGTATAATTATATTTATACATTTGTAATACTTCTAAATAAAAGTAACTCAAGAGAAGTTTTGCGTGGAAATTAGAAAAAAAAGCTTATGTTGTATTACTATATAAAAGGAATTGTAGCAAGTAATGAAGAATTAATGAAGACTCTGAATTTTTTTAATTTATTTTATCATTTTTTTAATACAACGTGAGTCAAAAAGAAATTGGAACAATGTGATTTAAAAATAAATATTCCTAAAATACAAATGCATTCATGACTTTGCATAGTTTTATTAACTCGATATTTTTTATTACATGCAGTGGTGAAATATCCAAGGTTTTCTTAAATGAACCAATGAAACAAGTTTAAAGACGGTAGTCAAGTAAGGGGAAAGCTCATTGAAGTTAATTTGATTAATTAAAGGACAGAGTGTGAGTAATCATAACAAATTCAAAGAAACACCAGTCTAAGATCTGACCATATATATCTGATAACAATAATGGCCGAACACCATCGATACTAGGGACGGGAAGAAAGATGTCAAGTTGGAAAAATTATAAACACTTGTGGTAATGCTCATTTTTCAGATCAAACAAAACAATTTTTAATTATGGATTTTCAACAAGGTTACAAAAAGTATTTTAAATTATCTAAATTATTAAAAGTTCATCTAAGAAACTAACATATTGTCTGTATCAAAAGCGTATACAGGCATATAACAGTAAATAAAAATTAAATAAATGAATCATAAAAGTGGAAGAAAATTACAACAAAAATGCTTTTAGTTAACCCAATAAGATCATTTGTATCAGGCTATATCTGTGTGGTAAGTATTTTTGAAAATAGAGAATAGACCCAGAGATAAAGAAGATGAGCGAACAAGGCAAGCGAAATACCTTGTTCGTCAAATATGAATGAATTAAATCTCAATTACATCAAAATTTTCTTTAAATTTTCTTTAAATTTTCATCTAATATTAAAGTACTGGTATACTGTATGTAAAATCACCACAACTTATAAATCTCACCAATAATGAAATTATTTGCTATTAAAATAACACACACACTAAATAGGGCAAAAAATTTTCTCATACTATAACACAATTTTTCGATATGAGTGGGTCTTCACTCCATTTAATTGAAAGCTTATCCTCATAGTTTGCGTAAAAATGTACATTATTAGTTAACAAAAACATGGAGCAAGGATCCACTGCACCTTAAAAATACACTTTTATGAGACAACATTCGCATCTTTCCTAAAAACTCTTGCAGTCCATTTCGTCAAGGATCAATCTCAAAAATGATTTTAATGTCATTAATCTTCAAGAGTTGCATGTTAAGCGCAGTGGTTAGCGTATTAATCTCAATAATATTCAGGATTTTCTTTTTTGGGTTCAAATCCCACGAATACCACATTATTTCTGACCGTAATTTAATTTCAGTCCTCGAAAGGTTGCCTTACCTTGTACTGTAGGAAGCAGACAATACACAAGGTTTGACGTCGATCGTGACCAATAACGTTCCATACCGTCTGAATTTAACAAACAGTACCCTACTTATTTGAGGTCTGTCTATTTTGAAAACAGTTCATGATTCTCTTCTGTCATTTATAAACAACTTCGCTACTAATTGTCTCTGAAGCTGACAAGCCATATTTAAAACGATTTTTTTACATCCCCGTGCGCCGCAAACGCGTTTGACGACGTCATTTGTAACAAACTCAATTCCAACATTGTATCATTGCTACGGTGTTTTTCCTTTGAGCTAACTTTATAAGCAAAATACAAAACACATATAAACATAGTGAAGGTATATCTTTCCTTAGGTCAACATAAAAAATTCTAAATTTTGCACGTCAATTTTTAAATCCAAAATGGAATTCACACAAGCACATTTTTAAATGAATGTTTTCGTCTCTCATAAACTTGAAGCGTAACAAACCACACACAATGTAGTACAGGGAGCGATATTCCTTGATTTCTAATTCCAACACAAATCGCTGCATCCATTAATTTAGAGAATCGCTGTTCATCTCGGTCAAAAGTGGACATTTTCCCGTGCCGCACGCCACTCGATTGACTTGAACGTTTAAATTGCCCATTTGGTATTTTTACGAGTGTTAGAATTTTTTTTTGAGAGCCTATCAAACGCTGAATTTCATGGTCGGACACTTGTACATATCTTCGTCTCGACCTCGGGACTGGTGAAATTCACACACTCAACTCAGTCTCCATCATGTCTAAAGTACCTCCTATATTGAAACCCATAATATGTTCAGTTCTTAGTTCCGGTAGATCAAACATCATACTTCCCAAAGAATCTTCAACCTGTATCTGGTTTCGTAACTGATCTAAGGAATTTCCTTCATTTCCGGTTTCCGTGTCTAAGAATTGCGAAAGCATAAAATCACAACCGTCATCCATTGCGTTCAGAATTGAATGGACGAAGTAGAAAGTTCAAGAAATACAGCGCGTTATACTTTCCGAATCACGTGTTCTTTTTTCATTGGTCATATAAAATGGTATGGTGAAATTTTGATAGATCATGGCTAACTGAGTGCATGAGAATATATTTGAATTACACGCTATTAACGTGAAATTGATAGATCATGGGTAACTCAATACCTGAGAACAATGATACAAAACATATTGAGTATCTTTTAACTCGTGCATCTTCAGATATCAGACTCAAGGGACAAGCCCCCTCAGCTGATATCTGAAGATACACTCGTTAAAAGATACTCTATATATTACATACTTTAAAAAGTACTACACCAATCCTTTGTCGCTGATGCCATTTACTAGTATGTGAAAATTGATGTATTCCTAAATTTTTTTTCTGGTTTAAAGGATATAAAGGAGTATTCTTCTTAAGTATAGTAGCGTGGTCCCTTTTTACACCCTTGGTTTACCGGTTAAATATTAGCATACGGTATTTTGTTTGTTTTCATTGTGTACAACGAAGTATTTCTACTTAAAACATTGTGTATTTATAATGAATAATTAAACATATCAAAAAATATATGCCTATTCTTAACACCTATCGCACTAAAAAATGCCGGAACATTTTCACCCGATCAGACTATGGTTTCTCTATTACATGGAAATGGGCGGAGACATTTAGATTAGATACTACAAAAAGAAGATCTTGGTATGATATTTTTCTTTCAAAGACGAATTATATGTTGAAGATTCACAATCAACTACAAATGCAATTTTCCATTTACAAAACTTTGGCAATAAAATATATAACAAGATGAACCAAACAAGTTCATGCTGATCGACATAAAACTGAGTACGTTTCAACTGAGAACTAGCACGTTTACTGGGGGCATTTACCCGTAACGACACAAATCCACGTGGCTTGTTATGATTCTAAATAGGTCATAAAGAGGTTAATCGCATGTAAATGAAGTCAGCAAAGAGATTCAAAATCACAATACTTTTAATTAGAAAACATAGAGCACAAGGTTGTTCAACAAAGATATTTTCACTCAACCTTTACACATATAATAGACACATTATATTTCAAACTCGACTCTGAACAAACCTGTGCTCGGTGTTTACGAAAGCTTTGAAGTGTGTACCTGCCACTGATTTCTTTTGATATTCATGAAAATCTACGGACCCTACCTTAAACGCGCAGCTTCGTATGCTGCCTGTATCTATTGTTTGACATTTTTAGATGATGATTCAAATAATAAAGACATTAGTTAATAATAAAATTTATTTTTTTAAAAAAAAATAATAAATGTTCGAAATTTGACGAGTTACCGGGGACCACAAATAAGCCTTATTGAGACTTGTTCTTTGAGTTTCTACATATTATCAGAAAAACAAATGCAATTGAAAAAGTTACTATCGCAAATTATTCCGGATTTTATTCGTGCATCGACAGACCATATCGACCTTCCCTACAAATAGACATACATATGATATTATTAATATGAAAGATTTTTTGGTAAAAATTCACTTTTTAAAGGAACACTGAACAAATTATAGCTGAACAAAATTTGGTTATTGTGGGTTGAATGGAAAAAACCCCCACACTTATTTGAGATTTCGGGCATTGCAAAAGATGTGAATTTATATCACTACAAACGCATTGCATAATTTGTAAAGGTTGTACAAAAATGCAATGTCAAACTGCGCCTAGGTGTAAATACGTGTACATTCCTTTTCCTTGTTACATATGTGTGGCATTAATTTAAGTTTATAATGACAGGTAAAATTCAATAAGAAAGTGAAGCAATTAAGACTTTCAGAAATGTATCCCCCCACAAAAAAATGAGATAGAGAATAAGAAAAAAATGTTTTCTCATACTAGTCAATTTTAATGGACTTACAAAAATTTCTGCGACAGATTCTTTCCATTACACTTTATTTTGCCAATAAAAACAAGAAGACCATCGACCAAAAAAAAAAAAAAAAAAAAAAAAAAAAACAGGTTAACGTAAAGTTTACTCAGTCGAGTGTATCCAACACATTTGGAAGGAAAATTGTTTTTTTTTACAACAACGGGATATTTGGGAAATTCCAAAAAAGTAAATACTACTTCAACCGTCTCCAATCAAGGTATGTAATAACTAAATTAAATCACAAATATCTATTCTGTTTTTACAATCTAAGAGTAGAAGTTTGGGTAGCTTGTATATATTCCACAGCAACTTCACCAGGACCTTCATGAGCTGTATTTCGTGAAGTGTAAGCGTCCTTTTCTAGATAGAACCATAATTACCCATTTAAAAAGGGTTTCGTCAAAAACTCCTAGACTGTAGCCTTTCTCACATGAAATTTTCTACCTCTGATACTCTTTGCACGAAGTTTGGGGGGAAATCTTTATCAAAATTCGTCGTCTGTGCCTTCACCATTTAAAACTTTTATTCATTAATGAATGAACATGGAGTTACATCTACTGCCCTTAAGCTTTGTTGTACAGGTATTGGTTTTTCCATACTTATGTTCATGTATTTGCTTAATGAAATGGAAATGACCTGGTTTTTAAGGTACTACAAACATCCATGAAATCTGTTTTAACTCTTTTCATATAAAATATACCAGAAAAAAGAATAATGTCACTATAATGTCAATAATTAAGGATCTTTGTAAGAAAAATAATAAGTTTTCTCCTTGTTACTTTTTTTAATTTGAGACATCCTATATATTGGTTATTCGAGAGCCTACATTTTGAATTGTTTTCATGGCATCGACATGCCATATAACCGTCTGTTATTAAATGAAAAGTAACTTCTGATCCATTTATAGTAGAGACCTGATAATTTGTACATATTAATGAGGTTTCTCAATCCTTTTTGTACAATAAAGGTCAAGGTTATATTAGGAGGTTATAATTAAAGGTCAAATATAATGACGTCATTTACTGATTCTTTTAATTTTTTTGCACTGGATTTATTTTAAATAGCAAAAATATCTGGAATGGTTGGTTCAATTTTCCTCATTTTGAAATATTTTAATTTGGGTTCTATTTCCACTATTCTGTTGATATTTTGTCAAAAATGACTTTTACATCTTCTCTAAAGAGGACTTAAAGTATAGCATATTTACATGGGAATTTTCAAAACCTGGGCTATGTATATTTTGAGGAAAATATTAAGCCTATCTATTGTGTACTACCTTACGTAGGTTTATCTAAACACAAAAACACATAAGTCCCTGCCTTCTCAAGATAGTGAAACAAACACAAAAGAAGTTAAATGTTCATTTTCTATAATTAAAATCCTTCACAGAACAAAAAGATTTACAAAATGAGTTTTCTTTTAAAGTCATGTTTTACTTTAACTGTTAATAAGGAAACTAGTCAACAGTCAAGAAATCAGCGTGTGTAGTAACAAATTAATTGAGCATAACCATAAATACAAAGAAAAAGTCCATATCTATATAACTGGTTATTTATAAGCTGCTGACTTGCAAACAGATGTTTTGAGATGTGTGTTGAAAGCACTTAAAGGAAGTACAAACTAAAAATTAAGCACTAAAAATAATCATTACATTTAATTTTTTTTTAACTCAATGGAGGATTCAAATTGGTTGAATCCTATGGGCGTACAAGAAATAATTTCCTAATTCTTTAATTTGAAGAACTCATTTACAGAAAATATAAATTAGATCTGGAAAAGAGGAATAAACTTTTGCTTGATTCTTATATCAGTCATTGTAGAAATTAAAGCTGGTGCTATATATATATATATATATATATATATATATATATATATATATATATATATATATATATATATATATATATATATATATATATATATATATCTTGAAAAAAAAAAACTCTGAATCCCAACACAGAAATCTAATTTTGGATGACTTTCGTCATTATTCAGTGTTTAATGAAATAGTGTGTGATTTGTTGTCTCAACTGATACCTGTGTTACAGCTTTTCTTTTTAAACGTTTCAATAGTTAATCACAAAAGCCATTGCAAGATTACAGACATACCACTTGAAAAATGACCCATACTGCTATATGGGACCTCGGTTTATGCGGTCTCATATGAAGGACCTATATTTTCGTCTCACAGTGGGTTTCGAACCTGTGAGGAATGGATCAACTCCTTACTCCGTAACTTTGTAGCAAAAACTCTTACCACTGCTCCACATGGCTGATAATTTCACATTAAAAAAATTGATCCTATAGATGTGATTCTCCCAACCTACCTGAAGTACAGTATGTATCATTTAAGACTGCTTCATAAAACAAGCTAATGCTCAACATACATCGGACAATTTTTCCACCTATCTGTACTCCTATGCACTTTTGACGGTTTCAGATTAATTAGATATGGAAATATAACCTAGGTTACAGATGATTTCCCCATCTACCTTAGCTTCTAACAGCTTGTGTTCCTGCACAAAAAACCGTTCACGGTAGCTCAGTCGGTAGAGCGCTCGCTCCGTGATCGGGAGGTCGTGAGTTCGAATCTCGGCCGCGACAGACCTAAGTCGATAAAAAATAGGTAGCAACTGTTCCTTCGCCATGCGCTCGGCACTTTGAAGTGAAAGTTGCGGGTCCTTCGGATGAGACCTTAAAAACCGAGGCCCCGTGTCACGGCAGGCGTTGGCACGATAAAGATCTCTCACTGCTCAATGGCCCTGAGTGCCGAGTAAAGGTCAAAATTTGAAGCCCTTCACCGGTATATGGTGACGTCTCTATATGAGTGAAAGATTCTCGAATGGGACGTAAAACAATATACAATCAATCAATCAATCCTGCACAAAAAAGTAAATACTCTTACTGACTTTTGACAATCACATTTAATTTAAGGTCAGATGACACGTTCCTCAAAAATATATAATTTCCCCCAAGAATTCATCACTGAATTATTGCTACTTAAACAAGTTTCCTCACAAAATATCGAGGTACCTTACCAGGCATTTGTGCAAGATACAAGAGGATGCTATTACTTTCAAAATCCTTATGGGTAATCTTTTGAATTGTCCAATGTCACAATTTTGGGTGTAGTTATTAAGAAATAAAATTGAAAACAATTTAAAAATCAAAAGAACATGAAAATTTATAAATAGTTTTTGATATAATACCAAGAGAAAACCATATATTTGAGGAACGTGTCGTCTGACCTTAACTTGAAGATATTTACGTTTTTTCAATATATTTTCCCCACTTACCTGAAGTTTGTACTAGCTTAACTGCATCATAACATATGCTATTCATCTACAAACTTTGGACAGTTACCAGATTAATTTGCATGAAAATAAAACTCTGATGCTAAATTATTTCTTCCACCTACCTGTAGGTTGTACCAGCTTAGAATACTGTGCATTTTTCACCATTTTCTTAGGTACTTTGGATGGAAACAAGATTAATTTAATTATATGGGAATACTTCTTTGATCCCAAGTGCCTTTTCTTTCCTACCTACTAGCTAATACTCATGCAAAAATATTGTAAAACTCTTTCTACTCTGCTGAGTCAAAAGATAATTTAACATAAGATAATTTAACATAAGGATAGCTGATATTGTTTTCCCGCCTACCCTTGTCTTGTACCAGGTTATCTTCCAGCCCAGTAATTGTCAACACACTTCGCACAGTAACCAGATTTTATTTTACATGAAAATATTACTCCAACCTCATATATTTTATCGTCGCCCGCGTGGGGCAGTGGTTAGAGCGTCTGCTCTAGAGTCGCGGTGAAAGGAGTTGATCCTTACGTCGAGGGTTCGAATCCCACTGTGGGACGTGGAGACCGGTCCTTCGGATGAGACCATATAAACCGAGGTCCCGTGTCGCAGTAGGTGCTGGCACGATAAAGATCCCTCAGTGCTCAATGGCCGTAAGTGCCGAGTATAGGATAAAATTGGCAGTTCTCCACCGGCAAGTGGTGGCGTGTCCATATGAGTGAAAACTTCTCGAGAGGGACTTTAAACAACATACAAACAAACAGATGTTTTATCCCACCTACCTGTAGTTTGTTCCAGCTATAATTCCAGGATAAAATATGCCAATACCTTACTTACTTTAGACAGTCGCAAGAGTAATTCAACAGAGGGATATGACCCTGATACCAACTTTTCTGCCATCTATTTGTATTTTGTACTAGCTTAACTTCCGGCAAAGTAGAAATTATTCATCAACAAACCAGATTTATTTAACATGAAAATTTTATCCTGAATTCAGATGTTTATCCGACCTATCTAAAGTTTGATCCAACTAAAATCCAAGTTTTTTACTGTAAATCACTTTTTATTTGCGAGAATTTTATTTTTGTGGAATAACGTCTGTATGCATTTTGTCTGCTTGCTAAGATTTTATTCTCGCGGATAGTTTTAATGTAAAGGATTATAAATCACAATAGCTACAGCTCGAGAAAATTTTGTCTCGCTGATAAATACCAAATAACTATCCCGCGAAAATCGGTGTCGAGAAATATATTGATTTATGGAAGTTATTTATCAACAAACTTTGAACAACATCAGATTTATTACCCTGATCTCAGATTTTTTTATCCGACCTACCTGTAGTTTGTACAAACTGAAATTCCAGCATAAAACATGCAAAACTTTAGACGGTCACAAGAGTATTTCAATGGAAGGAAATAACCCTTATACCAAATATTTTTGCCACTTACCTGTAGTTTGTATTGGCGAAAATTCCAATATAAAACATGCTAATACCCTACCTACTTTGGACTGCCGCAAAAGTAATTCAACCGAAGGTTATTACCATCAAAACAGACATTTACTGCCACCTACTTGTAGTTTGTATCAGCTGTTGATAAAAAAGGTATACTATTCTGGAGGTTAAGTTGGCACAAACTGCAGGTAGATGGCAGAAAACACCTCTTTTGAGGGTAAAAAAACTTCTGCTGAATTGCTCTTGCAACGGTTGTTCAACGTTGTAAAAACTGAAATATTACTTGTAACTTGATATTAACCATATTGGTAAAAATACACTGCATATCTTTATTGAGTTTTAATTTTGTTTTTATTGTACGTACACTGCGTAAATTTCCGTGCTGTTTTAAAATATCTAGTTATAATACTCTTCATTTGCTAGACAATTCGCATTTTCTCAAACTTACATCATATTAAAACTCAATATATATCGTAATATTTAATCTTAGTGTGTTTGAATGGAATCATTTTAGTTTGGAATGAAGAACATTTCTTGTTTATTAATTCTATTTTTTCTGAATCTTTTATAATCATTTTTGGATTCGCTAGTTTATAAGAGGTAAAAGTGATTAATCCAAAAGCTGATCGTTTGGGGGCATTCTTGATAAAAATTACAATAAACCCCAGTTCAATGGTGGTAAATTTTCACTCGTTTTATCCTGTCTGACTGTACACCAAATAAATACTATTAAATAAATAAATAATAAATAAAATAAATAAATAAATAAATAAATAAATAAATAAATAGATAAATAAATAAATAAATAAATAAATAAATAAATAAATAAATAAAATAAATAAATAAATATATGCGAAATAATGACAACGATTTTGCGATAAATCCATATAATCAATTGCGTAAATCTACTAATAAGCCCTTCTGGTTTCACAGGATTTGATCTTGTGACCAACGAAGTCCAGTTCCCAGAATATTTTAAACTTATTATTTATTTCTCAAATAAAAACGTTCTTCACTTCATATTCGCTGTTGCGTGTAATCAAGTATTCGAGTATGCGGAATTTTAGAACACAGACTATGAACACTACATGTATGTTGTGTTCTTCTTGCTTTGTTAATAAAAATACAGAGATTAAAAAGAAATGAAGAATTCGTTTGTATTTTTTATTTTCATTGCAAATTTTCACTATCTACTTAAGAGTAAAAAAAGAATGCTTTATGATACATTTGTATTTTGAACAATTCTTTTTTGCAGTTTGTAGTCTGGCTTTTATTTCATACCCCTGTCCAACAGCGCCTTACACAGACGAATGTGGAAATCTTGGAATTCTATGGAACTGTAGTGGCCTCAATACAAACAGACTACTTGAAAAAATATCACAAAAGTTACGAAACTGCAATGTGACTTTAGATTTATCATTTAATAGATTTTCTATTTTAACAGAAAAGACTTTTAAAAATCTTGCTGCTTTATCAGGGGTGTCATCCAGAATCCTGAATCATAATAAAATTACAAGAATAGAAAATAAGGCCTTCCATAGACTTTCTGGAATATGCAGTCTAGATTTTTCAAGTTGTGAGCTTGATAAAAACAAAACAGAAGTGAAAATTTCTCCTATGTACACAACTTAAAGTACCTTCAAATTGATCAAGATAATTTCCAGTTAGAAGGCTATCCGGACATAGCACTTTCTGCTAGTCATTGTCGAGCCTTCATATCGACATTTTCAGCGGATTTTCATTTACAGCACCATTTGAAAACTGAATAAATTTTTCTGAATTAAAGTTTCATATTGTAAATGATTTAAGTTTAACAAATACTTCCTTTTTAGGACTTCGGCGCTCCAAAATTCATCACCTTAATATGAATTTTAAACATCGCGTGTTTTGTGACGTCACTGAAGATCTGTTTTGTTCCTTTCCATATCTTTCACCAGAGGTAATTAATAACTTTGGTGGGAAATGTGATATGACTCCTGCATTCCGCTCTCTAAAATGTCTACAACATCGCAATATTGAAGAGATTTTCATTTGTGAAAACAAAAAAGATCCTGAAACAGGAGTTATGTTTTTTGACGAATGGGTGTCGGAATATCTTGTAAATATATGTGCTCGTGCCTTGTCTTTGTGAAAGAATGGTATTGTTTCTGTACAAATAAATATCGACAATACAACATTATAGAATTGTTTGCAATATTTATGAGTGATATGAGTGGAAATGATTTCCATGTCGTAGACGTATCTGTAATTATGACTTTGTTATCATTGAACAATTTGAAAAAAAATGAATTTTTGCTGCAATAATCCACAATATAAAGAGGAACAATTGAATGTCTATCAATATAAAACGTCTTCACATATGTTAATATCACTCTATCTGAAAATCTGGAGGTAGTCGATATTTCTGAAAACCATCTTCATACTGTGAAAAGATGGAAACCTCGTTAAAAATTATTGGGGAAAGATTGCAAGAATTGTACATCCAAAAAACAAATTTTTCACTGGCTTACGTCGATCAATTGGATTTTCCGTTTTTAACAACGCTTGACGTGTCTGGTAATATATTTGAAAAAATACACCCTGATTTACTTCAGCATTCTCGAGGTATTCAGGTCATATATGCGATTGGCATGAGCCTAGATTTCATAGAAATATCAAATACTAAAGATATACTAGTATTTAAAAATCTCAAAAATCTTTCCACAATCGATTTTTCAAGAAACAGATTGAATGATTTACCTTCGTCACTTTTCATAGACCAACAGCAATCTTTGATGGAAATAAACCTTGACAATAATAATTTTTCTAACATTCCTGGTGCCTTCAATTATATGCAGAATTCGATAAATCTTTATTTTCGATACAATTCGATATATGCGTTCTCCATAAATGACCAAAGAAAGATTAAAACTCTAAGTAATATATCAATTTATTTAGAAGGAAATCCGATTTCCTGTACCTGTTCACATATTCAGTCTTTGCAGTGGATGAGAAGTCACAACCATCTGTTTTCTGATCTCAATAAAACGTTATGTGCAAAGAATCGAACGCCTATCAACCACTTATTTAATGACGAGAAGATCTAGAAAAAATTTAATGAAGAAAGCCAAACAAAGTAATGGCTTATTTTCTATGTGGTGTTAATTTTGTTTACTTTGTCTCTAATTCTAATTATGGCTGCTTTACGAAAATACCATGTACACGTAGAATATGTCAAACTGAGACTTAAATCAGATGGAAGGGTGTACATTAAAAAAAACACAAAGAAAATAACAATACTTATGATGTGTTTGTGTCTTATGTTCAACAAGACTCACTGTGGATTTTTCATACTTTGTATCCAAAACTAGAAAGTTTGAACATGAAAGTGTAGCTTAAAGATAAAGATTCAACTCCAGGAGACTGGGAAGCAAAAGAGAAAGTTAAATGTATAAATGAAAGTAGAAAAGTGCTGTTCGTGATCACAAAATGTTTTTTGGAGAGTGGTTGGGCCTCATACGCCGTCCAGATGGCAATTACTCACGCCTTCCACAACCAGCGTCAGAGTTCCATTGTTGTCATAATCAAAGACAATATACCATTAGAGAGGCTCCCAAACGATATAAAAAATTATACATGTATGGTAGTGTATTGAGTATTTAAGGTGGTCTACAGAACGTAAAAATAATGATTTGATAATGGTTAAGTTATCTAGTTTGCTAAAACCTATCAATGCGTAAATAACTATGGAACATGCATAGTAATACGTACATTGAGCGATCTGCATATACATCTATAACAAATATTTTTTATCCATGAACATATTTTCTTAAATTTGTTTTTGTACTGAAATTGATGGACATGTACTGTGCCATTCAAAATACATGCTCACTGCAATTATATCTGAGAAGATCTATCGTTAAGTTTCTGTTACATGTATTTTTATTCCTAAGGTGAATTTTTTGTGTATTTATTTTGTATATCTTACGAGGAGAAGACGGATTTTTTTCTTAATTTTAAATTTTTGTTTATGATAAAACGGTAATGGTATGATGCCAACACTTTTAGGCTTTCTATTTTGAATGCCTCAACAAATCATTAATGTGTTGAATATCCTGTTTTTTAAAAGTATTTTGCAAATATTACCAAGATAAAACATGAAGTTTACAAATACTTATAATCTGAGGCATTCGAAATCAGATGTTCCTATTTTTCTTCAGTGCTGTTAGTAAAGTTAAGTTGTTAATAAAAAATATTATCTAGGTGTTGAATGTTGTATATTTCATAAATGTTACAGTAACTACGTGTAATCAGGAATTTAATGTATTGATTGAATTTTAGGAAATATGAAATTCCTATTTATGCATACATGTATTTTCTGTTTTCAGTTAGGAAATACACGTATTTACGGAATTTTTCAATACTTTTACACGCATTTACTGACTGTGTTTTGGTGGGATAATTTAAAATATGAATCATAAAATATGAAGTGATATACAGTATATTCCATGTTTATATCGGCTAGCATATCATGTGAATAAATAATATTTGAAATAAACCTTTATTTATATATTACTATACAAACCAAACTCATAACAATGTATAAAAATAATATTATACACACATATCCCTTTCAGAAAAGCATATCGATCGAGCAGAAAGTGCAAGCTAAGGTCGATATGAATTTCTGTAAAGTCGATAAATCTATGGATTGACCGAATGAAAGGGATACATTTGTAATATTATACATTTATTGCATAATCGTGATGGAAATATGAAGATTTATTCAGCCAAGAAAACTCAACAAAGAACAAAGAAGCCCTCTGGGAATGTGATATTTCATGGATGAATAAATCTTCAGGTTTCCCGAACATTCATGCAATAAATTGTTTATTTTACCGAAACAAGCAAAAAATTAAAAATAAACACAAACTTTCCAAACTTTCAAAATCATTTACTTGAACATGTGATGATGTGTGAGCCAATCAAAAGCTTGGATAATAGAAGATTCGGGGTCATATAGCTTTGGTCTCTCTGTTAATCTGTTTGTAAGCAAAATCTTTACATTGCATATAACAAAGGCTTCCATAGTCGTAGTTCTAACCATTCAAATGTTATGACTTAGATTAAAAGTCAGTGATTCTTTTTAAAAGTAGGTCAAATTCCAACGTCAAATGTCCAATAAGTTGGTATTCAAAGAAAGGTCTTTTTACAAAGAAGACGTATTTGGATTTTTTTTTTTTACAACAGCCAGATATTTGAGAAGTCCCGAAAGTATATCACAAACAGCCTTCAAATCGAGGTTGTGTAACAATTAAATCACAAATATTTATTCTGTTTTACAATCCTAAGAGTAGAGATTTTGGGTATATAACTTACAGGACCTGTTATAATCCGCATTACTGAAGTGTAAACGTCCTTTTATGCAGATAGAACCGTAATTATCTATCTAAAACATAAAAAGGCTTTGACAAGACCTCCTTATTCTCGACTTTACTTACAATGTCTTTTTGCTACCTACGATACTGTCAGCATAATAAAAAAACATTATAAAAAAGAATAATTTTTTGTAAAAAAAAATTTGTTCATAAATTACACCCGTAGGATGAACAGACGGATTGCCGTTTGTTTGTATGGGTATTGGGTTTTCCTTACTTGTAGTGTACATGTAATTGCGTACTTGAAAGAAATGGAAATGGCTTGGTTATTAAATGGACACTGAAAATATTATGAATGTTTATATAGAAAAATACCCGACTGTCCCGGTCATCTGAAGATTGTGAATCAAACGAGAGAAAATAAAATACACTAGTTAAATGTCCATCCTCTATAAATAAGTACAACTCCCACAGTCTATTTTACTTTGACAGTCAATCAAGCGGAAACTGTTTAAGCAACGGTCAGGAGGTCTTCGTGTGTCGTATTAATTAATTGGAGCATGATCATAAATCTAAAGAGGAAATGCATATTTGCCTACTACCAGATATTTGTAAGCTACTGACTTATAAACAAACTACTAATCCTTTAAAGACCGTACGATGCTTTGATACTTCTTTTGTAAGTACTAAAATAAAATAAAATAACCATTTTATATGTTTTATATGCAAAAATAACCATTGTACTTGGTCTTAGATATTTGATTGATTGACTGATTGTATGTTGTTTTACGTCCCATTCGAGAATTTTTCACTCATATAGAGACGTCACCATATACCGGTGAAGGGCTTCAAATTTTGACCTTTACTCTGCACTCAGGGCCATTGAGCTGTGAGGGATCTTTATCGTGCCAACGCCTGCCGTGACACGGGGCCTCGGTTTTTAAGGTCTCATCCGAAGGACCCGCAACTTTCACTTCAAAGTGCCGAGCGCATGGCGAAGGAACAGTTGCTACCCATTTTTTATCGACTTAGGTCAGTCGCGGCCGAGATTCGAACTCACGACCTTCCGATCACGAAGCGAGCGCTCTACCGACTGAGCTACCGTGAACGGTTCTTAGATGTTTGAAAGTCTTGAGAAAAACCGTGTGATCTTTGAGATGTTAAAAGTTTAAAACTCAGTAGCGGATTCAAAATTGGTCTATCGGATGGGCGTATCAAAATAACTTGTCCAATTCTTTGAATTAAAGTACCTATTTAAAGATAATTTAAAGTAGATCTACAATAGAGTAATAACTTTGATTCTTATATCACTAAAAAATTAAAGCAAGTGCAAAATATACCTCTTGGAGAAAAAAATTAAACCTTTGCAGCAAGATAAAAATCTAATTCAGGAATACTGTTGTCATAGTTCAGTGTTTATCAAAAAATGCGTAATTTGTTGTCTCAGTTTATACCTTTTTTACAGCTTTTGTTAAAAAAAGAGCCTGTAAGTTTAAATGGAAAATTAATTGCAATATAACGGAAATAATATAGCATTTCCATTGGTCCTTTGTGGTTTTAAATATCTTTTCCTTAAAATCAATGATACATTTATTTTTATGCCAGGTTATATGAATTTTATTCACCTCGGTTGAAGGAATCAAATCATGAAAGAAACAGGGCTAAGGATATTCAATTTTCTTCTTTGTGAGTATGCTCAATTGCTATGTAAGATTTTATTTCCATGTCCTTGCAATTGATGACATAGATATATTATCACAAAAACTCCATAGTGCATTGTTAAAGAATACTACACATTTAATTCTGAACAAACTTTAGTTTAGAAGGAAATATAACCCTCATTTCTTCAAAGTGGATGCATCTTTACAAAAATTATGAAAAACTTATAAAAATATATTGAATGTGTTAAAGTACATTCACAAAAATAATGCTTTTTAAATGTAATTTGACGTATATGAGAAAACTTTGCAGAATCTCTGATAGCAAAGTTGTTTATTAACTTCTTTTACATGTTGCACCAACTATTGAAATCAAGTCAACTGTTTAAATAGTTATTTCAATAAGGGGTTTGAGAATGAATTTTGAACCCAAGACCAGGCCAGTACTTAACCACTATTAAAAAAACAAACACCAATTAGATATAAAGATTTACTGAACGCCAAGCTTTTGAGTATAAGAAATGAATGTATTGCTTTTAATATAGTATATGTAAAGATATGATTTCTTGTCTATTGTAGAAATATTACAAATATGCTTTCACATTTCAAGTCATTATGTTAAAGGTCTTTCATCTTTTATTTTAATTGAGGAAAGTAAAGGCTTAAACCCATTGTTTTAAAATAAGGCTCCAAATTATTAGTTATATTAAGAAGAAAGAAGCTTTTAAGACCAATAGCTATGTGGACAGACATTTTGATTTAAAAATAATCACGTTGAAAAAAGCTTAAAATGTGTTTCATTTTGTCTCAAAAATTGTTTTTACACGGAAACTTAAACATATTCTTTTTTCTCCTTCAAAGTCTGTGAAATAAATTGAAATACAACCATTAATTTAGCCTCACTTCTCACTTATTTTTCCCTGGCAAATGCCGCTAAGATGTGACGACATATCCTACTCCACTTGGTTGCGATATTAAAGCATGAACTGTTCTAGGACTAACGTGCTAGGGCTAATGCCAACAGACGTATTTTATTAGTATTTTAATACATCCCATTGCTGTCTGCAAACAAATATCATCCTGATCATATTGATGCTACGACGTTCGCAATGCATTACATATATTGATTCTAGTTCTAAGGAAATAAACAGGGGCCAAAAAGGACCAAAAAATTCTTTTCACGCACGTGATGTTCTTTCCAAGAAGAGTTGTTTGAATGAATTCATAATCTGTCAACTGATTGTTCTGGTATTTGCATCCACCAGAATTCCTTATCTTCTTTGAGCTTGATTCAACAGCAAACAGCTGAAGAAATATAACTTATGCAAGAAAATATAATCATTTTCAAATGAAATTGAACTTGTCATGAAAGCATTGCAATCAAAATGAAAAAAAAAATTGTAGGTCCTAATTGTTTAGGTCTATATTTATCCCCAATTTCTCATTTGTATGATTCAATACATAAGTGATAAGAACTTTTTCCTCTATGATTTGGAAAAGGTACAAAAAATATCAAATCCTGAAAGTTCGAACATATACCTGATAGAAAAATATTCCTCTGTTTTTAATTTATTGATGGAAAACAAGATTCATACCAAAACATTGATTTTTGTATAGTTTTCTCGTATGCTTCCTCTTAAAGGGAGTTATTTAAAAACACCTTCTTAAGCTATAGTTTAAGGTAGTCGTCCGATGCTCAGGTTCTGAAAATCATCCGTTGAATATTTGAAAATACTCACTAAAATATCTATGAATTATCAAAATAATGTGAGTTTGCATATGGTAATTCTTCATCATTGAAGTTAATCATATTACATGTATATGGGGAAAATTAGTATATCTCAAATAAATTTTTATCATAAAATAGAATTGCCTATCATGCATTTTCAATTTGAAAATTGAGCAATAAAAAAATTAGGATAAAAAAACTATAGGTATCAAGGCATTTGAAGAAAATTGCAATATTTTATACTTATATGGTACAATAGTTCCTTTTCTTTACTTCATTTATTTGATAATACATAGTATATAAAGTGATTCCTATCATTGAAAAACACTATAAATCACTTTTTATTTCACATCATACAAAAAGGTATCTAAGGCTAAATGAAAGGAAATTCGATTTCTTTAAATATGTACACCTTTGTTGGGTACAAACATCAACTCTTTATACGACCGTTTCAAATACTTCAAAGAACACGTAGCCACATTGAGATGCCTAAAATAAAAATTGTTGCTAGAAAAGATTTCAATTTCAAGCTTCATTTGGAGACTTTTTGAATTAAATAATTTAGAGAATTATCTTTCCTGGCTGAGGTTCGAATATCATTAAGAAAATAATACCATTGGAGACGTCAAAATTCCTATTTCTATCTGTTTCTCATAGATCTATGCGAGTTCAGAGATATGTGACTGGACTTTATAGCACTAAATTTAATAAATATTTCTTTTTGAATTCGCTAAAGAAATTTTAATTATGGTGTAAACGCTCATATTCACACTTCCAAAAACGAAGGAAATTACCACAAACTCCTACCTACAGCCGTATAGACTAAAATGTAAAAAAGATTAACAACAATAAAAGGGATTTTATCAGTCATACCAGTGTCAGCTACGAAATTATAACTTTTGGCAAAACTTTCTTTGTCGGTAGAGTCATCATATGATAAAAAGGTGAAGGCTGATCGGTCTTAAAACTATAGAAATCTGTAAACAGGGCATAGAGGCTATCATTTTAAAAGGTCCTAAATTCAGTAAGCCAAGATCTTCGTTTCTATTATGAATTCCGTTAAGGAATATGCTTCACGATGATCTAAATATGAAATGGATGACCTTGACACGCTGTCAGAGTTTATTTAACGTTTTAGTTATATATTCAAAATTTATATAAAAAAAAACAAATGGCAAAGAGTTAAATATATACCCATTCGGTTTTCATGAAAATATGTTTTTGATCTAGCTAACAAAGCTTGTAACAATATGGTCTTACAAGGCTGTTAGGCTCATTATTATATGTACGATTGCATTTTAGAAGAGTTTGTTTTTAATTCACGTCTGATTATCTAACACGTATTCACAGTTCTAGACAATAAATTAGTACATTATATTTAAGCTAAATTAGATCATAGTCCGTGTTATTGCCTTTAAAATCATTTTAATCATTTTTATCCGATAGTCTTTATTGAAGTGTGCTTGATTAAAAATTGATCTTCTGATAAAAATTACAAAAGTAAACAGTTCAATGATGAATAGTTTTCACTCGTATTAATCCGTCTGTCTGTAATCTAAAAAACAAAGGGATAAAAAATAAATAAAATAAATTAAATAACAAAAAATAATAGAATAAAACATCATGTTAAGAAAATGATATACATTTGCATGTGAAATCTGACGTAAATCCAAATCAATATTTACATTAAAGCCTTAAATATATTTTTTACATACCTCTTATAAAAAAGGTATTGGTTAAATATTTAATTAAGGATTCAATCATATTACCAACCAAATCAATTTCCCAGTGAAACTTTTAACTTTATTATTTATTTATTAAATGAAAACGTTTTCTACTTTAAATTCGCTTTTAAGTGTGAAAAATATTCTGGTAAGCAGAATTCAAGATTTAGAACACAGAACATGAACTCCAGGCTTCGGGGCCATCAACGCTGATATTTTCTTAAATCTAAGAATTCTCAAAAATTTTGAGTTTTTCTCACCAAACTGTGCCACCAAATAATTTTTTTCTCAAACTCGGACTTATCTTTTGAGTTTTTTTTTCTCAAATCTGAGATTTTTCTCAAATATGCGTGCCACCAACGTTTTTTCCGACTCAGCTGAGAAAAAAATCTGAGATTTCTCAGGAAATCTTGATATGGTACATAGTAGGCTCAAATAAAATTTCACAGAATTAGAATATGGTAAAATGGTTGCAAATGTTATGACAATGCATGCTTTTATCCATGAATACACGAAATTAACATGCAAGCACAGAAAGCATGTTAATTTCTCCCAGAACAAGATACCGTATTTAATGAAAAGGGGGGGGGGTGTCTTGCGCACATGCAAAAAAACTTATAATATTGTCCACCCATTGAAACAATGCATTTGAAACTTTACCAAAAGAAAAAAAGGAAGAAAATAAGGGGGAAAAAAGCAACATTTTTGTTGCACGTTATACATAATATGTGTATCTTATTTCATACAGGAATTTGTTTAAAAAATCAATTTTTTTATTTTAGTGTGCTATTTATGGTTACAGGCAAATAAATTAATTCACAATGTACATGTTTATCAGAAAAGGAAATATGACTTAGATAAAATATCAAACCTCCACGGTTATAATATTGTCCACACGTTGAAACAATACATTTGAAACTTTACCAAAAGAAAAAAAAAGAAGAAAATAAGGAAAAAATAAAGAATAAAAGCAACATTTTGTGGCACGTTATACATAATATGTGTATCTTATTTCATACAGGAATTAGTTTTAAAAAATTAAATTCATATTTTAGTGTGCTATTTATGGTTATAGGCAAAGGGGGAGTTTCGATAAGGCCACTCAGCGGCCCACTTTCTTTCTTTAAAAATAAATTTCAATTAATTTTTTCAAAACTAGTTTAGAATTCAAGATAAATATGTTAACTTTTGCTATTTATATTTTAAAAGTTAATATGAGATGAATTCACACCGTAGCTGATACATACTTAGATGTACCCTCAGATCCGTTAACATTAGGCTTATGGGAAAATATAAGAGGGTGGCATTTATAAATCGATGTTTAGAATATGAAGTGCATGAGGGACACTCACCTAAATTTGTTCAGTAATTAGATATACTCTGCATACTAATTTCTTGAAATATGATGAGTGTCGCGTGTGCACTTCATATCCAAAAATTGAAAATTGCATAAAATTTGCATATCTAAAATTAGAAGCTCCTGGTTTCTTGATCTGACTCTGTGTTAAAATACTAAGCCAAAATTTGCATTTTTTTTTTAATCAAATAAGATTCTCGATTAAATTAACAGTAGAAAACATTATCGTATCCTATCTTCATTTTGATACTTTTTTTATCGCCAACGTATAACGTTAACGTCATATTTTTAGCTCACCTCCTCGAAGTTCGGGGAGCTTTTGTAATACCGTCGGCATCTGCGTTTAAGGTACAAGTTTTTGAAGCAGATTTTTTTTTCAAGTATATCTATGCCCTATATTAATCAGAGTCACCTGATCTAACGTGTTTCCTTGTCACAAGTGAGGTTTCAGATGCTGGATTTTTAGCAACAGAATGTCCAGATAAATGTTTTAAAAGCAGGTTAAAGTTTTTGGAGCAGAGCAGCTGTAAGCACTTGCTGACCAGACTTGCTTCATGATGCATCTCAAAACTTGCTTCAGATTCTGGATATGACCTACATTTCCTTAATGAGTTAGCAGTTTAAAGATTTTGAGGCGGGTCTCATTCTTATGTAACTATAAGCCCTTTCGTGACCAAACTTGCACTGGTGATGCATCTAGGATTGCACACTACCAGACATGGTTCAGATGTTAGATCTTTCTTACATTTTCCGACTGACTGAAAAAAAAGTCTTAGAGCCAGCCTATTCCTTAACGTTATTTATCATGCATAGTTATATTTTTGACTTTCTTGTAAATAGAAATCCACGCTCTAGCATGCTAGAGAAGCGCCCGTGTGGTTGATATATTGTTTTAAGTCTGGATGTCTAGGCGCATATGCCTGTCTGATTAAGGGTTAAACACATATCTTTGGCGTTTACATGTGTATTTCGAACTGCACTCTGGTCTAGCAAATCATTTATAATGAATCTAAAACTCTCTAAATGAGAAGTGACTAGAGTTGGTGAAGTAACTTAAGTATCTATGGAGAGTTGGGAAGCGAGAGGAAAATAGTCCTGGCTGGTATTCTCTCAGTTATGCTGCAAACATAATGCAGGTCTATGTGGGCAAATACTTCTACGTTTCATAATGAAAAGGAAACAATGTATTATAGATTTTTCCATCATTTGGCTATTCACATATTACGTATCATGATAAAATATTTTTGACTGTAATTAATATTATTAATAATATCAAATACATTGCAATATACTGAAGCTCGTAGCTAGGTGCTAGGTGAAAAAAATATATAATATCTGGCGGCCGCCAGATAAGTTTCTACTGCCTGCCATTGAAATATCTGGCGGCCGCCAGATAAAATTGTAGTGTTTTTGTCAATCAAGTTGTAGCACCCAATGATGTACCTTAATGTACTTGATTGACAGAGGTGCACAGACCAGGTATTTATGAAGGCGGTGCTTAAAATCTCTGCCTTTAACGACATCTACAACTTCTGTTTGTAGTCAAATCTGGGAGTTTCATGCATTAGCAAAGATCAAATCTACATTTTATACAAAAATTCACTCCATAAGGTCTTCACCTCATAACTTTAAATTTATGTTTTATTACATAATATGTCTACACCGCAAGAAACTTATTTGCCGGCTTCTAGTTCTAGTTATGTGGCGGACGCCAGATAAGTTTCTGGTCGCCGCCAGTTATTTATGTGGCGGCCGCCAGATAAAATATTTTTCATACCTTGTAACTACAATGTACCGGATTACGTAGCAATATGATGCTTTGAAATAAACTTTTTATTTATGTATGTATACAAAGTTGCATTTATTTTCTAATCTTTTTTATTTCAAACATTTTATTTAATTTCAATTTTATGATATTAAGGTATATTTTTATAAAACATGTAGTTGTATAACCTCATTGATGAAAATGTGTTGCATATACCTGTATATGACGTTTTTACGCTTACCAATCTCATGTCTACATATTTTTTTATTTGCATTTTTCGTATGGGAAAATGGTGAATATTGATTATAAAGTTTATGTATAAACTGTCGATTAATTATGATGTTAAAACTCTCTATATATGTTTACGTTTTATAAGTTAAATCCATTCTCTTCTAAAGAAAAGTAACATTTAACGCACCAGAAAAAATATAGCACCTTAAAAACATTCGCATAAGAAAAATACCATTTTCCGTAAAAAAAATTGTTGAAATTGGTTAATTTATGTCTTTATTCATATTTATCCTGTTTCATTTACGATTTTGACGGTTGAAAAAATGCACTTCCCCCTATAAAAATGTCTACTCCAAAAATATACGAAAGGGGGTATACTTAAATTTTCAATTATCACGTGACCGGAAAATGCGTAACATAAATTATTTTCATATTTTTAGGAAGATAAGGAGTTTTTCTACAAAATATCAAAATTTCATAACATTTCGTGAGGGGCCGAAAAACGGCCTTATCGAAACTCCCCCTTTATTAATTCACATTGTACATGTTTATCAGAAAAGGAAATATGACTTAGTTAAAATATTCAAACCTCCACGTCCTCTTCTTTGTTCTTTCTCCGATAGTTATTTTTTACGTGTACAATATACACCTAATCGCCGGTGAAAATTATACGCAAATATTAAAAGGATGCTGTTTAAAATTCTGTGTACCAATATTGCTATACTTTCGAAATAATTTACAAATCACAATTTATTAATCACTGATGATAGCAGTCTGTCTAATTTGGTTCCTAACTAAATCTATAAAATTCTTCATTGAGAATTGGGATCTACTCTACACTCACGATGCATCGCACATAAAAATCCTTGACCGTTCATATTATTTATAAGAATAAGCCTGACTTTTAACCATTCTAAAGTACATGTATAAATCACTACGAGAACTTATTTTATTTTTAATACGACCAGTTACATTAAAAAACAACAACAAAAACAGGAAATTGTTCACTATATTCGCTGTTATTATATCTGAAAAGAATAATTATATTTATTTTTCTAGACTTTTTCTCACAGGGGATGTAGCCTCTTCTCTGTTTCTCTGACATTTTCTAACAGGGGATCGTGGAAAATGCGATGTGTTATTTAGCCTCGGCCCTAAACATGCCCGTAGTTCAATTTCAGGTTTTTCTTTCTTCGGGGGAAGGAATTTTCTTGATAAATTGGGATCATGTAAAACCAACCATACATTACCCGCCCCTGGACATGTTTTCTGTTGCATTATGCATGCACAATTTTTACGAAACACTCGAGAAAATTATGATGTGTGAAAATTAGCTATATTTCGATCCTTTAATTAGTTAAAAAATCATTCAGTGTTTATTTCTTAACGCCGAGTTGGCAGTAATTAAATCATTATTTCGGCGGTAAAACTTTGATCGCTTAAAACGATTTTTTTTGAAAAAAATTATTCTAAATAGGGACAAAAGTCACTATACCTAATTTTTTTTCTGTGGAGAATAAAATGTTATAGATATATCTGACATTTTACGAAACAAAATTTAAGAAAGAAAAATGTGTAATCGGCCTGCAAATATAGTCTTAATCCGCCTATCCTTTTGTAATCTTTCGGCATGTAACATCACAATGGTGGAATACACGTATCGGTGTATATTTTTGTGTGTTTATGTCGACAGACGAGCCAAGACTATAAAATTTGGATATGTTTTTTGTGTTATTCTTCTGTAGGGAATATTTTACGGGGACTCCGTTAATATTTATTGTCGCAAAGATCGTAATGGAATTCTTTCCGTTGAATGACTCGTAACAGCAAATAAAAGACGAAGGAAGTAGAGTATGTGTTTTTTCGCGATTGTATGCCAAAATATTGCACAAAAAAAAAAGAAAAAAAAAAAAGGTAAATTCAACCATTCATTCAACAAATGCGTGCATTAATAGAAAAAGGGTCGCATATAACAACAAGAATAAGTCTAAGATTTTTCTCAAATATCATCTTACGTGAGACGAATCTCAGAAATGTTGGTGGTACGGCGTTTTAGGAAAATCTCAGGTGAGGCAGACTTCAAAGATTTGAAGCTAAGATTTGAGCTGAGATTTTTGTTAGTTGGTGGCCCCCGAAGCCAGGATTTAAAGAAACAAATAAGACTTTGTACATGTTTTCTTTTCACTCAATCTGAATTTCTGTTTTCTACTTAAAAGTTAAACAAAATGCTGTATGAATCAATCTTTATTTGCAGTTAGTAGCCTGACTGTTATTTCATACCCCTGTCCAACAGCGCCTTACACAGATGAATGTGGAAACTTTGGAATTCTATGGAACTGTAGTGGTCTCAATACAGACAGTCTACCTGAAAAAATACCACAAAAGTTACGAAACCGCAATGTGACGTTGGATTTGTCATTTATTAGATTTT
Source organism: Saccostrea echinata (assembly GCF_033153115.1). Classification (NCBI taxonomy): domain Eukaryota; kingdom Metazoa; phylum Mollusca; class Bivalvia; order Ostreida; family Ostreidae; genus Saccostrea; species Saccostrea echinata. Next base: position 1,674,907 of record NW_026889794.1, on the reverse strand, counting down.
CTACTTTAACGGAACAAATCTTTGAAAATCTGGCTGCTGTATCAGTTGTGACATCCATTATCCTGAGTCATAACAAAATTACAAAAATAGAAAACAAAGCCTTCAGTAGACTTATTAGTTTATGCAGTCTAGATCTTTCAAGTTGTGAGCTTGATAAAAACGGAATAGAAGTTGAAGCTTTTTCCTATATACACAACCTCAAGTACCTTCGAATTGATCAAAATAATTTTCAACCAGATGGTTACCCGGATGTTGCCCTTTCTGCAATTCAGCCATTGTCGAGTCTTCATATCGACATTTTCAGCGGATTTTTATTTACAGCACCATTTGAAAACTTAACAAACTTATCTGAATTAAAGTTTCATATTGTAAATGATTTTAGTTTAACAAATACTTCCTTTTTAGGACTTCGGCGCTCCAAAATTCATTACCTTAATATGTATTTTAAAAATCACGTGTATTGTGACGTTACTGAAGATCTGTTTTGTTCCTTTCCATATCTTTCAGAAGAGGTTAGAATTCGCTTTGGTGGAAAATGTGACATTACTCCGGCCTTGCGCTCTCTAAAATGTTTCCAGCATCGCAATATTGGTAGAATTTATATGGATCAAAATAGTAAAGATCTTGAAAGAGATTTTATAGTTTTAGACGAGTGGTTGTCAGAATATCTTATCAATGTATGTGTCCGTGCCTTATTTTTACAACAGAATGGCATTAACTCTATAAACATTAATATCTACAATACAACTTTATGGAACTGTCTACAGTATCTAGATTTTAGCAGAAATCATTTGTATGTTGTGGATTTATCAAGCATTCTTTCTTTGTTATTTGCACCGAACATGAAGAATATGAATTTTTGCTGCAATAATCCAAAAATGAAAAACCAGTTGAATTTCTATCAATACAATAGATCAATAATCTCTATAAATATAACACTGTCGAAAAATCTGGAAGTTCTTGATGTTTCGAAAAATTATGTACATAATGTAAAAAGATGGACACCTAGTTTCAAAATTACTGGGGAAAGATTGCAAGAATTGTACATCCAAGAAACAAATTTTCCACTGGCATACGTTGACGAATTTGATTTGCCATCATTAAAGACTCTTAACATATCTGGTAATAGCTTTGAAAAAAATCACTCAGGTTTATTTCATCATTCTCGAGGAATTCAGAACTTTTATGCGATTGGCATGAATCTAGATTTCAATGAAAAATCAAATTCGAAAGATCTTTTTAGAAATCTAAAAAATCTTTCTTCAATCGATTTTTCAAGAAACAAATTGAATTATATACCTTTCTCTCTTTTGAAAGACCAACATCATTCTTTGATAAAAATAAACCTAGACAATAACAAATTTTCTAACATTCCTGCCTCCTTCGAATATATGCAGAATTTAATAACTCTGCATTTTCGATACAATTTGATATCTGGGTTCTCAAGAAATGACCAAAGAATCATTGAAACTCTTGGAAATATATCAATTTACTTAGAAGGAAATCCGATCTCTTGTACCTGTTCAGCTATTCAGTCTTTGCGATGGATGAGAAGTCACAAACATGTATTTTCTGATATTAATAAAACGTTATGCGCAGGGAATCGAGTGCCTATCAACCACTTATTTTATAATGAACAAATCTGGAGAAAATTTGATAAAGAATGCCAAACTAAGCAATGGCTTATTTTCTCTGTTGTGTTGATTTTGATTACTTCGTCTGTACTTCTGATAGTAGCTGCTTTACGAAGATACCGTATACACGTGGAATATGTTATACTACGACTTAAAAACAGGTGGAAGGGTGTACATCTAAAAAATGGAGAAAACAAATACATTTATGATGTGTTTGTGTCATATGGTGAGAAAGACCATACCTGGATTATTCGTGATCTGTACCCAAAATTGGAAAGATTAAATATTAAGGTGTGGCTTAAGGACAGAGATTCGATTCCAGGAGATTGGGAGGCAGAGGAGATAGTTAAATGTATAAATGAAAGTAGAAAAGTGCTGTTCGTGATCACTGAATGCTTTCTGGAGAGTGGTTGGGCCTCATACGCCGTCCAGATGGCGGTTACTCACGCCTTCCACAACCAGCGTCAGAGTTCCATTGTTGTCATCATCAAAGACAATATACCATTAGAGAGACTACCAAACGATATCAAAAATATATGGTGGTGCATTGAGTACTTAAGATGGCCGATAGGAAATGGAGAAAACGAAGATTTATTACATCTACAATTGTCCAATTTGTTTAAGCCTACATAATTATGATAAAAATTGTTATATTATTATGCTTTGTTCAAGTATAATAAAAATTGCTCTTGAAAATAAAAGCATTGGATACTGATAAAAGAAAATTGTGAATGCATCTATACAACAGCGTTTGTCAAACGTTTTATGTTAAATTGCTTAAAATTCAAAGTTGCAAACGACGTTCTGTCGATCAGATGAAAACACAATTTCTTTTCAATCAAAATATTAATATTTTTCAAAAGAAAGTTGACATTTTATTATCTTTTATGTGTTATAAAAACAATTATTTATATCAAAGTTATGTTTATGTAGTTAAAATCTATTGTTATTATTTTATGTAATTATTTGGTTCCTTCTTTCGTATACTGGTAAATTCAAAATATCTCATCTCTTTAAATATGTTGAATTTTTATACGCATTTTATTTATCGTTGTTGAATATTTCAAGTCACTTTTTTCATTCTCATGCTATTAAATCGTTTGAATTGTTAGCCATACTTAATTTGTTAGGGAGGGTGTAAAAGTAATCTTCTCTTTGATATTTATTTATAATTAATAAATAAATAAATATGTAAAATTCAATTTGACTTGTATCCCACCTCGGATGTTTTTCAGAGGCCCCTGTTTTCTCTTCTCCTGATTTGTATTGTTTCAATAGACTTTTTGTTTTAATTAGTGTTTGTTATTTCCATATTTCATTATATATATGACTTTTGATATATGTATTAAAAGATACAAATCAATGAACCAATTTTGTCATTTTTTCTTTAATTTTCTTCGCAACAATGTTAAGGCTTCCCGAAGCTTTAAATGCGTTCAAAACATAACACTGCATTGCAAGGTCGATTTTTATTTTTATTTGTAAGTTATATACTTAAGTACGGCCAATTTATGTTGTGAGTTCTCTAGGCTATATATAAACGTATTTGTTACGATATCACATGACCTCGTTGATCACGTAACGGTCATTTCTGCTTTTTTGAAGTTTTTCACATAAATCGCTTCGGCGCAGCAGATTAACACAATTATTATTAACTTTTTGTCACATAAATAAACTCCTCATATCCTTGTGAACCCGAAATGTGTTTGGGAAAAGTTATACTATTACTCTGGTACAAAATAATTCACAATAAATAACTTACCGACAAATTTGAGGGTATTTTCCACTCAATTTCGTCATCTGTATTAAAACAAAGCCAACACACGTTTTTCCCATGCAAGATTCAGTTAGAGGGGAAACTCCTCTTACAGCTTTCCAGAAAAGATCTCAAATAAATCCTCATTAATCAGCTGCGCCAGGCTCTTTTATACACATATCATAAATTCTACTTCTATCCAAGGGTATAAAAAAGGGTAAATGTCAAACGTATATTTTCGTATATATTTTGAACACGCTGACTTTTAATCAAGAGTAATAAATCAAAATTATCTAAAATATTCGGGTATATAAGATTTAAAACACGTTTATTTTACACTACCTTTCTGACACTTTATATGCAGATTAAAATAAGGTGTAAAGTTTATGACACTTTCTCCATCAGTTTATATCAAGTTTACAGTGACTTGACGTCATTTTCAATTATGACGTCATACTTTTGTAGTTCAGCGAAGTGAAGGCACAGATTACACTGCGATATTCTCTGGGAAGCCTTAACATTGCTGTTTTGTCAACCATTCATAATGAAAGAAATAGATAATGTTACACATTAATTTCTCTCTAGTCTCGCATCTTATTCTTAAAGTATACAATCAATCTTTTTGTATTGAATATATTTATTTCTTTAAAAAAATAAGAGCAAATACTTCCGTTTAAATATCTCATACTTGAAATGTAGAGACACTTTTCTGCATTTATGTTTAGGATCTTATATGTTGCTTTTTCTTTTTAATAATGACATCAAAATGTACGAATTTTCAACACTATATACAACCATTCTCCACGATAAATTTAAGTTCAGACTTTCTTACATCGTAGACAGCTGCTTTTTAACAAAAATGGAGCTAGTAAATTTACTTTTCTTGTCATTGGTCATTTGCAATTTTCAACAAGCTGCCGGGATTTCTATGGGTACCAATTGCGTCCCATTACATGTATAGGCAGACCTATTTTTGCATTCATATAAAGCAGAATATATTCAAAAACTTTTTCACCAGAAGAATACACTTGCTGTGGCCTTTAACTCGACATTTAGATATATTGACGACGTATTATCAATTAACAATCTTTATTCATTTGATATGTAGACTCGATATATCCCAGTAAACTTGAAATAAAGATACCACAGAGTCTGACACATCTGTTTCATATTTGTATATATTACTAGAAAAAGAAGCTAACAACAAACTGTATGATAAACCTGATGACTTCAACTTTTCTATCGTCAATTCCCTTACTTATGTAGCAATACATCCTTATCAACTGCATACTGGGTTTACATCTCCATGTTGATTCGATACACAAGAGCATGCTTCACGTACGAACAATTTCTAAAACCAGACAAGCTCTTGAAAAAGAAATTGATGAAAGAAGGATATCAACTGTCTCATTCAAAGTCAAGATTTTACAAGTTCTATGGTCGAAACAATGACACTTTCAGCAAATGCAATATATCATTAAAGGGACATAGACACAGATTTGAAGTTAATAATTCTAAAGTTTTCTATATAATATCATGACTTAATGTTGCTATAGCATTTCATACGGAAATATAATAAAAAAAAACTTATTTGATCTGAAAATTATTGAAACTACAAATATCGGGGCGCGTTTTATTGACACATTCTTGCACTTTCACAAAGCAAACTTTATCCTTAATACTTAAGAAATGTAGAAATTTTGCTCTGTATTAATGAAATGTATTTAAACTAAAATCCTGAAAATTCAGAGTAGAAATGTGAGAAAGCAAAACTAACTCACCAGTATTGTCAGTCCGTGCTCAGTGATATGTGCAGAGTTTAACAAATTGAACACACCCGGTGAAACGTTAACATTAACAATAACAGAGCTCGTGCTCTGTTTACAAAAACAGTTTACGTTTCACGGGTGTGTTCAATTTGATAAACACGGACTACCACGTGATCATTTTTAGCTAACAAAAACATGGAGCAAAGACCCACTACACCTTAAAAATACACTTTTATGAGACAACATTCGCATCTTTCCTAGAAAATCTTGAAGTCCATGTCGTCAAAGATTATATCACAAAAATGATTTTAATGTCAGTAATCTTCAGGAGTTGTTAAGCGTAGTGGTTGGCGTGTTAATCTCAAAGGGAAATAATATTCAGGATTTTCTTTTCTTTGGTTCAAATCCTACGAATTCCACATTATTTTTTCAATAAAAGAATAATATTTTGCCGAGAGAAATGCTAAGAAAAATTTTGTTTATCATATTTTCATAAATTTTAATAATGAGAGCTAAACTCTAAATACTAAATTCACAAATTGAATATGGATTTTATATATCTGAAGTCATAGGTATTTTGCACGCCTTGTACCTTATTTGCATTGATGTTAAAGTATGGGTATTTTATGAATTGTTAAATTTGTTTGAAAAAAATCCAGGGATATCTTAACCTTGTCAACAACTGCACAATTAGAAAAATCAAAAGAAGAAGAAAAAAGCATTATTATGTGGCATCTGCAATGACCTTTTTTAGTAATGACCCCCTCCCCCCCCCCCAAAAAAAAAAAAATCAAAATTAGCAACTCATTATACAAATGTATCCCGTTCATGGGGTCGACCTTACAGAAAAGCATATCGACCGAGCATGTTACAATTTATTTTTAAAGGAAGATTGTCAAAATGTGAAAATAAATCTATTATTAGAAAATACCGGTTAATTCGAGTATATACAGATTAATCATATTGACTTGAAATTTTTTTTATTGGTTTGAATGACATAAACAAGCAAATCACGTTCATTTTTACATCTAACAAAACCTCCCTCAACTATTAGAAAGTACAGATCTTCCGGGGTTTTTTTTTAATGTTTATACGAGGGTTGTCCCAAAAAGTCGTAGACTAGGATTACAATTCAGTATCTTTTTGCTAAATTAAATTTCTTTTCTTGTCATAGCAAAGAGCAACATTTAATAATCACAAATTTCAATTTTCTTGATTAAAACATATATGATAAGAAAATAATGTAAATGAAGAAAGCATATAAGTGTACGTCGGCGCACGAAAGCGATCGTAATTTACGTCTAAAATAACGTCGTGATCATTTAGTATTGTCCCGTGTGTTTAATACGCGTCTTAAGCATGTCATGGTCTTTTCAAACTGGCAAATCACTCTTGAATGAGGGGCTCATTAAAATTCACCATAGACAAAATTTTTGATCGGAATTAAATTTCAGTCCTCGAAAGGTTGCCTTACCTTGTACTGTAGGAAGCAGAGAAAACACAATGTTTGACGTTGATAGTGACCAATAACGTTCCATACCGTCTGAATTTAACAAACAGTACTCTTTTTCTTTTAGAATTAACTATTGTGAAAACAGTCCTTGAATCTCTTCTGCTATTTATAAACAATTTCTCTACTAATATTGTAGTGTGTAATGTTGCATCTCATCGCTTTCTGTCTCTGAAGTGGGCAAGCCATATTTAAAACAATTTTATTACATCCCCGAGCGCCGCGAACGCGTTTGACAACGTCGTTTGTAACAAACTCAATTCCAACAATACTGTAGAAAGTACGACACTAATCCTTTGCTGCTGATGCCATTTATGTGGAAAATTTGATGCATTAATAAGATCTTGTTTCTGATTTCAATGATATAAATTTGAGTTTCTACATATTATCAGAAAAACAATGCAATTGGAATAGTCACTATCGCAAATTATTCTGCATTTTATTTGTGCGTCGACAGACCATATCGGCCTTCCCTACAAATAGACATACATGTGATATTATTAATATGCAAGATTTTTTTGGGTAAAAATTCACTTGTTTAAGGAACACTGAATAAATTATAGCTAAAAATTGGTTAGTATTGGTTGAATGTTTACAAAGTTATAAACATTGTCTACGACTTTTTAGGACACAGTGAACTAACAAACAAGAGTTTTTCTTGTAGATATTTTGTAGATTTCTATTTTTTTTTAAAATCCCACACCTATTTGAGATTACGGGCATTGCTAAAGATGTGAATATTATCACTACAAATTCCTTTCAAAATTTGTAAAGATTGTACAAAAATGCAATGGAAAACTGCGCCTAGGTGTAAATACGTGTACAATTTAAAACATCTTGTCATCTTTTTTCCTTGTTACTTATAATCGGATTATATTCGATTTTAAATGTTCTAATTTTTTATCACTACTGTTGGTAATGATAAAGTGTATGCATCATACCCTAAGTTATGTTCTTTATAAATAGAATATTATCTGGCTATGTGAAATGCTGTATATTGTATATAAAGAGATAAAGATGTTAACATTAGAATCTTATAAGACTCTCATGTATCTATGAAAAATAAATTCCAGTTGACATTTAAAAAAATGAAATGTTAATGCATGTGTTTATGAATTTGCATTACCTTTAAATGTAGAAATTAAAAAACAAGTTTTTTCTTATAATCTATGTATATGTAAAAAAAATTCCAAATCATTGAAGCGGAACGAAATGCAAATTTGATCTGTAACTCATCAAGTTAAAGTCACATACCAAAAATCAGCTGAATATTTGCGAGCGCTTAGAAAAATATTGCTGAAAACCCTTAAATTTTTTTTTAAAATGGTTATTACGTCAAAAATCATTGAAGTGGAACGAAATGCAAATTTGTGCTGTAACTCATCAGGATACACTAACATACCAAAAATTAGCTCAATATCTGGAAGCATTTAGAAAAAGTGTGGAAACCAATTGGGATAGACTAACAGACAAACAACAGAGGGACAGAGGACAGACGCAGAGGAAACCTATTGTCCACTCCAGTTTCACCGGTAGGGGACTAAAAACAATTATCCTTCAAAAGCGCTTACTCACAAATTATTCTGCATACTTGTACAAATGGAAAAACTCAGAGCATTCTTGATCCTATTACACACATGGTGTAGCTCTTTATATCTCATCAATTCAATAAATGTTCACATCAACTCAGTTATTGAAGGTACCAATGTGGTAGAATTGTCGATTTCTCTATTTAAATTGAATTCATTATGCAAATGTCATATTATCTAGCAAACACATAAGAAAGCTTTTTCTTCCCCCCGTCATCCACGATTCGGGGTCATATAGTTTTTGGTCTGTCTGTTTGTCTGTTTATCTGTTTGTCCGCAAAAACTTTAACATAACTAGGGTGTTCATAATCCTAGCTCTAACCCTTATGGCTAAGGTTGAAAGTTGGTGATTTTTTTTTTCAAAAGAAGGTCAAATTCCAAAGCCAAAGTCAAAAGTCAAATATGTTGGTATTCAGAGAAAGGACTTTTCACAAAGAAGACATATTTGATTTTTTTTTTCACAACAGCCGAATATTTGAAAGATCCCTAAATTATATCACAATTTGAAAAGTCGTCAAATCAAGGTACTGTAACAATTAAAATTAAATCACAAATATTTATTCTCTTTTATAATCCTGGGAGTAGAAATTTTGGGTTCCTTGTATGTAAATTATCAACAGGGCTTAATTGTCAGAATCCCATTTCTGAAGTGTAAACATCTTTTTATACAGAAAAAAACATAATTATCCATCTAAAAAGGCTATGACGTGACCTCTTTGTTCTCAACTTTTCCTACATGCTTTTTTCTACTTCTGAAACTTTTTGCACAATTAAAAATATTACAAAATATAATCTTGTGTTCTTGCTTTTTTTTCCTTACATTTTATGTTCAGAAATCACACCGATAGGATGACCAGACTAGTTGCCGTTTTCATTCATTTTTCATTACTTGTTATTTACATGTAATTGTTTATTGAAAGAAATGGAAATGACCTGGTTATTCAATGAGTTTATTTGAACACATCAAAAAATAATTAATGTTTATGTCGCCGAAAAATACCCGATTGTTTCTGTCATCTGAAAATTGTAAATCAAACAACAGAGAAAAATCACTAGTTAAATGTCTATCCACTATAAATATGTAAAACTCTCACAGTCTATCAGTCGGAAACTATTTAGTCAACTATGAAGAGGTCACCTTGAGTCGTGCCAGTTTATTGAAGCACAACAAGAAATCCAGTGAGGAAGTTCATATTTGCCTAGCCTAGCTACTACCAGGTATTACATACTGACTTGCAAACAAAGTACCAGTTCTTAAAGACCGTAAGATCCTTTGAGACGTTGTAGATACTAAAATAGCCATTGCAGTTGGTTTTATATGTTTTAGATGTAAAAATAACCAATGTACTTGATTTTAGATGTTTGAGAATCTTGGAAAAAACCTGCGATCTTTGAGAAGTTAAAAGTTACCCCAAATTCTCATTTGTATGATTCAATATATAAGTGATAAGAACTTTTCCCTCGATGATTTGGAAAAAGACGTAAAAAAATATCAAATCCTGAAAGTTCATACATATACCTGAAAGAAAATATTTCTCTGTTTTTAGTTTATTACTAGAAAACAACATTCATAGCATAACTTTGAATTTGTATTGTTTTCTCGTATGTTTCCACTTGAAGGGAGTTTTTTTTTTTTTAAACAAAACAAAACACCTTTTCAAGCTATAGTTTAAGGTAATCCGATCTTCAGGTTCTAAAAAACAGTCGTTGATATTTGAAAATATACACAAAGATATCTTTGAATTATTCAGTGATGTGGATTTATCCATAGTAATTCTTCAAACTTCATCATTGAAGTTAATAATATTATATAGGGAAAATTAGCAGATCTCAAATTTTTGAATGTGAATAAAAAACACATATTATGCATTTTGTATTTGAAAATTGATCATCATCAGTAAAAAAAATTTTAGGATAAAAGACTTTAGATATCCAGGCATTTGAAGAAAATTGCAAGATTTTTATACTTATATAGTACATTTATTTAGTTTCTTTTATTTACTTCATTTTTTAATAAAGCATAGTGTATACATGTTTCCTATCATTGCAAAACACCATAAATCACTTTAAAATTCACATCATGCAAATAAGCATTGGTATATGCGGCTGGATAAAAAAAAATCGATTTCTTTAAATATGTACACCTTTGTGGGGTACAGACATCAACTTTTTAGAAGACCGTTTCTAATACTTCAAAGAACACTGAACCACATTGAGATGCATGAAAAGATTTCAATTTCAAGCTTCATTTTGAGACTTTTTGAATTAAATACTAAATTAGAGAGTTATCCTTCCTTACTGAGGATCTGATATCCTTAAGAAAATTTTATCATTTGAGACATCAAAATTGATATTTCTATTTGTTTCTAATAGATGCGAGTTCAGAGATATGTGACCGGACTATGGTACTAATTTTAATAAATATAACGTTTTGAATTTGCCAAAGAAATTTTAATTATGGTGTAAACTCATTTACACACTCCAAAAACGAAGGAAATTACATCAAACTCCTACTTAAAGACTATAATGTCAATAAAAGGTTTAACAACAATAAAGGGGTTTTTATCAGTCATACCAGTGTCAACTACGCAATTATAATTCTGTGAATAGGCCACAAAAGCTATCGTTTTAAAAGGTCCTAAATTCAGGAAGCCCAGATCTTTCACAAGACCTTGGGATGATCTTGACACGCTGTCAGAATTGGTAAAACGTTTTTGTTATATATTCAAAATTTATATATATATATAAAACAAACGGCAAAGAGTTCACTATAAATCCTTTCCGTTTTCAGTAGACCGGAAGTAAAACTAAAAAAAAGAAACAAAATTATTTAATGAAAACATGTTTTTGATCTAGCTAACAAAGCTTGTAACAATATCGTTTTTGTTTGTAAGGCTCATTATTGCATTTAAGAAGAGTTTTTTTTTTTTTAATTTTCATCTGATTATCTAACACGTATTCACAGTTCTAGATATTTAATTTACAATTTTTCCAAACTTAAATCATATTTAAGCTCAGTTAGACCGTAGTTTGTCTTACTGCCTTCAAAATCAATTTAACCATTTTTATTCGATAGTCTTTATTGAAGTGTACTTGATTAATCCAAAAATTGATCTTCTGATAAAAATTACAAAAGTAAACAGTTCGGTGATGACTAATTTTCACTCGTATTAGTCCGTCTGTCTGTAATCTAATAAATAAATTAAGGAATAAAAAAATAAATAAAATAAAATAAAATAATTTAAAAGTATTAGAATGAAGCAAAATGTTAGGAAAATGATTCCCAGTGAAACTTTTAACTTATTTGTTAAATAAAGATGTCTTTACTTCAAAATTTCTTTCAAGATTTAGAAAACAGAACATGAGCTCCAGAATTTAAAGAAACAAACAATGAAATATGTGGAGATAACGAACAGTATTTGAGCTCAAAAATCCATTAAACATTACAAAATAGGAGCAGAGCAAACACGGACCTTCAAAACATCAGAGGTGGGATAAGGTGCCATGGAGGAGTGAGCATCCCCTGCCGACCGGTCAAACCCGCCATGTGCTCCTTGTCATGTTCGGTAAAAAACGGAAAAATCCATCGACAATTCAATGTGTAAAAAATGGCCTAACAATCAGTATGAAAAAAAGTCAGTCAGCATTTGACTTAATGATAGGTTGTATTTGCTGACAGGGTCATTGTATCGACCATAGAACTTACGAAATGATGACTTTAAACGAGACTGCTGATATTCTTGCTTCATCAACTTGTTTGTCAATGACTAACCTCGTTTTAGAAATTGTTAATATGTAGAACATGCTCTTCAGTAACGAATTAACTGAGAGATAGAAACTCCGTATGCAGGTGACAAGGGTACATTGCTGCATAAGTAAGGGAAGTTGATGATTGAAAAGTTAAAGTCATCACGTTTATCATAAAGGTTTGTTGTTAGATAACCATTAACGTCTTTTTCTAGTAAAATATCCAAATATGAAACAGATATGTCAGACTCTATGGTATCTTTTATTTCAAGCTCACCGGGATAAATCGTATCGGCATAAGAATAGAAATAACCACTGTTAATTGTCACTACGTCGTCGATATATCAAAATGTCGAGTTGAAGGCCACAGCAAGTGTTTTTTTTCTTTTCACGTAAAAGATTTTGAACAAATTCTGCTTCACATGAATACAAAACTAGGTCTGTTAATAACGGGGCGCAATTGGTACCCATGGGAATTCCTATAAATTGTTGGAAGACCTGGTCTCCAAAAACCACATACTAGTAGATATTGTCAATCAGAAACTCAAGCATCTTTTTAATATCAACATCAGAGTATTTGTGTGTACAATCAGGTTGTTTTTAACAAAGTAATTTTGCAAATGACCAAGGTAAGTAAATTTACGAGTTCCATTTTTTATTGAAAAAGCAGCTGTCAATGATGTCAAAAGCCTGGACTTTAATATATGGCGGGGAATAGTTGTATATAAAGTTGAAAAGTCGAAAGTTTTTATGTTGTTGATTTTGCTAAATCTTTGTGATTTCAAATGTTCCAAAAGAACCTTGGAATTTTTTAGTATCCACATCTGATTTACATCACTTCTCGAATATATTGTTGCACAGTACTCTTCAAGTTTTCCTTCACTACTGTTAATATCTTAGTGAGGAGTAAAGAAAGAGGCTTGGTAGAACATTTACTGGAACCCGCTATGTATCTTTGTTTGTAAGGATTTTTATGAAGTTTCGAAATCCAATATACATGTAGATATGGTATTTCAAATTCATTTTGGTTGTTGGGAATATTAAAAATATTCAAAACTGACATATGATTTTGAAGAATTTCCTCCTTACATAGTGATCTATGAGCAGAAGCTGGATTACCACTTGTAGAATTAAATCCAACTTCCTCTAAAATACATTTTATATAATGAGCCTTATAAACAAAGACAATGTTGTTACCTGCTTTGTCAGCAGGGACCGGTACGTACTGATCGTGTAATCTATCTAATTATATTCTTTTTTCACTTCTGAATTACTGAGTACAGAAGGATAGATGGTTTTTCATATTATCCTCAACCGCTTAATGCGAGATTTTATGCAGTTTATGCATAGTTTATAGAATGTAAAGCTTTCTCCGATATACTCAACCTCAAGTACCTTCGAACTGATCAATACTTTGTACAGGTATTCTTTTCACAATCTGAATTTCTGCTATCTACTTAAAACAAAATGCTACATAAACCATTCTTTATTTGCAGTTAGTAGCCTGTCTGTTATTGCGTACCTTGTCCAACAATGCCTTACACAGATGAATCGAAAACAAAGCCTTCAGAAGACTTTCCGGTTTATGCAGTCTAGATCTTTCAAGTTGTGAGCTTGATAAAAACGGAATAGAAGTTGAAGCTTTCTCCTATATACACAACCTCAAGTATCTTCGAATTGATCAATGCAGTTATTCTCGAGTCTTCATATCGATATTTTCAGCGGATTTTCATTTATAGCACCTTTTTAAAACTTAACAAACTTATCCGAATTAAAGTTTCAAATTGTAAATGATTTTAGTTTAACAAATACTTCTTTTTTAGGACTTCGGCGCTCCAAAATTCATCACCTTAATATGTATTTTAAACATCACGTGTTTTGTGAAGTCACTGAAAATCTGTTTTGTTACTTTCTATATCTAACAGAAGAGGTTAGAATTCGCTTTGGTGGAAAATGTGTCATTCCTCCGGGTATCATAGTTTTAGATGAGTGGTTGTCAGAATATCTTATCAATGTATGTGTCCGTGCCTTATCTCTGGGACAAAACGGAATTAACTATATCAATATTTATATTGACAACACAACTTTATGAAATTGTGTACAAAATATAGATTTTAGCGGAAATCATTTGCATGTCGTGGACATATAAATCATTCTTACTTTGTTATCAGCGCCAAACATGAAAAATATGAATTTGTGCTGCAATAATCCAAAAGCAACGGAAAACCAGATGAATATCTATAAATATAATAGATCAATATTCTCTATAAATATAACACTGTCAAAAAATCTGGAAGAACTTGTTGTTTCGAAAAATTACATACATAATGTAAAAACCTGGTTTCAAACTTATTGGGGAAAGATTGCAAGAATTGTACATCCAAGAAACAAAATTTCCACTGGCTTACGTCGACGAATTTGATTTACCATTATTAAAAATTCTTAACATATCTGGTAATAACTTTGAAAAAGTACACTCAGATTTATTTCAGCATTCTCGAGGTATTCAGGACGTATATGCGATTGGAATGAATCTAGATTTCACAGAAACATCAGATTCGAAAGATATTTTTTAGAAATCTAAAATATCTTTCTTCAATCGATTTTTCAAGAAACAAATTGAATTATATACCTTTCTCTCTTTTGAAAGACCAACATCATTCTTTGATAGAAATAAATCTAGAAATTAACAAATTTTCTAACATTCCTGATTCCTTCAAATATATGCAGAATTTAATAACTCTGCATTTTCGATACGATTTGATATCAAAGCTCTCAAAAATGACCAAAGAATCATTGAAACTCTTGGAAATATATCAATTTACTTAGAAGGAAATCCGATCTCTTGTACCTGTTCAGATATTCAGTCTTTGCGATGGATAGAAGTCACAAACATGTATTTTCTGATATTAATAAAACGTTATGCGCAGGGAATCGAGTGCCTATCAACCACTTATGTTAAAATGAACAAATCTGGAGAAAATTTGATAAAGAATACCAAACAAAGCAATTGCTCATATTTTCTGTGGTCGCCAGCGTGGCGCAGTGGTTAGAGCGTTCACTCTAGAGTCGCGGAGTAAGGAGTTGATCCTTACTCCGAAATATTTATATATTTGATTTATATTTGATGTCTATAATGTATGAAAAGATAAAAAGAAATTAACCAATTATTTCATTTTTTTCTCTTTAAGGTTCATTTTTTGGTCAAATATTTATAATTAGATAACTGAATGAAGTAATGCTTCACATTATTTCCCTTAAGTAACACACCTATTCTTGAGGTTTACTTGGGGTTTTCCGGTTCAAATGTGTCTAATTTCTTAAAAAGGACGTGCGAATGGTCAATTTTTTAAAGTATCACATACATGAAATGTGGGGATATTTTTCCTATATCTTTGTATATTTAGGATCTCATATATTGCTTCTTCTATTTAAAGGAAACTTAATAAAACCATAATGAGTTAACATTTATTTCTGAAACCATATTCTAACAAGGAAAAGTTAAACAAACATTTGATTTTGTGGTAACACACGAATTAGGTAATGAAGTGATTCGTTTAGCACTGTTAACATAAAAAGAGATTAAAGTTACATGCATGTAAAACTCCAGATGAATGCTTTCTAGTAATTGTACTTTCGTAGTTCAAAACAATGGAAATAGTTAAAAGATGAAAGATCACAAAACGGAAAATAAAGGAGTTACAAAAATTTCTTAAGAAACCTTTCCCCAATCTACATTATTATTAAAGTTGATACTACTTTTGTTCTCTTTATTCTCTGCGTTTACGCCTAAACACACAAAAAATGATCTTAGAATTTACAGTCAACTCGTACACAACCCGAGTCGTGCACAAACCGAGTTGTACACAAAGAGTCAACATGTATATAAAACTGAAGTCAACTCGTACACAATGTTTTACGTTTGTGTGAACATGTTACAAATGTAAGAAGTCAATTTGTACACAATGCTTTTATAAGCCTAAGCAACCTATTAAATATTAAAATTATTTGAATGTTTAAGGAACCTGATCCCACCTCTGGAATTTCTAGTGGTCCGTGTTTAATGCCCTCTCAATATATTTGTATTGTTTATAGATTTTTTAGATCGATCACTGTTCGTTATCTTTACCTTTTACATTCTGGATGGCTTTATCATGAAAATATAATAGCTCCATATTAAATTATGTTAATGTGTACTCAATGAATAAGATCAAGATAGAGATAGAATGCTATACAACACTAATTATCTAAATATTTCTAATGTTTCTAGCATGCATATTATTTGGAAACTTTAAGTGTGCCACTATTTCCTATTTTAAATTGAAAAGAATTCCACATTTGAAAAATAATATTCTTTAGAAAGTGAATTGTTTAATATGCTTTAGCAAAATTTCAACTTATATAAGTCTGCATTATTTAAAATCTTTAAATACAATAAAGATATGATATGATCAATGTTTAATATTATAAGCATTAACTGCACTTCACAGATTTTCAGTTTAATTTTCTTTATATAGCTAATGCATATTATTATTTTTCAGCCTTAAAAGAATACCTGTTACCATAAGAATCTTCACTACCTCAGGATGCTTCCACACAAGTTTAAGCTTTTTTGGCTCAGTGGTTCTTGCGAAGAAGATTTATCCTATATATTTCAATTTAAAACTTAGAGTGCTTAACACCTAACACAGCATGATCGTTTTTAAGATTGCTCTGCCATTCGAATAAACCAATTTTTCTAATTTGAATAGACAGCAAAACCGATTAAGAGTATTTTGTATGTTTTGGGAGAGTTAGTCCCTTCTAGTAGATCTGCAAACCATAAATAAAGCTTTTTGATCTTATAAAAAGACACTTTTGTGTCTTCTGAAGTTTTAAACATATGTGATGTTTTTACAATCATATAAAGTACAGAATATAAATCATGGAATCCCTGCACAAATTGTCAGACAAGTCTTTTACCAATGATTTTTATCTGGTTATATAGCAAGGATTACAGTAAGACTAAGTATCCCTTTGATTGAAATAAGCTTAAAACTGACTCGTATATACTGTTTTTGATCAATTTAAGTATTCTTTTCATGCAATTGTTTTGTATAAGAGACCAATCATTTGGTAAATAAGGTATTAATAAAATGTTACCAATTTTTTCAACGATCGTTTAATTAGAATAAGTAACGCTAAAGTAACAGTTGGTATATCCCTGAAAATGCAGATCAAAGCTATTCCTACATAGAAATGAAGTGCTGGTAAAACCCTTTCGTGAGATAGAGAACGACGACACAGACTTTCTCAGACATCATTCAAATTATTTCCCGATAAGCTTTTAACAATTATATTTATACTTAACCTACGTATATTACAAACGTCTGCTTCTTATATACTATTAATATATAGACAGTAAGGAAGTCATTAAAATGTGTCGGCTATATTATTGTTGAGTTTTGTGACTGTCATCTTTACAAGGAATATGTCATTTGTTCAAGGTAACAGAGTTACACGAAGTAATGCGAACATCAAAATTTAAAAAATCTGAGAGAATTTGATGTAAATATTCCTATTTTTTTTGCAGGAAAACAACAATAGCATCGGGAACAGGAAACACTGTAGTGCAAGAAGGAGGTCTGTCTGTAAGAGGAACTACAACTCAGTATTACAATTCATTGCCCTCATTTCCCTGGGACTTAATGGTAATGATTAAAAGGAAATAAGTGTGGTTCATGAATTTTATATTGAAGTTATTAAGACATCTTTTCAAGATTTAAACATATCTGACATAAATTGTTCTGACATACGAAGCCCATCATGCCATCCTTAAAGTTTAAATTTATTTCCGAAAGAATTTCATACGCAAACATTTTATGGTCCGCCATAAAAATTTCTACGGATTTTTCAATTTACCCGATCATGACACACGGCGGGTGTGACCGGTCGACAACTACCAATAAAGAACATTTCCCTGTTCATGCATTTTGGCAGTAAAAAAGTGTATGTTTTTGTCATCGTAAAGAGATTCAAGAAATCGTGTAAACATCTACCCATGAAAATTTGCACTTTGAAAATACAAATTTTTATTGCCCCCCGCTTTCACGAAAGTGAGGGGACAATAAAAATCTCATCCGTCTGTCAGTCTGTCCGTCTGTCACAAAAAACTTTAACCTTAGTAATAACTTTGAAATGAGAAGAGATATGGCTTTCATATTTTACATGTAAATTACCTGTGACAAGACCTTTCCAAATACTGTGGAATCATCATTGTTAGTGGGAGATCAATGTTCGTGGATTTCGTGGGTCACCCTTACCCACGAATTTACATCCCCTCGAACAATTATTTTGTCAACGTATTGATTTATTGAATCTACCAAATAAACGAGCAGCCCACGAAATTACATCCCCACGAACCAATAAAATCTTGCTTGCCCACAAACATTGACCCCCACGAATTTAAATTCCACAGTATACTATAAGTTTTACCCGTGACCTTGACCTTAAAGTTTGAGCTACTTTTCAGAATTTTAACATTACATTTGTGAAAGAGAAAAGACAGGGCTTTCATAGTATACATGTTTATTACCTGTGATTTTATGATTTTTGACCCTGTGATCTTGACCTTGAAGTTTGACCTACTTTTCAAAAATGGTATCTTTCCTTATAACTTTTGTTTAAGATGAGGTAGGGCTTTCATATTTGACATGTGCATTACCTGTGACAAGATGTTTTCGAGCCTGATATGATTTTTGGACCATTGTCCTTCATGTTTGACCTAATTTTCAAAAATTTTAACTTTGGTGATTAATTTTTAATGACATATGATAGGGCGCTCATATTTGACACAATATACCATAAATAATGGTATCCCATCCACAAAGACACCGAAAGAGAGGGACCACAATTCTTTGAATTTGCTTGTTTATTACAGTGATGCATTGAAGCAGTTTAGATATTCGTCATTCTGGAAAATAGAAGAAATACTCTTTTTGAAAGGTGAATTGTCTCAAATTCTGCATGCCATAAAATACAGTTATCCTTTGCATGGGGCACACAAAAAATTCTACTTTGTCAATTTCCCGCTTTTTCGTCACTGGGTTTCTTTAATAAAAAGTGCGTAATAAAATAAAGGCAAAATACATTTTAAGTAGCTGGAATACAATGCCTTATTTCTTCATATAAAAAAATCAACTGCTTTGCGTGAACAGCAAACTTTAAAAGAATGCAACTGACCTGCACTAGTAAAAGGATGATTCCTTGTTGTAAGATGTACCAGGTACTGTGTCATGGAACAGGTATGTCCTATTTTAAAGTCATGGATCCGACCTAGACGAGGATCGAACTCCCAATTTTAAACAATTAGGAGAATAAAATATGCAGATAACGAACAGTAATCAAGCTCAAAAGTCCATTAAACAAGTACAAATCGGGAGCAGTGCAAAGATGGACTTCTATACGTCACAGGCTGGATCAGGTGCCATGGAGGATTATGCAATCCCTGTACACTGGTCACACTTTTGTCATGATCGGGGAAACGGAAAAATTCGTTGACATATATATAGATGTATAAATAATGGCCTCACAATTGATATGAAAACCTTCATTCAGAATTTGACTAAATGATAGACTGTATTTGCTAACAAGGCCATTGTATCGACCAAAGAACTTGCGAAATAAGGACTTTAAACGAGACTGCTGATATCTTTGTTTCATCAACTTGTAGCTTCATCAATAGCTTGCTTCGTTTTAAAAATTGTTTATACGTATAGCATGCTTTTGCGTATCAAATCAACTGGGAGACATAACCCAATAAGCAGGTGATAAGGGTATATTGCTACGTAAGTAAGGGAAGTTGACGATAGAAAAGGGTATATTGTTACATAAGTTAGGGAAGGTGAAAAAGTCGAAGTCATCAAGTTTAATATCAAATTTTGTTGTTATGTTACCATTAACGGCATTTTCCAGTAAAATATCTAAATATGAAACAGATGTGTCAGACTTTGTGATATCTTTTATTTCGAGTTTACTAGGAAATACTGAGTCGACATATGAATAGAAGTAACTATTATTAATTCAGAATTCGAACAATACTTTTTAGACGGGGTCACGTGACCCTGTCTATTAGTTTACTGTCAGCTGAGGCCTCAACATGGAAGCCGTGCGGAGAACACATAAATTAAATCTACGTAAAATGAGAGAGTGCAGAAATCCTTTTGATTAAAATACAAACACCTGGATCAAACAAAAGAGAGTGATATAAAGATTTTCTTACTCAAAGAAACGTTTTAAAAATTTTAAATTGAAAATCATAATACTGAACGACTCTAGTATACGGACTACTGGGCTGTATTACAAGACTGCGTAGGCGTCTTCGATTATTTACTTCCGGAAATGTCATTATTTCGGACCTGGTGAAATTTGGACAATTCAAAAAGGTTTCTTGACTAGCGATAACTGATTAATCTATTACAGTGAAACGAAATTTTTTACAGTGTGTTTTTAAATTTAATTTTATTATTTTATGCAAATATTAAATCATGTAGAAAAAAATTAGTTGGTATCAAAGGCCTAAGAAAAATTTCAACATGCAGTAATGAAATTTGTAAAATAATGAAGTTTATTATTTGACCCCGTCTTTCAGTACTGTGTCAGTACTTTGATTGTAAATTCTAATAATTGTGAGCTATAAAGATCTTTATTATTTTGAACTTATAAAGCTTAACTTCCAAAATACAACTTGTAAACATCAAACGAATTAAATGAATAACTAGTTAAAAATAATTCATTGATCTACACTATGAATTGTAATGATAAGCATCAATCGTACTAGCTTTATCTCTTAACACGAATCTTTTTAAGAGTACAGAAGGAAGAATCTCATCTATCCAGTTATCAGGGGACCCAGTTACAGCCACAACTGGTGGATCCTGTAGCAGTGGTGGTAGTTTCTACACAGGAAGTGTATCTGTGAATTACAATGTCCCTGCTGTATACGGCCAAACTGTACATTTACGTTTAATCATCAATAACAATCCTAGTATCTCAACCACGTCTACAGGAACACTGTCATTCATACGTATGAACAAAGCGTGCCAAGTAGACAATTAATTAAATATAGCCATCCCATATACACCATAAAACCATTTTGTCATGTGTTTTCGCTTAATAAATGTCAATAATCTCAATAAACTTTTTATATAGTTTATGAAAAATATCAAATGCTCTGCTGTAGTGTGAACGGATACTAAGGTTTTGTGAAAGCTAACTTATTTTTATTAATAACAATTTTCATATCTATAAGTCTAACATTTTAAATATTCTTCAATGTAGCACTCTACAATCTCACATGAACATCAGATTTAGCAGTACTTTGAAAACAATTTACGTGGACGTGTCAAATGGACAATCCTCCACAAGTGACTCATGCAGTTGTTAGATTTTACAGAAATTAAACCAGTGTAGGTTCTGTTGGAATTGTCAGCTATTGTGGAGGATTCAGTATTTATCCTAGATACAACTATAGCTGCACATCACAGACAGAGTATAATCTCATCATTCCTTCATAAAATATGACAGTAGATGAAAATAACACGTTAACGGTTATGGAGATGTTCCATTACTTCAGTGGAAGCCAGCCATTTAGCACTATTCAAAAACGAATAATATTGGAAGTAAGTTTAACAACAATTCCCCCCTCTAATTTGATATAAAAAATTACATGTTGTGTCTATTAGATTGTAATATTGAAAGAAAATTTATTTCATCTTAAAGAAGTTTAGATTTAATTTAAAGCTGGATTTTTGTATACTTGAAGTGATTATATGTTTTTCTACACGGTGCCTAATTAAATTATCATATGTAATTTACAATACTTAAACAACTACATGTTCCTAATTGTTGTAAATATCAATATATGAAAAATACTCAATAAATTACTAAAGTATTCCTTTTCATAGAAAAGCCAGAAGTGCACACGATGAGATCAAGTCCGTATCAGGTTGAAGAGGGTCAAACAGCTCTAATGTCATGTAGCATTGTTACCGCTACTCCAGATATCGTTTGGAGCTGGGTAAAAATCGACAACCCATATAACATCCTTTAAAATAGATCTACTTATACAATTTCAAAACTACAGAGGGGACAGTCAGGCACATATAAATGTACAGCCACAAACATTATAGGGACATCTCTACCAGCTACAGTACAGGTTGATGTACGTTGTAAGTATTTTAACTAACGGTTCCTTAGGAAATGGAAGAGAATTATTAAGTACCAGCATGCATAGAGTGAATGTTATTTTTGTCTAATTAAATAATTATTAAGTCTACAAGGATATCCCCACCAGATAGAAATGTTGAAATTTATAATTAGAAATTTCATATTTGCTATCTTCACATGATTATATTAAACAAAACTGCAACATTTTAATTTTTACTTATCAATTTATTATATTAGACAAAGCGATCAATGATTGCATTCATTTGTGAAACAGAAAATGCTTTTTAACATATGCTACAAAATTTTCCTAAAGATAATTTTCATTCTCGATGATTTTTGAAATTTTTTTCATATTTTTCAGATAAAACTCAAATTGCCATTGAAGCTAAATATTTGGAGACTAAGGAAGTCAGAAATCCTGTTTTAAAGATCAGCAGGAAAAATATAAGTTCGCAGTCATTAAAATTAGTCATAAATAAGGGCATAGATCCCTTTTCCATGCTTATACATACAACTTGTGAAGAAATTATAAATGCTAGGAGATGCTGATGCAGTTAGATGATAGCTTAAATTTGATCCACAACCTTTTATCCTGTGTATTCACAGTACACATGCACGTATGTTAACAAAATTCTTTTTCTTCTTTCATTTGGGCTTTCAATTTTGTGTTAATTTTTTTTACTCTACACTTAAGCGCAAAGAGCTTACTGTCATCGTAAATCTACTTCCGTTCGCGATCCAGTGCCACTAAGCAAGTTAGATAACTTCACTGGGTTTTCTAAAAATATGCAACTGGAAACCCCCGACTCTCTTTCGGCTATTTTAGTGTAATACTGAGTTACTTGCAGTTCTAATAATAGGAGCCAATTAGGAAGGTAAAGATATGCATGAACATTGTATGAAAATCCATTGTTAGTAGATAAGGGCGGTTCGTGTCGGCTAATTAAAAATTAATTATTATATGTCATGTACATGTAATGTAGTTATTGAATGAATACATATTTTTAAAACTCAGATTGGATTTTAATAAGTACATGTATTTAAAACTAAAAATGGAATTGAGTTATTTAGTAAAAAATATCGCATAAAATTGATTTACAATGTACTTACATATGTGCGTTCTATATAACTTATATCCATATAAACTATCATTTCTTCTTCTAGACCCTTATTTCAGGCAATGTCATTAAAAAAAGTCTTCCTATTATCTCCCTTGCACCATGCAAAGAACTATCAATGAAGTTGAATTTCGCATCTCAGTATCAATTAGTAACAGACTGGAATGCATTCATGGACTGTCTATACTTGTGTTGTACTCTATATTTGTAATATGGGTAAAAAATATGATGCAAATAATTCGCAAGGAAAGGCAGTTTGCGGCTGTACGTACATGTAGGGCACGTGGTGGCTGTGTTTTCAACGAATGCACTCAAATAGGAAAACTAATTTCTCGGAATATTGTGCTTTAAAATTGTGTGTGCAGTGCGCAAGATATGGCGAAAAATACAAAAAACCTCAATTTAACCTTCTTAGCAATGGACAGGAATAGCGCCGGTGAAATGTTCAGCAAACAGTGTAATACTTGTATTAGGAAACTAGGAAGAAATAGCTTATGTAAAGACGTGCGCGTGTTGCCGATTTGACTGCTAATCAACTTAATGAGGACTACATAAAAACAGAATAAAACAATGTTGTATACCTCCATGAAGATTTATTAATACTTGAGATTAATATACTGTATTTTCTTTCTTGGGCTGTTGAATTATTTATCATGGAAATAGCAGAAAAATTACGGGCAATTATTTTCAGTTTTCCTTTTCAACTAACACAACAGTGCTGTGGATATTTTTCCTCCAAACACGTTTTGCTTGGTAGTTAAAATAATAAATAAACAACTAAAGAATGGTGTAAAGCATCAAACGTCCGTAAAATATACTAAAGCATTTTAAAGTATTTCAACAATAGTCCAAAATACATTTGGGTGTTTAATGACGTATTTTTAATCCGAAGAAGAAAAGTATAAAATTTAATTTTAAAAAAGTAAATGTTTACAAATCAGATACACATATTGTGAGATCAACAGAAAAGACAAATTTTTGTTGCAAATATCTAATAAATCATGTATATGAAAATCAGAGATAAAATGATAGCACCGAATGTTTTATCGTCAAACGAAGAAGACAAATTAATGTCTTTATACTCAAAATGTATATTTACCAATTATCTCTGACAAAAGGACGTTAACTCTACGGGTGCTCATTTCATTAACATAGAGTTTTATCACATGACGCTGTTACAAACATGATGCCGATATGCTGCACATCGCAATGAATGTGAAGTGTTAAAATGTATAATACACAGCCGTAGCATATTCAAAACAAAATGTAATATATAGTTTAAGTTTTATTAATCATTAATAAATACTGGACGCTCGTAGCGATTGTGTAAATATCTTACACATACCATTAATGTATTTCTTGTAAAATCTTTTCTATAAAATTATAAATTTATAAATCGCTTATGAATATGAAAAAAGAGATATACTAAAAACAATTTAGTGAGAATACTAGTATTCGATATTTTTGAGATGTTTTATTCATAACTTTAAAGGTGCTTGGACACAGATTTGAAGTTAATATTTTCTCAAATTTTCTGTATAATTTCATGACTTATATGTTGCTATAGCATTTCACAGGAAAATATAATTAAAAACTTATTTTATCAAGAAATTATTTAATTAATAAATAATTATGTTATCAATAAGGAAATATTTATCGACGCAATAAACAAATATCATCTTTATTTTTCCGAGTGCAGTTTCTAAAATTAAAGCACTGTCCCTAACAGCCAATCTTCAATTTAAAACACCCTTAAACACGGAATGAATTCATTATTAAAACTCTCACCAGAACATTTTAGCTGTCGGTGTTGCACATAAATGAGAGGAATTTCAGCGACATTTTCAATTGTTCAAAATTATTTAGAAATACACATTTTCCAGCAAATGTACAGTACCAGTAATGTTCCAGTATGTACATTTATAGTCTAAATTTGGAAAACTTGTCGACCATCCCCCTCCAATAAATTGCGTTTTATACGCAGAACTACCTCTTATAGACTCCTATAGAGAGATGGAGAAAGAAAATATGTTTCCATGTTTTTTTTTCTTTTTTATTAGGTTTGAGAAATACATTGCTGTTTGGAGTAAATATCTGCCATTTAATTTGTATGTATTTTTTTTTTAAAGAAACGTAGAAATATTTTCTTGAAATTTCATGTACGTGAAATTGATTGATCTAAGATAAAATAAGAAGGCATAAGACAATGTTGAATTTCATATCCCAAGGGGAAATTTTCATGACTGACATGTTTGATTATGTATCAAACAACTGTGCTCGCCCTAGCGCAGCCGCACTGTCAAGACAACAGGCAATTTAAATTCAAAATAATTCTGATGAATTTCAAATTGCAATATGCTTAGCGCTTCCCAGTACTTTCGTACTTTGATTTATGATATAGTCTGCAATATTAAGTGGAGAAAACATTAAACTGATGTGGAAATATATGAAGGCATAAATGAGGTTTTGATACCTGACTCAAAACACACAAACAAAGACACACAAACAAAATGATAAAGGGGATATTGTAACTGTCACAATAAAATGCTTATTTAGCAAATGAACGTTTTATTCCTTTTGTTTTCAATCCAATTTTGTAGAAAATATATATCGAAATGCAAATATCTTTTATGCAGATAAACCTGAGGTGAGTACAAATTTTACAAACCCATACAAGGTCACAGAAGGTCAGGTAGTTTCAATGGCATGCAGTGTGTCGGATGCCATTATTTCATATTCTTTGCATGGAAGATGTAATTATTTGCATGTAAAATTACATATACACGTGCTTGTAATAAAGACACCGAAATGTAAAATGGGTTTTTCAAAAACGTCATGATTTTAAGATTTTTTTTTTATTTTTACAAAAATGAAAATAGCTGAGATTTCACATAGGGAAAAAACGCCAAACATCATTTATAAAGATGAGAATGTAATTCGGGCACATTCGGAATTATACCCAGATCGCATGTGTGAAAATATACTATGGAAACCATTACACCAACACAACGTAGCCATCATTGATGGTTACTTTGCACTCACTGCCTGACGTAACGAGCGACAGGCGGATTAAAAGTTTTTTCATTATACATGTAATAGGATAATCATTATAGGATGAAAGATAGGGGCAAGTAACACTAAAACAGTGAATTTGCCGAGTTTTTCTATATATTTTATTTTCCCATTTACCCAAAAAGTGGACTATTCCCATTAGTTTCATATTCATGAACAGACTGTAATGTTTCGCAACAAAACATGTCTTGCCCTACGAAGGTAATGAATCTGGTACCATTTATGTTCAGTAACTTGTATCTGTAAAAACATTTCTATCAACTTCATTAGATAATCTTTAAGAATGGTTTTCTACATTTTTGTCTTTTATTCATTTAATAGGAGACAATCCCAGCATGCGAAAGAAACATTTGCCACTTAATACTTACTATAAATATTGATTGCTTTATTCTGCCAAGCTTCTTGAAATGCTAATACTTATAATACAATAAGTAACACATTTATTCAATTACTCTAACTTCTCATTTCTGACATACATAAAATATATAAGAAATAAAATTTTTTCTTAGTTTGGATTGTTTAACAAATAAAGTGTAAATGTTAAAGCAGCGTTTTCGGCAATCCGAAGAGGTAGTTTAAATTTTCAAAGAAAACCATGAAAAAACGAAAACTTCCTTCAATAAGATAAGGAGATATATTTTTAAAGACAGATAATCCATGTCCAAAGTCTGCAAGATTCTCTTGCCCTTAATATTCATCTTCCCCTGGAAGACATTCATAACTTGTGAAAAAAATTAAAAGAAAAGTCTTATTTGCATTCTAATTCTAAATTATAAAGAAACTAAAATAACACTAGTTTTCTTTTTTATGAATCATTAACGCTTTGGGTAAGAGATGAGCCAAGTGGATTGATATTCAACTGCAAACAAGAATTTCAATCCAATGTTTACTCAAACGTCCGCGATAAATTAAATGTGGACGTCTGAGAAAACATTCAATTCAATTCAATGTTTTCTCAGACGTCCGCTTTAAATTCAATACGGGCGTCTGAGAAAACATTCAATTTATGTTTTCTCAGACGTCCCCGATAATTTCGACACGGAAGTCTGCGAAAACATTGGATTGAAATTCAATTTCTGAAAGGTATTTCAATCCAGTGTTCAAAAAGAAGAATATCTCGTGTTTGGTTCAAACAAATTTTCAAACAAATTATATAAGCATTTTGCAGGGAGTATCTATTAACCTTATTAATTATATCAAAAAATATTAAAAAAGAAAAAAAAATGAAAAATTTGACTTTTTAAATTCGCTTCTGGTAGCGACCGGAAGTACTGACGACCCACAAAAAGGTGATTCCCCTCATCTAGAAGTCATAATCTATCATCTCTAACAAGTCTCCAGCTCATATCTTAAGCCATTTTTGAAGAAAAAGGGGGGGGGGACAAAATTTCATTTTAAAATCAGAAAATTGTCAATAACTTGGAACCGGAAGCGAGTTTTCCAAATTTGCCTTCTGATGAACAAAGTCCATTCGACAACGCATAATTCCTAAAAGTTTCCTTTAAAACCACTGAATAGTTTTCGAGAAATCGCCTGCACAAAATGTTTTGGGGAAAAAAGCAAAGCAACGAGTAGGCCTTCCGTTCGATTTGCTTGTAAGATGGGTAAAGGAATGTAAATCATGCGTTAAAAAAAACTTCTAAACATAAATGATGTCGATCCATATTTGATATATCTTTCTGATTGAAATCTAGGGTGATTTTCGTGAAGTAAAGCAATTTATGACTACTTCCGGTTTGACCGGAAGTGACGCCAATCGACAAAAAATTAGGTCGGAAGTCTTGGATGAACTAAGTCATTGAATTTTTTGTTTATATCAGCAGCAATAAATCATTTCTGGCTACTTCCGGTTTCACCGGAATTGTCAAAAATGACGTCACTCGATCGGAAATATGGTCGGACGTCCTCTGTTACATGCTAAATTAATTCCATGCCAATATCTGTAAAAATCAGCAATTTTTAACTACTTCCTGTTTGGCCAGAAGTGACGTCATTCGACGTATTTTATTGATATTACAAGCTTCTTCTTGTCACTTCGAACAACATATTACAAATTCTATATACTTTTTGAGATATTGAGTAAAAACTTTCGGCCACTCTAGACCCCTTATTTTAAGGGCCAGTCGTCCCATTTTTATGATATAATTTGAAAGATCTAGTAATTCTGCACTACTTTTGTTCTGTATGTTTAACAAAATATTTACAGGTGAAGAGTTAGAATTTTTGAAATTCTCCGTATGCCTTTTTTGAGCCATAGCGAGTGTCGAGGTTTGGTAATTCCGGTGGAAGTGAACTACGTATACAGATCTACGTATATTGCTCTATCTTCGCTGAAAGTTTCACACCCCTTTGATAAGTGGTTTGTTAGGAAACCTGCGGACAATCTGACCATCAAAAAATCATTAAATTGCAAAACTCTTCGGACCGGAAGTGACGTCATCAAAATGGATTAAAATGTATCAAGATTTTTCAATGTTCTATCAGACCTGAAAGTTTCATGAAAATCGAGCGAACCGTTTTTGAGAAATCGCGTGCACAAAATCGGTAAGAAAAAAGATAATAAGAAAATCAGTGGAAAAGAAACCTGAGAAAAACAAGAAGTTCTTTCGCTGAAGACGAAAGACCTTAATAAAAAGAAACAGTAGAATCACTATAAGGTCTTCCATGAAGACAAAAGACCTTAATAAAATGGTAAATACATGTATACTAATAATCTAATAGGGATAAGTACAGTAAAACTTGTCAAACCTGGACACGATTGTTCTATACAAATTGACCGGATTAGATAATTTTCTGCATTAGATAACATTTAAAACAATTAAATTTACTGAAAAGTATTGAAAGTTTTCACCGTAATAGGTAAGAGTTTGGATAACATAACATCCGGAATAGACAAGTTTCACTGTACTGTGTCATTAAGACAAGTTTCACTGAACTGTGTCATTTAGACAAGTTTCACTGAACTGTGTCATTTAGACAAGTTTCACTGAATATGTGTCATTAAAATAGCATAAACTGTACAGAACAGCCAATAATTTAACATCCCTAAAAAGTGGTAAGTAAATTGAACGAGTTTAAGTTTACTCGTAAGACCAATAATCAAACTAATTATCTCAAAAAGGAAAATAAACACATCTGTTTCGGAAGAACGAAGAGAAAACTTAAACGTTATATTCCATGGAACTTTATAAATGTGCCATAACAACAACAACTATAACAACAGATGTATCAGGACAGAAATAAGATAGAAACCATTATGAAACATCAATTACATGTATTATGACAAGGGGTAATTTTAAAAATGATGGAACAAGGTGCTGTATTATGTAACCAAGACCAAGACCTTTAGTTGGAAAGTCTATTATCATAACTGGAATACAAAAAGGAAAAGGGCTAAATATATCTACTCAATTCGTTGGATATCCTCTCCCAACGATATAATGGGAATTTAAAACAAACTCATCGGATATGCTAACCACCCTTTCTGGTGAATTCCAAACATTTTCAAAACCATTGAATGTGTCGACAATACAAACAGGTCTTACTAAAATGATTCTGCGTCCAGAGGAGTTTGGTTACTACATAGTTACAGCTAGCTCTCCTGGGAATATATTTCATAACTACAATTACACTGTCACGCACCATGTGATTCCAGAAAGTTAGGTAAAATAAATCAATTTTGCTCTTTTTTCTTTTTAAAAATCTTCAGTTGATTTGAAGTGAATTGACTATGTTGATCTATGCTTTTATTTGACTGTTATCTGACGTCTTTTCTGCCATCTGTGTCATGCTATTCTTCATTGTTTTTTTCTACAACTACCACGTACTCTCCCAAACGTATCAACTTCTAAAAAACAATATTATTTTCAAATGATTTCAAGTTGTAATGGAATAAAACTCTAAAATTTTGTAGGAAAACCAGATCCTCCAAACAATATATCACTTGACTGTGCAATTTCAAATGGAAGAGCATTCATAAAGTGGATACCAGGCTTTGATGGTGGAGCAGATTAGACGTTCGTAGTGTCTTACAGAACAAATACAGGACTTCACAAGAATACAACTCGGATATACTTACGGTCCGTCACTATTACGGGATTAAAAGATCGAATGTTTTACTTATGCAAGGTCATTGCATCAAACAGAAATGGGGAAGATTCGTCTAAAGAAGTACACAGTATGACAAAAGGTATATTTCTCATTTTGAGACAATTGCCATCATAGTTGACTCATATTGCAAGTATTATTAGCCTTATTAGCATTCTCGCACAAAAGTCGTCCATAGCTTATTATTACATGATAGAATTAATTATTTTATTTGAGGTTGTCATGGTTACTAAGAAACTTGAAGAGGGACAATACCGGTACTCATCAAAGTAAACGGGTGAAGTGAAACATTTTCTTTGTGACGTCAAAAGAAAAACCTTTTTTTTCTTTTCTTTTTTTGGTTCAGATTAATCTGAGAAAGGAAGAAACCATTACTAGTACTTTAGAAACTTTAAATGAGCAATTAAATCGATTTTCAAGTTCTTTATTTAGAGAAGGTTGATTAATTGAATGTAAGTCCCGTTCGAGAATTTTTCACTCATATAGAGAAGTCACTATATACCGGTAGAGAGCTTCAAATTTATACCATTACTTGCAAACTTCAGCAGTGAGGGATCTTTTCGGGTCAACTCCTACCGAACAGGTTGCCTCGGTTTTTAATGTCTCTTCCGAAAGACCCACAACTTTCACTTCAAAATGCAGAGCGCGCTTGGCAAAGGAACACAATCGCGGCCGGGTTTAAACCCACTACCTTCCGATCACGGAGCAAGCGCTCTAACCACTGAGAACACTGTGAGTATTCCTATAATGCTAGTAAATTAGGTGTGATTTTGAACAGATTTCTTTTTTTATTTTTACTACTTAGTCCGAATTAATAAAACAGGAGCAATGTCTAGCTTTTTAGCTCACCTGAGCTGAAAGCTCAAGTGAGCTTTTCTGATCACATCTTGTCTGTAGTCCGTCTGTCTGTAAACTTTTCACATTTTTCTCCAGGACCACTGAGCCAATTTCAAGCAAATTTGTCACAAAGCATTCTTGGGTGAAGGGGGTTCAAGTTTCTTCAAATGAAGAGCCTCGCTTTCTTCCAAGGGTAGATAATTAAGAATTGGTAAAAATTTGGTGATATCTTTTAAAAATCTTCTTCTCAAGAACCATTGGGCCAGAAAAATTGTAACTTATGTGAAACCTTCATTACATAGTGTAAATTCAAGTTTTTTCAAAGCATAACCCCGAGGTAGGTTGGGGCCACAATGAGGGATCAAAATTTTACATTAATAATAGGAATATATGGGGAAAATCTTGAAATATCTTCTCAAGAACAACAAAGCCACGATTAGTCATATTGATAAGGAAGCATCGCCAAGTATTGCAGATTCAAGTTTGTTCAAGGCATCCTCCAGTAGTAGGGTGGGGCCATAATGGGGAGTCAAAGCTTTACAAAAGACATACATATATAGGAAATATCTTTAAAAATATTCTTCTCAAGAACAACAAAGCCAAGATTAGTCATACTGATATGGAAGCATCCTCAGGTAGTGTAGATTCAAGTTTGTTCAAATCATGACCCCCCCCCCCCCCACACACACACACACACAAACACACACATGCACACCGCCAGGGTAGGGTGGCAGACATTTTCAAAATTCCGTTTTCAAGAACAGCAAAGTCATGATTAGTTATTTGAATATAGAAGCATCCTCAGAAAGTTTAGATTCAATTTCATACAAAACATGGCACCTGGGGGTAAGGTTTGCCTAGAACAGACGACCAAAGCTTTACATATGAATATAAAGGAGAAGAAATCTGCTCATGAAGAACAGCAGGACCATATTGACTCAGGTGAGCGTTGTGGCTCATGGGCCTCTTGTTCTATATTAGCTAGCTAAGACGTGATTTCAGTTCATATTCAAATAGTATTTCTAATTAATAATCGTTAACATTTTTAAAAAGAGGAAAACTTCACTAGAACACAGTACACACCTAGAATGCAGGAAGCAAATATAAACACCGATATTTTTGGTTTCGAAAAGAGGACTATAAATTTATATGTCGTATTTCATAAAACACTGACCTTTACTAAATGCTCTTCCTTTTGTCATAAACAATATTCACCTAGGAACAAGAATACTTTTTTCGTTATGTTTTAAAGTGTACGAGGGCCGTTCAAAAATTACGTGGACTCTGCTACTATTTACCTTTACTGAAGTCAAATAACGATGAAATTTAATGGAAACAAATTTCTTACTGATTTTAGTAAAATTTTAGAACAAATTTTTGATAATAGTTAATTTCTCATAAAATTATTGCTGCATATTGCCGATTGTGATGTACACAGCACGGCAAAAAAAATTGAAAAACGAACTTACAGAACTCATAATATTTCTCACTGATTTTTTATAATTCGCGAATTTATTCGACATTTTTCTCTATAATTAAGGTCTTCCGTCTCCAACGGAAGACCTTATTGTTTTCGTTCGGTTTCTTTTTCCCTATTATTATTATTATTATTAGGGTCTTCCGTCTCCAACGGAAGACCCTTCTATTATTCTATTGTTTCTTTTTCACTTTTATTATTATTATTATTATTATTCTTTTTTTTTCTTTACAATTTTTGTGCAGAAGATTTCTCGGAGTTGGCTCGATCGATTTACTTGAAAATTTCAGGGAAGATGTATCTTTGTCTGAACCTTATACGTTTTTCTTATTTTTTTGAAATTCACTTCTGGTCGGAAGTTATCGCCCTTTAATCAAAATTCAGAGGACCTCCTTGTCTGCAATGGAACTCAAAAACGATAATAGCTAGAGTGCTGAAATTTTCAGCGATGCTAGAGGACATGTTGCCATTGATCACCTGGGTTTTCAAATCTTCCGGAAGTGCCTAGTATGGAAGCTCGGTAGGGGTCAAAATTTAGGACACGAATCATGAGTGAATTTTAGAGACATTTCTTACGATAACTTTTTAACTATGAGTATTTTGTTAAACTATATTGAACAGAAATTGTGTAGAATTACAAGATCTTTTATATGATATCAAAGAAAAAGGGCTGACTCATCACATAAGGGGCTGAAAAGGGCCGAAAGTCTTTAATCAATAACTTTTTAACGATCAATATTTTGTAATGCATTACTGAAGCAAAAATGTTTATCTCAACAATTTACAACTATATATTATGATATTCACATCATATGTTACATAATTAAGGGCCATAAGGGGCCAGAATGCTAAATCTTTGACGCTTTATATCTCAAAAGTGGGAAATATTTTGATAAGCAATATTGAACAAAAGATGTCCAAAATAATGTTCTAAACAAGATGCAACCTTTCATTTTTTGCTAAACGTCCCCATTAAGGAGTTGAAGGGCCGGCCCCTAAATATTTCTTTTGCAAATATCTCAGAAACGAAAAAGAATTTCTGACTAGTTGTTGAACAAAAAGTGTTCAAAATCATAAGAGCTTTAAAGAGGTATGAAGAAAAAGGGGCTGGACCCTCACAATAGGGGCTGAGAGGGGCTGAAAGTCTTTAATCAATAACTCTTTAACGATCAATATTTTGTAATGCATTACTGAAGCAAAAATGTTTATCTCAGCAATTTACAACTATATATTATGATATTCACATCATATGTTACATAATTAAGGGCCATAAGGGGCCAGTATGCTAAATCTTTGACGCTTTATATCTCAAAAGTGGGAAATATTTTGAAAAGCAATATTGAACAAAAGATGTCCAAAATAATGTTTTATACCAGATGCAACCTTTCATTTTTTGCTAAACGTCCCCATTAAGGAGTTGAAGGGCCGGCCCCTAAATACTTCTTTTGCAAATATCTCAGAAACGAAAAAGAATTTCTGAATAGTTGTTGAACAAAAAGTGTTCAAAATCATGAGAGCTTTAAAGAGATATGAAGAAAAAGGGGCTGGACCCTCACAATAGGGGCTGAGAGGGGCTGAAAGTCTTTGAACAATAACTCTTTAACGATCAATATTTTGTAATGCATTACTGAATCAAAAATGTTAATCTCAACAATTTACAACTATATATTATGATATTCACATCATATGTTACATAATTAAGGGCCATAAGGGGCCAGAATGCTAAATCTTTGACGCTTTATATCTCAAAAGTGGGAAATATTTTGATAAGCAATATTGAACAAAAGATGTCCAAAATAATGTTCTAAACAAGATGCAACCTTTCATTTTTTGCTAAACGTCCCCATTAAGGAGTTGAAGGGCCGGCCCCTAAATACTTCTTTTGCGAATATCTCAGAAACGAAAAAGAATTTCTGACTAGTTGTTGAACAAAAAGTGTAAAAAATCATGGGAGCTTTATGGTAATATCAAGGAAAAGGGTCTGACCCCTTAAATAAGGGACGGAGAGGGGCCAAAAGTACACAATCAATAACTCTTTAATGATCAATATTTTGTAATATATTACTGAAGCGAAATAGTTCTTCTTCACACACTTTATCTAAATAACATGATGTTGATATCATATGTTGCGCAACAAGGGGTCTTTAGGGAGCCAGATTGCATAATCTTTGGTGCAATATGTCTCGAAAAAGAAGCATATTTTGATAAACAGTATTGAACAAAAGACGTTCAAAATAATATTCTGAACAATATGCACTCTTTGAATTTTTGCTAGACGTCCCCATTTAGGACTTGAAGGGCCGGCCCTTAATATTTCTTTTGCATATATCCCGAAAACAAAAAAGAATTTCTGAATAGTTGTTGAACAAAAAGTGTTCAAAATCATGAGAGCTTTAAGAAGTTATCAAGAAAAAGGGGCTGACCTCTCACATTAGGGACCAAGAAGGGCCGAAAATCTTTAATCTATAACCCTTTAATGACCAATATTTTGTTAAACATTATTAAAGCAAAATTGTTCGTCTTAACAATTTATTTATATCATTATATTTAAACGAAAATCTCATTCAAACTCTTATCTTATCTTATCAAAAATCGGACGGAAGACCCACTCGTTGCTCGCAACGAGATCTCATCTAGTTATTATTATTATTCTTTTTTTTCTTACCGATTTTGTGCACGCGAGTTCTCGGAAACGACTCGGTCGATTTTCATGAAACTTTCAGATCTGATAGATATTGATCTGAACCTTATTGGAAATTTTTTATATTGATGACGTCACTTCCGGTCGTGAGATATAGACAATTATCTGATTTTCAGAGGGTCGGCTTGTCCTGGTAATCACTCCAAAACGAATAAAGATATTGAGTTGAGATTTTCAGTGAAGGTAGAGGAGGGATTGTAGATATGCTTTTTTGCGTCCATATCTTTCCAGCGCAAAAGGCGCTAAAGCTCGCCTGGGCTCGAAAAATAGGCTCACAAGCATCTCGCAAAATTTGACAAGTTTTCTATCATATCTTTATACCTGTAAATATTTTGTTAAAACATATATAACAAAAGTTGTGCAGAATGATAAGTGCTTTCATTTGATATCAAGAAAAAGGGGCTGATCCCTCAAGTAAGGGGCTCAGAGGGGCCAAAAGTCTTTCATCTATAACTTTTTAACGATCAATATTTTGTTATACATTACTGAAGCAAAAATGTTTATCTTAACAATTTACAACAATATATGATAAGATTCTGATCATATGTTACGTAATAAGGGGTCAGAAGGGGCCAGAATGCTAAATCTTTGACGCTTTATATCTCGAAAAGGGGGAATATTTTGATAAGCAATACTGAACAAAAGATGGTCAGAATAATGTTCTAAACAATATGCACCCTTTCAATTTTTGTGAAACGGCCCCATTAAGGACTTGGAGGGGTGGCCCCTAAATATTTCCATTCAGCATATCTCCACAACGAAAAGAATTTCTGTATAGTTGTTGAACAAAAAGTCTTCAAATTCTCGAAACCTTTCATTTGATATCAAGAACAGGGGGCTGACCCTTCAAATTAGGGGCTCAGAGGGGCCAAAAGTCTTTCATCTATAACTCTTTAACGATCAATAATCTGTAACACATCACTGAAGCAAAGATGTTTATCTTAACGTTTTACAACAATATATGATAAGATTCTGATCATATGTTACGTAATAAGGGGTCACAAGGGGCCAGAATGCTAAATCTTTGACGCTTTATATCTCGAAAAGGGGGAATATTTTGATATGCAATGCTGAACAAAAGATGGTCAGAATAATGTTCTAAACAATATGCACCCTTTCAATTTTTGTGAAACGGCCCCATTAAGGACTTGGAGGGGTGGCCCCTAAATATTTCCATTCAGCATATCTCCACAACGAAAAGAAATCTCTGTATAGTTGTTGAACAAAAAGTCTTCAAATTCTCGAGACCTTTCATTTGATATCAAGAACAGGGGGCTGACCCTTCAAATTAGGGGCTCAGAGGGGCCAAAAGCAATTCATCGATAGCTCTTTGATAATGTATATAAAATCAAAGGATTGAAATCTAATTAGGGAAGTCTATATATATTATCATCTTTTAACAAAGATCATGGTCAAAATCATATCTCATCTTATCGAAAAATCGGACGGAAGACCTACTCGTTGCTCGCAACGAGATCTCATCTAGTTTCTTTATATTATTACATAATTATGAATTAAAATTATTGACGTAATATTTGAAGTATTAACAGAAATACTGTTATTTTTCTCCGATGTGTTTGTTATGCAAAAAACTGCAAAATTGACTTAGAGTGATTCGACGGAGCAGCGCACTTTTGTCAAATTATGTGAAGAATATGAAAAAAGCCCACAGAGACCCAAAATATACTTGATGAAACATGTAGTAAACCAGCGATAAGCCAAACGTCTGTCTACAAATAGCAAAATAAAATTTCAGACGGTAGGACCTTAGTAAAATGTTCTGGGAGGGGTCGGAAGGAGAACATCGACGAAAACTTGATAAGGACTGTTGCCGTTTTTAAGGGCGACCGACGTCCCAGAATATTATTTTCAGAATAGTTCCAGTTTAGGGTTTAAAAACAAACAAGATTTAAAATTCTTTATTAGTTTTATAGTTTCCAAGCTGGTTTAGAAATGATATAAAGATGTTAATGGTGATTGGATAAAGTGACACAAACTGTGTATCAAACACAAAGGAGAATACTATTTGAGAAAATGAGATCGCATGATGTAAGATTTCATTTTAACTGCTCCGTGATTCCATGATAGGTCTGAAATGAGCATTCAAAATTGATATTTATTTACAATGTATTGGAATGAAATTTTGTTGACCAGTAAAGTAAAGATTCTGTTATATTACGTGTGATTTTTGTGTGTTTTTGCCGTCAAATATTTTTCTCTACAACAAGTACGCGAATTTTTTGAACGCCCCTCGTACCTCATATTTTATATTGTGTAGCTGAACGTGTATTACGCGTGTATTACCACTTCTTCTATATATATATATATATATATATATATATATATATATATATATATATATATATATATATATATATATATATATATATATATATATATATATATATATATATATATATATATATATATATATAGAAGAAATCGATTTATCCGTGAATCTATCGAATGCTACATTTGTTATTACATTTTCTACAAATGAGACATTCGATTAAAGGGAAATTGTCAAAATGCCAATTTTTAGAAAGTACCGGTTAATCCCTGCATTTTGACTTCATTAACTTCAAAAAGATTTTTGAGTTTGAAAAATATACACTAGCGAATCGCGTTCATTTTCATTTAAAACAAAACTTCCCTCAAATATTATTAAAAAGTACAGGTCAACCCAAACTTGTTTTTTTTTTAAATACAGTTTACGGGGAAATTTTCGCCCCCTTATTATTTCGCCCACAGTATAATTTCATAAACAAAACTGTGACAGGGCGAAAATAACACTGGACCAAAATTAGTCTGTATACAGTAGCTATATTATAAACATTATCATATATATTATATATATGAACTATCTGCATTTTATACTTTGACACATGATATCATACGAACCAAACAGACTCATATCAATGTATGAAAATGATATTATGAAAACATAGTCCTGTCATGAGTTCGATCCAATTATATAACGACTTCACAGAGAAACATATTAGGGAATGTTTTAAGATTAACAGCTACATATGTTTAATTATATGTTGTATCAATTTATTAAAAAAAACATATCGAATATGTTTTAATGTAAAGTAAATACTTATTAAGAACATTGTTATTACAGATATTATTATAAACAGAGTATTTTCCCCTAAGAAATATCAGCTATATTAGCTTTTGTGAAGTCAGCGCTATCATTGTTTTATAGACCGAACATTCGGGGTCATAAAATTTCGGTATGTCTGTCTGTTTGTCTATTAATCTGTTTGTCCGCAAAAACTTTAACTTGCACATAACTAGGATTTCCATTATCCTAGCTCTTCAGAAGTTATGGTTAAGGTTTAAAATTAGTGATTTTTTTTTTCAACAGTAGGTCAAATTCCAAAAGTCAAATATGTTGGTATTCAAAGAAATGTCTTTCACAAAAAAGACATATCTGATTTTTTTTTTTTTTTTTTTTTTTTTTTTTTTTTTTTACAACAACCGGATATTTGAAAAATCTCGAAAGTATATCACAATTTGAACAGCCATGAAATCAAGGTAGTGTAACAATTAGATTAAATCACAAATATTTTTCTTGTCTTGCATCCCTAAGAGTAGAGATTTTGGGTTCAGTGTGTATAATTTACAGCAACATCACCAGGACATGTCAAAGTCCGCATTTCTGAAGTGTAAACGTCCTTTTATACAGATACCCATCTAAAACACAAAAAGGCTTTACAAGACCTCCTCGAACTTCTCGAACTTGACTTTTCCAATGTCTTTTTGCTACTTACAATACTGTTAGCACAATTAAATAAAAAAAAAAATCTTTGTTTCTGCATTTCTTTTCGATCTTTGTTAATAAATCACACTGATAGGTTGAACAGACGGATGTTTGTATGAGTATTGTTTTTTCCTTACTTGTAATTGTCACAATCAATATTTAATCTTGATTATTGTTTTATTTATGTTCATGATTTTTACTTATTTTTCCTTTACGGGACCTCTTTATTTTGTTTCCTGTAATGAACCTCAAATTTAGAAATTGCAGGCATTTGTCAGTTACGGCCTATTGTATTAGGAGTATTTAAATCGCTGCATTGCTGACCATGTAGCCGGGGTCCACGTTTCATACTTTTTACATGCTTGACGTACAATCCAAGATTTGTAGATAGGTAGTTTTTACAACAGTAACCATTTTTTCCGTCAGGGGTAAGTTGAATTTTCTTATTATTTAGTATTTTTATATTGCATTAAGATTTGAAGATTTGTTAACTTTGTAAGAAAACAGGTTAAGTAATGTTTTTGTTACTGTTTACGTATACAAGTTTTGCTGAGAAGAGTTACTCATGCGTGTAATGTTCTGGTTTTGTGCATGTTCTAAGTTATGTACGCAATGTATTTTGTTTTTTTTTTGCCGCTTATACAGTCTGTGTTGTGGGTTTAGTTGTTAAAACCACTTGTTTTAAGAAATTGTGTATTCTTAACGCTGTCTACATATATAACAGTGTTTGGTTAGATTTACTGTTTGTATAGTGTGCCATTAGTGCAATGAAAGTCAATGGTGACTAGTTTTATTTAAGGTATACGTAACCTGTGACTTAAAAATGTTATTTAATTTAAAGCTTCCTGATATAATCCTAATAATATCTAGTCATGTGTGTGTTGGCAATGACGTTCTACAGACCGAAGACCCACTGGGAGCCAGTTGGCGGGAGTCCGTCGTGAAACGGGGCGTGTTTGGACGTGGTCGTGTGCCGTAAAATCGATGAAAATTTGCATCAAAATGAGAAAATTCGGAAAGTAACATAGTTTCTGACCTTCCTGTGACCTCTGTGTATCCACTAACTTAGAACCAATACTCATTTTGTGGCAAGGATGACAACAGGTTTTTAACGGATAAACTGTTGCATCACTTTAAAAGACACCCCGAACCGGGGGCCAAAAAGAGGTCTTAGCCTATCTTGTCCTTTTCTACTTTAACGGAACAAATCTGGCTGCTGTTGTGACGTCCATTTTCCTGAGTCATAGCAAAAATACAAAAATAGAAAACTAAGCCTTCGGAAGATTTTCTGGTTTATGCAGTCTTGATCTTTCAAGTTATGAGGTTGATAAAAACGGAATAGAGGTTGAAACTTTCTCCTATATACACAGCCTCACACAGTACCTTCGAATTGATCAAAATAATTTCCAGTTAGAAGGTTACCCAGATGTTGCACTTTCTGCAATTCAGTCATTGTCGAGTCTTAATATCGACATTTTCAGCGGACTTTCATTTACAGCGACATTTGAGAACCTAATAAATTTATCCGAATTTAAGTTTCATATTGTGAATGATCTAAGTTTAACAATGCTTCATTTTATTGACTTAAGCGCTCCAAAATTCATCGTCTCGATATGGACTTTAAAAATCAAGTGTTTTGTGACGTCACGGACGATCTGTTTTGTTCCTTTCCATAATTAACATAGGAAATTACAATTGGCTTTGGTGAAAAATGTGATATGACTCCGGCTTTGCGCTCTCTAAAATGTTTCCAGCATCGCAATATTGGTTGAAGTTTTATTTATAAAAACAGGAAATATATTAGGTCTCATAGTTTTAGATGAACGGTTGCAAGAATATCTTATATTTGCCTTTTACAATTTGAACTACCTATCTTCTGAAATTGATTTCTTTTCAACGAAGCGAAAAAAAAGTCATGATTTGCAATATGAAATTATGTAACAATTCTTAATTCGAATATCTAGATTTTTTTTCGTTTTTGCGCCACTTTACAGAGGATATGACTACGTATACATATATTATTAAGTGTATTGTTTGTAAATTTTCTAAATTTTGACCTGCTCCGCGATCCGATTTCGCATTTTTTTTTAAAACTCTGAATAAGTCTGAAATAAATTACCTTATTTCTAAAAATTTCAATACACATCATTCAAATTTATTGTTAAAATATTTTTACCAAACTTGGATATAATATGACATTAAGTAAAAAAGTTATGACAGAAATACGTGAAATTTCCGAACAACCATCATAAGTGTCTGTGTTTGTTTATGAAATATTCTCAAAGTAATTTTCACAGAAAAGCATACATTTACAAAAAAATTGGCAATTTTACAGGATATTGGAAGCAACTATAGTAACTAAAACCCTGTATTCCAGCTTTATCATTCAATACTATTTATGCAGAACTTTTCTTTTCAGGGGGCACAAATGGCCATGACGCGAATTCTCTTAAACAGAAATTAAAAGATAAAATGGTAAAATCTACAAAATTATTTACATTGCGGAAAGTTAAATCAAAATTTGTAAAATAAAAAATAACTGGATGCTTGTACTTTTTAGCTCACCTGAGCCGAAGGCTCAAGTGAGCTTTTCTGATCAAAATTTGTCCGTTGTCTGTCGTCGGCGGCGTCGGCGTCGTTGTTGTCGTAAACTTTTCACATTTTTATCTTCTTCTCCAGAACTACTGGGCCAATTTCAATCAAACTTGGCACAAAGTATCCTTGGGTGAAGGGGTTTCAAGTTTGTTCAAATAAAGGGCCACGCCCTCCTCCAAGGGGAGATAATTACGAAATAGCAAAAAATTAATGGCATTATTGAAAAATCTTCTTCTCAAGAACCAGTAGGCCAGGAAAGACGAAACTCATGTGGAATTATTGTCAGGTAGTGTAGATTCAAGTTTGTTCAAATCATGACCCCCGGGGATAGGGTGGGGCCACAATGGACGATCAAAGTTTAACATAGGAATATATAGGAAAAATCTTCAAAAATCTTCTTCTCAAGAACAGCAAAGCTATGATTGGTCATATTTATTTGGAAGCATCCTCAGGTGGTGTAGATTCAAGTTTGTTCAAATCATGACCCCGGGGGTAGGGCGGGGCCACAATGAACGATCAAAGTTTTACATAGGAATATATAGGAAAAATCTCAAGAACAGCATATTTATACGGAAGCATCCTCATATAGTGTAGATTCAAGTTTGTTCAAATCATAACCCCCCCCCCCTACTCCCTTTTTAGGGGTAGGTTGGGACCACTTATGCATTTAAGCTTTTCAATACTAAACTGATTTTTCCTTTTTCCCTAGCCACAGTGCTCAGGTGAGCGATGTGGCCCTTGGGCCTCTTGTTAATTATAAAATGGAAATATTATATTAGAAAATAAAAGTTATGAAAGTATTTTTTAAAAATATTATAAAAATACAATGCATTCTGCATGAATGTCTGTGTATAAAACAATAAATTTGTAATAGTTATTTTGCTCTGTATTTGATAATGGTGTAGGAAACTGAAAAGTGGATCTATCATTCAAAAAACTTTATCAACTTAACTTTGCCAGAGTCACGTTCAATCACGAGCAAATTATCATTGCTGTCTGTGCTTATATCAACTGGATCATGTAATTCACATTTTGCACTGTACAAGAGGAATAACCCATCCTTATTTTAATTATATTCCTTATTTCATGCCTTGCAGTTTAGGTTACATACAAGGGTTTACTCAAAATTCTGTAGACAAGTGTAGCTTTGTGGAAACCCGTTGTCATAAAATGAAACTTTGTACATAGATTAAACAATCAATATCTAGTCAATTTATGGACAAACATTGAGTGATTACACAGATAAACCCTGTTTAAAAAA
This sequence comes from Saccostrea echinata, assembly GCF_033153115.1. NCBI lineage: Eukaryota > Metazoa > Mollusca > Bivalvia > Ostreida > Ostreidae > Saccostrea > Saccostrea echinata. Next base: position 1,631,762 of record NW_026889794.1, on the reverse strand, counting down.
TACATCTTTGTTTGATGTAATAAGGTATGGGTATATAGTGTATAAAGTCCTGCAAAAAAGTGAAAAGTACTCAAAATGTCTGGAATAGAAATAAAAAAAAAATCGTAATGTTCAACATATTATTAACTCAAGTTTTAATGAATGTGATTTTGATAACGTATTATATGCAACCGATTGAAATCTGACTTGTTGAAAAAATGGCGGCTGCATTGACATAGGTGGCGCACTGGACAGTAATCAAATGTTCTTATTTTGAATTCACCTCTACAAAATGCATAATTCGTAAATGTGTAGTAAACATAGAAAAGTATTCCGGTTCTTAGTACATGAAAATAAGTGAATGGTCTTTATTCCCAATGTACATAATGAGAAATTGACAATACTGATTCAAGATGTTACTGAAAAGAAGTGAGACTCATTAAAAATTAGATAAAATACTTTTACATATTAATAAATTGAAAATTGAATGTGTTAAATTGTAAAAGGGTGATGTATATATATATATATATATATATATATATATATATATATATATATATATATATATATATATATATATATATATATATATATATATATATATATATATATATATATATAGACCATATCAACACTGCAATATTAAATTAATGATGAACCCATAAGTGGCTGTGTTAATTCTTCACAAAAGACTACTACTACAAATTAACCAAAGTAAAAGTTTCTAGAATTTTTCAATCACATCAAGACACCACCACTTGCCGGTTGAGGGATCATTTTTGTATCAGCACCTTCTGCGATACGGGACCTAGGTGTATACGGTATCATCCGAAGGGACGGTCTCCACGTCCCGCAGTGGCATTCAAAACTCGACATAAGAATAAACTCCTTAGTCTGCAAATCTAGAGCAAAACGCTATAACCATTGCGAGCGATCCCAAGTAAAAGTAAAATATCCAACACATTTTCCCTCACATATTTAATATGATACAAGGTTTCAAAATCAGTAATGCATTTATGTACATTTTTATACACATAATTATGTTTGCTTCATATGATATCTTTGTTTCTCGTCCTCATTCCTTGGACGAAGAAAATTACAACAAGCATTCTGAGAGTATTGCATAAGCAATACTAGTCCCCTACCGGCAAGTGTAATCTGGTTCCCGTTAAGAATTGAAAATGTCATAATTCCGTCAAAAATCAATAAAGTGGAACGAAATGCAAACTTGATCTTTAACTAATCAAGGTAAAGTCGCATACCAAAAATCAGCTCAATATCTGAAAGCGTTTAGAAGAAAATTGCGGAAAACCCTTAAAAATTGAAAAGGCCATAATTCCGTCAAAAATCTATGAAGCGGAACGAAATGCAAACTTGATCTGTAACTTATCAAGATACACTCACATACCAAAAATCAGCTCAATATCTGCATGCGTTTAGGAAAAAAGTGCGGAAAACCAAGTGGGACAGACTGACAGACAGACAGAGGGACAGACAGACAGACGGACGGACAGACTCAGAGGAAACATATAGTCCCCTCCGGTTTCACCGGTATGGGACTAATAAGCATATTTTTTGCTTTATTGAAGCGGAACAGTAACTTGCATTCTTTGCTTTTTTGCTCAGTCCTTGGATCAGAAAAATAACTTTAAGCTAATGTTTCTTTTCCTTCTTAGTCCTTGGACCAGGACAATAACCAGAAGAACATGTTTTTCTTTTTCTATAATTGGATCAGAACAAAAACAATTATATCTATTCCTCAATAAATGGACCAGAACAATAACTTTAATCTTATGTTTCTTTTCTTCAGTTCTTGGAGCAGAAAATTAACTTTGATAACTTTAATCATATTTCTCTTTTTCTCAGTGTTTGGACCAGAACAATAACTTTCTTCTCCCTACAACTATAGTCCTTCTGGACACGTTAAGTTTTTACTGGTTACGTAAATATAGATGATAATGAGGACCTTAAATCACTTATTTTAAAAAGGCCAACATTTAGGAAACCCCGATCTTTCAACTGGCGTCATAATTAAATAAATAGCATGAATTTAGTGGACGATTACACCAGGCGATGGGCAAGACATGAAAAAGAAGACCTTGACACTTTGTTAGAATAGATTAAATGTATCATTTAATAAATCTCACATTAAGCAATAGAGGGGCAATATGAAAACAATTCATCCCTCTGTGTTCAATAATTCAGAAGTGAAAAAAAAGAATTACACTGGGATTTAATTCTACAAGTGGTAATCCAACTTATACTCATAGTTCACTTTCTTAGGAGGAAATTCTTCAAAATCACATGTCAGTTTTGAATATCTTTTCAATATTCCCAACAACCAAAATGTATTTGAATTACCATACTTACATTGAATTCCGAAACTTCATAAAAACCTTACAAGCAAAGATACATTGCGGGTTCCAGTAAATGTTCTACCGAGCCTCTTTTTTTTACTCTTCACTAAAATATTGACAGCAGTGAAGGAGAAACTTCAGGAGTACTGTGCAACAATATATTCGAGAAATGTTGTAAATCAGATGTGGATACTTAAAAATTCCAAAGAACTTTTAGCAAATTTGAAAACACAAAATTTTACCAAAATTAATAACATAAAAACTTTTCAACTCTATATACAACCATTCCCCTCAATAAATCAAATTCCAGACATCAATGACAGCTGTTTTTTCAATAAAAATGGAACTCGTAAATTTTTTTACCTTGTCATTGCTCATTTGCAAAATTATTTTGTTTAAAACATTCCGATTTCAGGTCTTTCAGCAATCTATTGGAATTCCCATGGGTACCAACTGCGCCCCGTTATGTTTGTATTTATATGAAGCAGAATTTATTCAAAATATTATACAAGAGAAAAAGAAATATCTTGCTATGGCCTTCAACTTGACATTCAGATATATCGACGGCATAGTATCAATTAACAATAGTCATTTCCATTCATATGTCGACACGATGTATCCCAGTGAGCTTGAAATAAAGGATACCACAGAGTTTGACACATCTGTTTCATATTTGGATATTTTACTAGAAAAAGACGTTAATGGTAATCTAACAACAAAGCTTTATGATAAACGTGATGACTTTAACTTTTCAATCGTCAACTTCCCTTACTTATACAGCAATAAACAATTATCACCTGCACACGGGGTGTATATCGGGGTATATATCGCTCAGTTGATTCGATACGTAAGAGCATGCTCTATGTATGAACAATTTCTAAAACGAGGTAAGTTATTGACAATCAAGTTGATGAATCAAGAATTTCGATAGTCTCGTTTAAAATCATCATTTCGCAAGTTCTATGGTCGACACAATGACCTTGTCAGCAAAAACAATCCTAATTGTTAGGTAATTATTTACACACTGAATTGTCGACGGATTTTCCCGTTATTTCCCGATCACGACAAGGAACACATTGCGAGTGTAATTGGACGGTAGGGGATGCTCACTCCTCCATGGCAACTGATCCCCACTACTGATATTTTTGGAGGTCCGTGTTTCCTCTAGATCTGTTCCCGATTTGTGTTGCTTTTATTGACTTTGAGCTTGAATACTGTTCGTTATCTCCCTATTTCATTCATATGTTCTTATATGTTCTTATTCTCAGTGTTTGGACCAGGAAATAACTTTATTCATATGTTTCTCTTCTTCTTTACTTGGACCAGAATTGTATGCATCCATTTCACATGTCACAGGGGCTTACTAATGGTGTGTAAAATATTTATCCAAAAAAAAAAAAAAAAATCATGTACCAACTCCTAATACATGATGTAGTAGTTAGGGTATGATATGACATTAACGGAAATACTTTCTTTGATTAGTTTTTCAGTAAGACCCTTATTTTACCTTATCCTGCAACGGTGAATACATGAACCTGACTTCCATCCAACAGGTGAACTAAGGGACCTAACTGGAATGACGTCTTTATAAGCAAGCAATATAAAAGAAGGGACGTATAAATTGATTTTAAAATTCTTGCAAAAACAACATTTACTTAATCCCCATTAATACTTATTGGTATATTTGAGACTTTTTATTTTTTTCAAAGGCTAGAACTTTTTCCACTAATAGTTGTCTGAATTAGCGATTTTTATTTTTTTCAAAATCTTGACTTAAAGCAAACAGAAAGGTAATATCTTTTCTTTCAATTTCTTTTTTTAATATCACATAAAATATTCTGATGACAAAGATTTTGTGTAATCTTTAAATGGAATATATTCTACCCGGAACGTTTAACTAGTTGTTTGTGCAAATTTATTTTGCACTAATGATAAAAAGACTGGAATAGCAAGTGGAAATCTTAACGAATTTGGCGAATACTAGCAAGTAACACAATGCTACGGACTTTGAATGAACCTTTGAATTTTTTGACGGGCTTGAGCATCATCGAAGAAGCGACATTTCTATGCGATATTTAATCAGTAATTCAAGCGCAAACAGTCAGTTGGGCCCACCAGGTCAGTTTGAGAGTGTGCTGCGAAGGGGTAAACTTTAAAGGCCGCTCTTTCAATATGACATTTCTTCTCACCTGAATGATTATTTCTATGCTCAAATAAGAACTGACTACCTTTTCGAAGCATTTGTTGAACGTTTTATGTAAATATGAAAAATAAATATGGGTACAGGTAGAGAATGACAATTTCTTTTCAATCATGTTTGCTCAATGTTCGAAATAAAATCACTACTGCAGTATTTTCCGTATATTTTCCTTAACTTGGAGCTCAAAATTATTTTTTAAGACAATTTGAATTGTTCATATTTTTCTTCAGCAGTTTACTTGATTCATATCGAAAGTGTTTGAATCATTAAAACCCTTATGCACTTATAATAAGAGAAAAATTGCCCCCTTTGTATCATTTGCTCGTAATTTTTTCATGCCTTATGAGCAGAATATTTATAAGAAAGTTTGATTTGTTCAGGTTTAGTTATTAAATGCTTTTTTAAAGACCAGATCAATGAAAGTGTGGATTTATGAATCGTGATGGAGAGGAAACAACGACATATATTAGGCTATTTTATATGTAAGTATACTAATGAGTTTTTAAATATAATTGTATTTTCTTCTTTTTAAATGATCATTTTTTCCACTAAATTCATGTAATTACTCTGAATTCAGGGTTCATTAAAACATTAATCACAAACAGCAATGACTTTTTGTACATTAGGAACAACCAAACGGAAAAATTAGGTTTAAAGAGGTTCTATAATTATAGTCGAATATCCAAAGATTGTATTAATATTATCAATGAGATTCAGTCCTGAGCTTTGGAGAAGATCTTTTACTTGACCTATATTTCAAAAATTCTGCAAGATATATAAGTTCATACATAAAATTTAGATTCTACAATCATGGCAGGAACGGGGGGCGGATGGGAGGCCGTGCCCCTCAATAATTTTGCCGATATATAGAATACTATAAAAAACATAGCTACTATATGCTTGTGCATTTCCTCAATAATAACATTTGATGACCTTTTTTTTTTGCTTGTCAAGGAATTCTTTAATTTTGGTAGAGTCCCCACCCCAAACTGAAAGTGTTTGGTTGTGCCCCCCCCCCCCCCCCCAACTGAAATTGCTTCCGACGGGCCCGACAATGCAGATTCAACTATATTCAGTTATAAACCCACGATAAAATTCCATACAAAAAGCAGTTTGTGGCAAAGGGAATCATTTTAGAAGAAATCATTTTCTCTTTTTAAGTATTTACAGAACTACTAGTGTTAATGTTGCCAAGCAGGATACTAACAAAGTTATTTTATGCAGTGTCCTGAAATATCTATCAAATTCATTTTATGAATTATATCATCATATTATGACAAATATAATAAATATATTCTGAAAGTTCAGAAAAAAAGAGGCATTTTAACTTAAAATTAGCACTCTTTTAAAAATTTACATCATAACCCCCCTCCTTTCGATTTTATTTTCTGATATAAAAGATAACTTTGATTATTCTGCTTAAATTCAGTATAAGTTTAAGACTTTAAAATGATTATTTTGCTTGTAAAGATATTAATGCCAGATAAATGACATATTTTGAGTGCAGAAAGGTCGAATAATTGATTATGCAAAGTAATTTGAAACTTTTTCTTTGTCACAATTTCAATGTGCCTTTTTTAAGGTAGAATAGCAGTGTATGTTGTCTCATATTAATTTTTATAAAAAAATAGTGGAGGAAAAACTACGAAGAAAGGCTTAAGGATTTTCTGTGCAAAAAGTTCATATTGAATGTAACATAGCAACAGAAGAATGACACTAACCCCCCCCCCCCCCCCCATTTTTTCTTCGATTTTTAATTAAGGTAATAAAAAATATACGTAACAAAAAAGACTTTTGATAGCAGATCAAACCTCGTTATGTAACATGATTGCGTCGATTACAATGAAGATGATTACTTATTTTACAGACAGTAGCTTGGTCACGATGTTGAAATCGTGTCAAACAACACCTTATACAGATCAATGTGGAAACATAGGAATCTTATGGAACTGTAGCGGATTTCATATAGACAGACTACCACTGGAAATACCAGATGAATTACTGAGCCGCAATGTCACCTTGGATTTGTCCTTTAATAGATTTTCTACTCTTAACGAAAGTATTTTTGAAAATCTTGCAAATATGTCAGTTGTGACATCCATAATTCTCAATCACAATAACATAACAAAGATCGGAAGCAAAACCTTTCATGCACTCACAGACTTGTGTAGTTTGGACATTTCATATTGTCATCTTAATTACGATAGCATAGGAGTAGACGTATTCTCTCATCTACCAATCAAGTACCTTAAAATTGATCATAATAATTTCAAAAGGGAACACATGTACCCGGATGTTGCACTTTCTGCACTTCAGTCGTTGTGTAGTCTAGAAATAGACGTTTTTAAAAATTTTGAATTTACAACTCCATTTGAAAACCTAACAAGTTTGTCTGAATTAAAGTTTAATATTCAAAGTGATTTCAGATTATCAAATACGTCCTTTTTAGGACTCAAGAGCTCAAAAATCAAACACCTAAATCTGACTTTTGCAAATCACGTGTATTGTGACGTCAATGAGGATTTGTTTTGTTCTTTTCCCTACCTTACTGATGTCATAATTAATTTTGGTGGTAAATGTGACGTGACTCCGGCATTACGCTCTCTAAAATGTCTGCAGCATCGCAATATTAATAACATTACACTTTATGAAAATAAGAAAAAAATTGAGACAGATGTAATAATTCTAAATGATAAGTTACTTGAACACGCTGTTAATATCTGTGTTCGAAAATTTTTTTTGATTGAAAACAATATTGCAGCTATAACAAAAAATATTCATAGCACAACGTTATGGAATTGTTTGCAGGAATTAGATTTAAGCAAAAACGATTTGCATGTTGTGGATGTTTCAGTGCTTGCTTCTTGGTTCTTAGCACCTAAATTGAAAAAACTGAATTATTGCTGCAATGATCCGTATCGTGTTAAAAGCAGCTTTGCTGATATAGTACAATACTATTATCGGGGTACTGCGTATATCAATCTAACTTTACCAGAGAAACTCGAAGTACTTGATTTCTCGAACAATTGGTTGCACAACGCTAAAGAAAAAATACCTCGGTTTAAAATTGTTGGTGAAAGTTTGCAAGCATTGTACATCCAAGAAACCAATTTTCCACTGGCGTACGTCGACCAATTTGATTTTCCGTCTTTAAAGACTCTTGATTTATCTGGTAATAAATTTGTTAATGTACACACTGATTTATTCCAGTCTTCCTTAGGTATTCAAAGTTTATCTATCAAAGCTGTTAACTTCACGTTTTCAACAATATTAAATTCTGAAAATATATTCAGGAATATGAAAAATCTCTCCATACTAGATTTTTCAGGAAACAATTTGAGTTCTCTTCCACTAACTTTATTCATAGACCAGAAACAATCATTGACAGAATTATGGCTGGACAACAACCGATTTTTTAATATTCCAGACTCCTTAAGGCACTTGAAAAATTTGAAAAATCTCTTTTTACGAAACAATTTGATAACAGAATTTTATGAAAATGATCGAAAAGTTTTTGAAACGCTGAATAATATATCAATTTACTTAGAAGGAAATCCGATTTCTTGTACTTGTAACAGTTTTAAGTCTCTACTCTGGATGAAAAATAACAATCCTCTCTTTGCTGACATAAGTAGAATTTCATGTGCAGGAAGTAGAAATTTAATTTCTCACTTACTTTATAATGAACAAATCTGGAGAAAATTTCAAGTAGAATGTCAAACAGAAGTCTGGCTCATTTTTTCGGTGGTACTAATTTTTATGACTTTATCTATACTTTTTATATCCATTACTGTGCGGAAATACCGAGTACATGTGGAATACGTCATATTAAGACTAAAAAATAGATGCAAAGATGTGATCCAAGAAAACAGAAAAAACATCTATACCTATGACGTTTTTGTGTCATATTGTGAGGAAGACTATGCCTGGATTATTCGTTATCTGTATCCAAAATTGGAAAGTTTGAATATAAACGCGTGGTTTAAGGACAAGGATTCGGTTCCAGGAACCTGGGAAGCAGAGGAAATAGTTAAATGTATTAATGAAAGTAGAAAAGTGTTGTTTGTTATCACTGGATGTTTTCTGGAGAGTGGTTGGGCTTCGTTCGCCGTCCAGATGGCGATTACTCACGCCTTCCACAACCACCGTCAGAGTTCCATTGTTGTCATCATCAACGACAATATACCATTGGAGAAACTCCCGAACGATATAAAAAATATATGGTGGTGCATTGAGTATTTAAGGTGGCCTACAGAAAGTGAAAATGATGATTCAATAATTGCTAAGTTGTCAAATTTGTTAAAACCTAGAGATGCATAATTACAAATAGGACATGTAGAAGTTTGTAGAAATATAAATTAAGAGATGTACATATATAAAAAGCTATTTTAATCATTTTATATATTATGAAAGAGTTTGTTCACAAATTGAAATTGCTAGACATGTACTGTGCCATTCATAACACATCTTCTGCAATTAAATTATACTTGAGAAGTTCGAATTTCAAAAGTATTGCTTTTTCTGTAACTTTTTTTCTTATGACTTATTGCATGTTTATTTTGTCATCTTTACTGATAGAAAAGAGATTCTTCGAAGTTGTAATTTTTTATATGATTAAAGGGTAATGATTTGATGCCGGCAGTTTTGTCATCTTTACTGATAGAAAAGAGATTCTTCGAAGTTGAAATTTTTTATATGATTAAAGGGTAATGATTTAATGCCAGCAGTTTTAAGCGTTTTATTTTGAATGTCTCATCAAATCTTTTAAGTATTGAATACCCTGTTCTTCCAAGTATTTTGAAAACATTACCAAGATAGATATAAAGTTTGCATATACTTATAAGTTGATGTATTTGATTTCAAATGTTCTAATTTTTCATCAGTACCATTAATAATAAAGAGATAAACATCATACCATAAGTTATCTTGGTAAAAAAAAAATTACCTAGCTATGTAAAATGATGTATTTTTTTAAGGACAGATAATACAAAAAATTGGATGCCTGGATTGATATATATATATTTTGGGACCCATTTTGATTGCAAATGATGCAAATAATAAATTTCTAAAATATAAAGAAACTGTAAACCTTCTATGATGTTAAAAAATTCTATCTTTTTGTCGTCACCCTTATAAATCTATACAACTTTTATCAATTAGTAGGACATTTTTGTATAACCTTATTTGAAAAAGTAAAATCTATGCAGTTAGAATTATTTATTGTACTTATATAAATATGAGTTAGTTGTTAGTTTCATGATTTTTGAAAATAGTTTGTTTCATCTGTTCTTAATAAAAAATAAAAAAAGATATCAAATAAGATTCTTACGTATTTTGAAAAAATTCCAATTGACAATTGTTTTAAAATAAAACAGTGTTTACGTCTTCGATTAATGCATTTGCAAAAATAATTTTAAGAATAAATAAAAGTAACTCTCGAGAACTTTTGTCGGAAATTAAAAAGAAAAATCTTATGTAGTTATATTATTAATGTTTCAAGAATTTTCTAAGTCATTTTTAGCAATCAATGAAGAATGAAGATTCTGCATTTAAAATTTTTGCTGTCAATTTTTAATACATTGAAAAAGGTGAAGATAATGAACAGTGATTAATCTCAGCAAATAAATCTAAAAACAATACAAATTTGTGAACAAAGTATAAACACAGACCCCCGGAAATTCCAAAGGTGGGATCATGTGTTTAGGAGGAGTACGGGAATTCAATGAAAATTTATAAGAATGAAAAGGGTGAAAATAGCGAACAGTGATCGATCTCATGAAAACTTCAAATAATGGAACTCTTTAACAGGGCATTAACATAGACCCTGGAAATTCCAGGGGTTGGATAAGGTGTCTAGGATGAGTAAGCATCCCTCCATGACCGGCCACACCCGCCGTGAGTCCTATGTATTGATCAAGTAAACGGAACATTCAATCTGGTCAAATTAGTATAAAAGCAAAGGTCTAACAATTGGTAGGAAACAAGTCAGCAAAAATACGACATAGTGATCTAGGTTGTATATGCTTAACACTTTCTATGAAACACATTAGCCGAAATTCGACCCATTGATATGTTATATTTGCTAACAAGGTCATTATAACGACCATAGAATTTACGAAATGCTGACTTTAAACGAGGTTGTTGAAATTCCTGTAGCATCAACTTATCTGTCAGTAGCTTGCCTCAGTGTAAAAATGATCCTACTCAGAGCATGCTCTTTAGTATCGAATAAGTTGGGAGACATAGACACCATTTGCAGCGGAATATTACTACATAAACGAGTAAAGTTGACAATGGAAAATCTGAAGACATCTCGTTTGTCATACAATTTAATTGATAGTTGGCCTTTGTCGTCTATAGTCAGTAAAACATCCAAATATGAAGCAGATGTGCCAGAATCTGTGCTGTCTTTTATTTTGAGTTCACTGATATATTTAGAGTCATCAAATGAATGGAAGTAATTATCGTTATATTGATAAAACGTCATCGATATATCTGAATGTTGAGTTGAAGGAGACAGCAAGTGTATTCCTCTTCTGATGTAGAAGTTTTTGAATAAATTCTGCTTCACAAAAATATAAAAACAGGACGGATAATAAAGGAGCACAATTAGTGTGCATCGAAATTCTAGCGATTTTTTGGAAGACGTCTCTGAAGGATGCATAAATGTTGTCAATGAGAACTCCAGCATCCTTGCAATATCAACTTCAGAGTACTTATGTGTGGAATCAGAGTGACTTTTAACAAAGTAATTTTGTCTATGACCAATTACAAGATACGAAGATTTCCTAGTTTAATTTTTATTGAGGAAGCAGTTGTCTATCATATCAAAAAAACCTAATTGATTGTATAAAATTAGAAAAGTCGTGTGTTTTGATTTGACTAACTTTTGAAAAACTTGATTTTAAATTTTCTAAAAGTTTTTCGAGTTTCTGAGAATCCACATCTGATTTACACTACTTCTAGAATATGCTGTAAAACAGTAAGTCTGAAGTTTCTCCTCTACGACAGTTAATAGCGAGCACCGCTGCGCTCGACACTTTGCGCCTGCAGGGCGAAGAGAAAATTTGGAGTGACACATTGATCCAAATGATGTTTTCTGCAGACCCTAATGCAACGCGATTGCATCTTGCTGCTAACTATTCAAGGTATCACTCCGGTAATTGATCAATCAAAATGAACTTAGTCAATTGTAGTTCCATACATAATAAAGAAGTGTTTTTTATTGTGAGAAATTTTATATTTTTCCTTATTTTATTTTTTACATTTCCATGATCTTTGGTATCTATACTTAGGATATTTTATGTACTTTGTAAAATGTTGAAGGTTTTTGACAGGAACTATTTCTTTCAGGGCATAAGGGGCCACTTCCTGGGGTGCACACAAGATGTTGACAAACATATTGAAAACATGATTTTGAGGGTAATCCTGTTTGTAGATGAAAAAAAATCTGAAAATGAGATGTAGATATATATATACCCTGTTTTTGGTGTCAGCTAATATGACGGGTAACTTTTAAAACTTCCAGCTTCATATTTTTTCATGAATTCAAATTCCTGATTTTTAGAAATTTTTTATTCTATACAGAATTATATTTCTTGAATTTTTAAAGATTTTTATTCTATATAGAATTATGTAGTTAAAAGAATTACCGGTGTGATACCTTGAATACTCTCGCAATAACAACAGAAGTTCACAAATAATAAAATAGCTTTCATCTAACGAACATTGCAGATAAATATAAAATAAAATGTTCTCGTTAAAATTTGAATTTTTCGGACTTCGTTATAACCGGTTACGGTAGCTCAGTCGGTAGAGCGCTCGCTTCGTGATCGGGAGATCGTGAGTTCGAATCTCAGCCGCTTCTGACCTAAGTCGATAAAAAATGGGTAGCAACTGTTCCTTCGCCATGCGTTCGGCACTTTGAAGTGAGAGTTGCGGGTCCTTCGGATGAGACCTTAAAAACAGGCCCCGTGTCACTGTAGGCGTTGGCACGATAAAGATCCCTCACTGCTCAATGGCCCTGAGTGTTGAGTAAAGGTCACAATTTGAAGCCCTTCACCTGTATATGGTGACGTCTCTATATGAGTGAAAAATTCTCGAATGGGACGTAAAACAATATACAATCAATCAATCAATCAGACTTCGTTATGGTAATGATGCAACTAACATAGGACATCATGTGACGTCACAATCTAGACGTTCAAAATGTTTTGTGCAGTTTGAAGAGGCAGATCTAAGTTAAAAGTGAATACAGTAATACGCAACTGAGCTCGCCCTAACGGTCGCACCGTCAACATATTATTTTTGTAAAAGTAAAAGAAAGGGGTTTGTAGTGCATTTGCTGGAATCGGTATGGTACTTTGTTTGTAAGGATTTTATATGAAGTTTAGAAATCGAATATAGGTAGGGTAAATTGAACAACTCACCTTCGTTGACTGGAATGTTAAATAGCATTACAGACTGAAGTGTCATTTTGAAGAATTTCATCCTTAGAGAATGAACTGTGAGTATAAGCTGGATTTCCAGACGTAGAGTCAAAACTAAGTTCTTCTGGAAGACATTTAAAGTAATGAGCCATACAAACATGAGTTTTGCATGGATTTATAAACTCGTGATTATATATTACATGGTGGAATGTATACGGACTAAGTAAAAAGTAAAAAAAAAAAATAAATAAGTAAATAAAAGTGGAAGAAAAAAATAAAAAAATACTTTTAGATAACCCATTAAAATCTGTGGCATCATTTATACAGTCAATCTGCCTAGTAAACAATTAAGTGAGGGTGACAGGGAGAAGCCTCGCTGATTTGTTATATCTTTATATTTACGATTACAAATGTTTCCCTTATATAATACTATTTGAGCAATGCGTTTCTACATATAATGTATCATTGTATGAAAGGTTCATCAGATGACAACTAATTTGTTAAGTCATAAATGGTCGACATAATTTCAAAGTGATATTGTAAGTGAGCAGTGCATTCAATTTACACTGTTGAGGTTGGAAAAAGTAAATCATTTAATGGGTTTTAAACTTTAAAACGCAATTTTTATGCCCCGGAATCGAATGTTCGGGGCATACAGTTTTTGTCCTCTCCATCTGTCTCTTAGAACTATGGCTTTCATATTTCACATGTGTATTTCCTGTGACAAGACCTTTCTTTGGGTATAACTATATTTGAAATTTTGACCTTTTGACCTTGAACATTGAGTTTAACCCACTTCTAAAAACTTTAACCTTGACCATAACTTTTAAACAGTTGTTGCTAAGGTGTTCATATTTTCACAGGTGTATTTCTTGTAACAAGACTTTCCCTTGGATATCAACAATCTTGACCCTTTGACCTTGACAGTAGAGTTTGAACTACTTTTTAAAAACTTTAACCTTGGCCATGTCTTTTGAACGGTTAATGCAAGCTCTTTCATATTTTACATATTTCATATTGTGACAAGACCTACCCTTGGGAACCATTGATTTTTACTATTTGATCTTGACCTTAACGTGCGACTTATTTTTGGAAAAAAACTTTTACCTTCACCATAACTTTTCAACAGATAGTGCTAGGGCTTTCATATTTCACAGGTATATTTCTTGAGACACAACCTTTCTTTTGGTATCAACATTTTTAACCTCTTTACCTTGACCTTGGAGTTTGACTTGCATTTGAGAAATTTTAACCTTAGCCTTAAGCTGCCACATGGGGGCATCAGTTTTTTACAAACACATCTTGTTTCTTATAAATAAGTAACAAATGTAAATATAAGAAATAAGGTAACATTTTAAAACATTTATCATTAAAACATTTAACATTAAACAAAAATAAACACTGGTTGGTACGTTATCAAATTTACCATAGAGCCCTTCGGTCGCTTTTATATTCAGATAGATGTTTAAAAATGGTACCTCATTTCTTACTTCAGTCTTTGGCACCCCCTTTTTCAGCTCTTCAAAGTTTTATTTTTATTTAAATATTTTGGATTTCCAACGTTTCGGCATGAATATCACTGAAGAGGCATAAATTTTCAAAATAAGCATCTGTTGCATCAAAATTGGTACCGTATAAAAAATATATTATGATCCCTGGGTCGAAGCCTCTGCTTGTGGACTGTTAGTCCCGAAGGGTCTCTACAACCCAGTAGCTAAGTACTTCGGTACCAGCTTGAAAATACGGATATATATTTAATTGCTGTGGTAAAATCCTTCATACATAGCTCTAATCCTTCGACGTATTTGCTCCAGCCTTTGGCACCCCTTTTTCAGCCATTCAAGGTTTTTTTTATTTAAATATTTCGGATTTTCAATGTTGTGGCATGAGCATCACTGCAGAAACATAATTTGTCGAAATTTGCATCTGGTGTATCAAAATATTTACATACAACAATGTTATTGTTTGAAAATAGAAAACTGGTCCAGAGATAATTTATTTCCATTAATGTTTAAGTACGGATAAGTTAATTAAGGATTTTTTGAGATAGTTTTGAAAAAAAAAAGCACGGATATCTAAAATTTGATAACTGCACAGTAAGAATATATTAACAATAAAAACATATTATTATTTGTTAATACATGTAATAACACAACTGCACTGCATGTATAAGTAAATTTCAAGAATTCAAACGTCACAAGCAGGTAAAAAAAGCTTTACTAGTACTTTGCAAAACCGATAAAAAGTCTACGCCTTAATAAATCAATACAGGCAACATGTTTTGGTAACGTGTTGAAATGAGTCGCACTTAAATGTTATAGATTTTATCGGAAATGAGAAAAAAACCAACGCATTAAAAAAGGTATTTATCATATAGCGTTACGATCTCAGGATATAAATTCCAGGACCGTAGCAACAGTTTTAAAAGTGTGGGGGAGGGGAGGGGTAACTTCCCAAAAAGATGTTAGTGTTAGACCTTCCTTTAACTTTCTGGTACATTTTATATCAGAAGCTGGAATTCACCAATGAACGACCTTACAGCTACAAAAAAGGGGCAACCAACATCTAAATGAAAATTTACATAACAAAACTGCAGCAAAAGACTAAAAGACAATACTCTTAAAAAGTGGGGAGGGGTGCCAGTAATCTTAATGAATCACAATGCAATTAAAAGTCTCAGCATTTAATTTCAATTTCAAAATTTCAATATACCAGCATCCATATTTGGGCCATTTTCAAAGAATTTAGCCAATGAAAATAAATATGCAAAGAAACACAAATTTTGAAATTTCAAAGAACATTTATATATTGAATAAAAAAAATAAAACGGCATATATTTGTTTTCTCGGCATACGTATTTTCCTAAACTGAAGTATTTTATCATAACCCCAGCATGGATGATTTTGAAATTTCCAACACCACAGAGGGCTGTTTGGAATAGTAAGAATTTAAATGAAGAAACAAGTGCAGGTGTAAGATTAATTTCTAATTAACAATGCCATGAATCAGACAGGAGAATGCACATAATACGAAAAAGAAACCCGAAGCGTTAGACAAAACAGTTGAAGAATTTTTATGATGGTTTATGTGTAGTTCTTGGGTATGTCTATTCGATTTTTTTTTCTCCTACAGTGGTTAAGTTCTACAGGGAGTATAAATTTAAGACATTGCCCATTGTACACTTGTCTTGCAAAAACACAAACCATATATTTTACAGGTTAATTAAAAAACAAACAAAACAGAACTTTTAAAGGCGTTACTCCACAAATCAATCCTCCCTATCTGCACAATTGTCACGATTCTAAAGGAAAAACTCGGAGCACTATTGATACCATTACATAACTGTTGTAGCTCTTTATATCGTAGCCGACAATAAGAGAAATACAGGCTCAGATCAAGCATTTTTTTTCCAAGGGGGGGGGAGTTTCCACCCCAGTCAAATAATTTCCAACCCAGAAATTTCTTGAAAAGCAAAAAAAAAAAAAAAAAAAAAAAAAAAAAAAGGAAATAAATGAAATAAAAGTAGAAATAAAAAAAAAATAAATAAAACAAACAACTTTCCCAAACGTATCAAACCCAAATATTTTCGTGACAAGGAAAAGAAACGCGTTTCGGGGGGGGGGGGGGTTCCAATGTCAATTTTTACTTGCTTCAGTATACACTTTTAATAACTCTGCAAATTCCCGGGGGGAGGGGGAGGTCCTCCTCTAGATCTGCGCATGAAGTACACTAATGACAAAAACTGCTTTAAGCAGCAAAGGCCGTATAGGGACCCTCAGCCGAGTTTTATCAGCCTCGGCAAATAAACATAAACTCAGGTAATTGAAAAATTCTTTAATCATTTGAAGATATGATTAACTCCATTATTGCGCAAAATTATTGATTTGATGTACACATTTATTGATTTATTGCTGTCATCAATTCAGTTATTGCTGTCGTCAATTTAATAGATGCACACATCAATTCAATTGTTGAGCTAACAATGTGGTGGAATTGGTGATCTCTCAATTTATTTTTGAATTCACTCTGCAATTGTTCTATTATCCAGCAAACACAAAAATATAATATAACTAAACTTTTCTGATATACGTATAGACGTTTTCATTGTAGATTTCTAATGTGTGAATTTATGTCACCTCAAATTTATTTCAAAATTTGTTATACAGAAATTACGAAAAAAAAAAATGCAATGACAATATGGCCTTTAGTGTCAATTGAAACTCCATTTTAAAAATAGTTGTTAAGTGTCAATTGAAACTCCATTTTAAAAATAGTTGTTACATGTACAATTCAAAATGTCTTGTCGTTCATTTTTCTTGGTACATGTACTTGTATGTAGCATCTTATAAAGTTTATTATGGCAGGTGAAAGTCAGTAAGAAAGCTGACCAAATAAGACACTAAGAAATGAAACGAAAGAAAAGATGGAATTAAAGAATTAAAAAAAAATCTTGTAATTTACAATCTTAGTGAACTTCTGATAATTTCTGCAAAGTAAGACACAATTTTTCCCATTACACTTTATTTTGCTGGTAAATGAAGCGGAAAGCTATTAACAATAAAACAGGTTAACCCCAGTTTAGCTCAGTCGAGTGTATCCAACAAATTTGGAAAGATTTTTTTTTGCAACAACCGGATATTTAAAAAATTCATAAAGTATAACACAATTTGAACGGAATTCCAACCAAGGTACTGTAAAAATTAAATCACAAATATTTATTCTCTTTTACAATCCTTAGAGTTGGGTGGCTTATTTATATTCTACTTCATCATCGCTTTTTCTTTAAAATCCATGTTTTACACTGACAGTAAATCAAGCGGAAATATATTTAGTCAACGGTCAAGAAGCCACCTTGTGTTGTACCAACTTACTGGAGCGTAACCATAAATACATAGAGGAAGTTCATTTTTAGAAAATGCTGTTTATTATAATCTGCTGACTTGCAAACAAAGTGCCAGTTCTTAAAAGACCATAAGATGCTTTAACATTTTGTTGTAAGTACTAAAAATAATCATTGTAGTTGGTTTAGACGTTTGAAAGTCATGTTAAAAGCCGTGTGATCTTTAAAAAATTAAAAGTTTAGAACTCAGTAGCGGATTCAAAATGGATGAATTTGATCGGCTTGCCAGAAAAATTTATCCAATTCTTTAATTTGATGTACCATTTATAGAAAATATAAAGTAGATCAAGAAAATAAGAATTAATGCTAGTGCAATATATATATATATATATATATATATATATATATATATATATATATATATATATATATATATATATATATATATATATATATATATATATATATATATATATATATATATATATAATATATATATATATATACCTGTTGAAAAAAAAATTAATCCTACGCTCCAAGATGGAAAACAAATCGTGGATGAAGATCATCATTTTCAGTGTTTATTAAAGAAATGTGTAATTTTTTGTCTCAGTTGATACCTGTATTACAACTTTTCTTTTTAAACATCTCATTACTTTAAATGCAAAATTCATTGCACGATTAACAACAAAAATGTAAAAGATTCCATCGGTCTTACGTTTTTTAACGAACATCTTGTCCTAAAAAATTAATGTTACATTTATTTTATCCAGGTAATATGAATCTTATTCACCTGGGCTGAAGGAATCATGAAAGACACAGGCCTAAGAATATTCAATTTTCTTCTCTGTGAGTATGTTCAGTTGCAATGTAGGATTTTATTTCAATAAACTTTATTACAGAAAATATATTATCACAAAAATTCCATTGTGCAGTGTTAAAATACATTGCATATTTAATTTTGTAACAAACTTTAGAAGAGCACACAATAAAAGAAAAAAAAAAAACATTACTGCATTCTTATGAAAAGTATGAAAAATATATAAAAATATATTAAATGTGTTAAAGTACACTCACCAAAAATAATGCTTTTTAAATGGAAGTCTATCAAAGATGATACATGTATAAAGCATATGGACGTTGGGAACGACATATGAATATCTGATCCCTTGTTTTTTTTTAAATTGACTCCATTTCTCTGGTTTCTTAGGTTTCATGATAGTTTTATCTGTAGTTTAGGTTAAAATTTATTGCATCTTTACTGTTGTTTGCTATTCACACTAAATGGTTTATTAATGCTTAATCTGCCGTTTCATTGAAAATTTATAAAAGTCTTTCTTTGAAACGTAACGGATTTCTTAATCCGATAGCTGGGTCGATAGAGGGCTCTCTCCGTGATCGGAAAGTCCTAGGTTCAAGTCCCGACTGCGACAGTCCTAAGTCGATAGAAATTAGGTAACAACTGTTTCTTGTTAAGCGCTCGACATGTTGCGGTCTTTCGGATGAGACCTTATTTAAAACCGTGGTCTCGTGTAGGTGTTGGCACGATTACGATCCCTCATTGCTCAATGGCCCTGAGTGCCTAGTAAAGGTATAATTTTGAAACTCTTCACCGGTATATGGTGACGTCTCTGTATGAGTGAAAAATTCTCGAATGAGACGTAAAACAACACACAGTCTATCAAACAATCAATCTTATTCAAATTGAAAGATGCATTTATTATATGTCCGAAAATTACATGTATGCACACTGTCAAAAATTATTGACTTAAAATAAACATGCACTGAAACGTAATCGGTAGATAGACATTGCAAACAACTCTCTCTCTCTCTCCCTCTCTCTTGAATAAACTGGGATAAAATAAAAAGAAATCTTCTTTAATAAAATGATATATTTATTATATGGAAGCATTTCCACATAATATAGAATGAAGTTGATTAATGTTGTCAATTTATCATAAAGGACATATCATTGTATTCGAAAGATTTAATGAAAGTAACTTATCATACTTTTATTCTCATTTAACCTTGTCTGAGCATTTTAAAACATGGAACGTCTCTATTAACCAAATAGACAAAAAAGACTAAAAAGAAAAATACATCCCTAATAAAATCTACTGGATGTCATCATTCTATATGGGTCATCATCTAATTACTTATGTTTCAATATATATATATATATATATATATATATATATATATATATATATATATATATATATATATATATATATATATATATATATATATATATATATATATATATATATATAGGAAGAGGTGGTCGAATGGATTTTATATCCCGTCAGCTGATTTTATGTATATAATTGGAATTCTTGTTGATGGGAATAAAGTTTTAAAAAACCTCATATCTTGAATGTACTTGTCTCAAAATTAACATTGTTCACGTTATTAGTTTATTATTGGAAATCAACATCCATAGCAATATTTTTAGTTTATATTGATTCCTCGGAGACTTCGACTTAAAGACCCAATTTTTTTACCGTACGGTTACCTGAGGAGGGGGAGTGGTCTAATCAGTACTGATGTTATTTACCTGGAGGGCCCTTAGCTCTAGAGCCTGGTAATCCGTATACACATTGAAATACACAGGAAGTCAGTCCATTGTCATTAGAAATCAGAACTAACATTACGGACACATGTGGTTTGATTTTGAGTGAAATAAAATTATTTTAACTTTTATATTTTCAATTCAATATTTTTATACGCTTCATTACTTAATAGAAATAAATTATATTCTTTTCTTTTTTTTTTTAAAAAAAAAAAAGGGAGGCCTACTACAAATATCACAAGTACTGTTGTTAATTTAATTAGCAAGTATACACTCTGAAAATTAATATCTTTATTTATTGTGAGGACGTTAGCCATCAGGGAATTAGGAATTTTAAAATTTTTATTCCAATAAATTCCTAATTTCCTGATGTTTCCAGCTCTAGCCACGTGGAGGCCTCCTCGCTGTAGAACCATTTTTGTTTGTTTGTTTGTTTTCTTTTTTTCTTTTTCCTTTTTTTTGGTTTCAGTTCCTGTCACTCAGCTGCGTCAGAAAACGGCGCCATATCTCGTCACGGTAACTGAATGTCCGTGGTCCTAAAATCTTCTTCGTCTTCCCGCTAGGATACTGATAGGTACCTGTAGAGTGACGATCAACATTCTCATTCCAATGGCAGATGGCAAGTCCTGTTCTCATTTCATATGAATCGTCTCCAAAATGAAAACGTTTGTCGTGGAACATATTTAGAGTGTTGTTGAACGATTCCACATAATAAGTGTCCATGGCGTATACATAGTCTTCTGGTGACTTGTAAACGATGGTGTTGTGGATGGCGTTCCTCAGAAGTTTTTCTGCTACTGGATTCGTGATAATAATTTTGCTAATTCCTATCAAGGTGGCACCGACTTTCTTCCGGACAGTTGGAAGGAACATTTTTGTAGTGTGCGAGGATGTTGTCCAAGCGCACCCGTAGAATGTTGGGATCGTGTTCACAGTTACGCATGGAATACTGCACATGTGTCCGGATCGATTGCACTTTGTCAGCGAGCTGCTCGTGCCAGGAATGTCCATAATGTTTTTTGGGGCCCCTTGCTACTCTGCTAATTTCCTTTTCCACAGATTTGGCAGCATGCCACGTGTCGTTTTGGTTCCTGGTCTCGGGTCTTTCCTTGCGAATGAATCTGTTGACGCTGGCATTCCTGTCGTGTGCATGGCTGTGAATGGTAACTGGTCCCCCGATGCTCTCAATATCACTGTCAAAAAACTGATACAGTCTGCGTGTTCCTAAGAGTTCATGTCTTTGAGTGCACGGATCGTCGGCTTTAGTTACGTGCTCCTCCCGAATAACTTTATGTGTCAGATGGCCGACGCACACAACATTTGTATCCTTCGCATTTCGTCTGCATCCATGCCGGGCGTCAGTCAAAATGCCTATGTTCCCATCTGTCTCAATGAACATCCCTATTTCCTCTCGTAGAGCATTGTCACACACAAAGTCTTTAGTCTCGGAAACAGCCCTGGTGAATTTGCTCGTGAGATCCCGCTGATACTCATCACGCAGAGGAATGAAGCCCAGGACATCCTGCAGTCTCGTTATCTGGTTAGATAACAATCCAGTGCTAAGGCATGCATGGGTCCATAGCGCATTGGACAGGAAAGTCACATTTGGCAGGTTAATCGAACTGTTCCACGACAAGGAATGTCCAGAACTGCACGACAGATGAATCGCTGCCACTGACCCACAAATAAGAACCTGGTCCTGTCTGAAGACAAGCTGCTGCTGACACACGGCGCTGTGGTGCTGAACCGAATTCAACAGGAGGGAGATGCGCTGTCAGTACACAGAAAATGTACATGTTTTTCGTCGTGTGCTGGAATGTCCATGGCATTGAACCCAACAGATTCTGAACAGACACTCGCTATCAGTAAGTCCAAGGCTCGCTCAATCACGTCAGTATTGTTCAGGCGCTGGTCTCTTGCTCGGTATCTCTCCTTTACAATCGAAATCTTCTCTCTAATCCTGGAGGACACAGAATCGTCTCGGTAATTCCAATTTGAACGCACTACCTGGAGTCCTTGGTGTTTTAGGAGTAGACGGTAAAGTATCCATAATTGAAATTGAGATAACGAGTAAAAATTTTCACAACAGGTTTGTCAGACAGCTAGAATAGAAGTGAGGATACGTTGGCAACAAATGAGATGGTCCTTAAACAGGTATGTGTACTGGAGGGACACAAGTGTCTAGCCCCTAGATACTTGTGGGAGCTAACCCCTGTCATGACATTTACAGTAGATGACATTAGCCCCTTGAGTACAATGAAAACTCTTTCTTTGTGGGATTAAAATCTGGATACTGTACATGTATTACCAACTGATTACAGTAGCTGACAGAATCATTAGACCCCCCCCCCCTCCCTCTCGCTCGCTCTCTCTCTCGTGTTTCTAATCCTATCTATTATGAATACTGATATCTAGAAATATATATACTGAGAAATGTAATTATATATTTAAACATTTTTTTTACATACGCTTCGAGAAAGCGTATGTTGCTGTTCATGTTAATATGCACATTTGAGTTACAATTTGTATTGACATCACATGTGTAATGGGAAAGTTTGTCATTGTTAGCAAATCTTTCTCTAAATTTTTTTCTCTCATGTTTCAATTTTTATCAATTATGGAAACTGGTGTCTAGAAAAATACATATTATTAAATATAACTTTTCCTATATTTTGAACATCTGCATCCCCAATACATGTGTACTTTATTGTATATATGTTAATATGTACATTTGAGTTACGATTCGTATTGAAATCGTGTTTGTAATGGGGACGTTAGCCATTGTTACAAAGAGTGATTCAAATTACAGATTTTATTTTAAACTTTTATCACTCGTTATAACAATGCTTCCAGCTCTAGCCACGTGGAGGCCTCCCCAAAGTAGAGCCATTCCCACCCCCCTTCTTTATTAGGTATACTGTATCAATAAATTAGTCAAGTCACCTTATTTACAGAGTCACTGCCACATATGTCCCATGTAAGGCTGTCCTGTTGTGTTTGGGAACCATTCCCTGACCTGCTGAATGACACAGTTTGGCATAATGTCTCTTTTGGGTCCAACAGACTGCCACACGAGTCTCCTTCGCTGCATGTCAAGTTGAATGGCTCGCGCTTTTCGTTCTACATATCGACTGTCCTGCCACACTCCTCGATGACACAACATTGTCCAAAACTTCTTATAAAGTTGTTTTCGGGAATGACTGTTTCTCCGGGATGGTAAACGAGGATTCTCTGGCCACCACAATTGCCGATGATTTTCATGTACGACGCAAGGTCGACAGAGGCAATCCGGACATTCTTCAAATCCAGGCACAGGCTGAATAAGGAGCTCGGATTCGGTCTGACCTGTTACAGGAACTTCTTCTTCCCTCTCAGGGTCCCAGTCCCAGTCATTGAAGGAGAAAAGGGCTCGAATAGCCGCTAGTTTTTCTTCGGAAAGCTCTAGAGTTATCTTGGACGTCATATTTCTTACAAGTACAAAACAGCAGTGAGGAAAAAAAAAAAACACGTGAAGTCCAGGTTTAATTATCTACTCTCAATTATTTTTTTTTAAATAATTATCACCCAGTATAGCAGCGATTGGATTTTTTTTACCAGTGTGTGTACAAAGCGACTATTATGCGGTACATGAAAGGGTTTGACGCGTGACCAGGTAAATTGTTTTCAAAACATACAAACTCAGATTATCAGGTAGCACAGGTAGCTGGCCTGTCAATCAAATCAGTAGCTATTGTTTTTTTAATGATTGACAGGCGGTATATTATTGATCTTGAACAAGGTAGATTTTGGGGGCGTTAACATAAAATTGGGTGTTTAAAAGAGAGGTTATTTTTTAACCCTGAAAGGTATGGTTTGAGAAAATGTAATCATAAGAGGACTTTAAATCCGTATTCACATTTGTTTCTTATAGATGATAGTTCAGAGATATGTGTCGGAACTTTGCAGCACTAAATTCAATAAGTATCCCTTTTCTCTAAAGACATTTTAAAGACGGTGTTGACTCTCACTTGTACACTACAAAAAGCGAAGCAAATTACAGCTTTGAAACAACTGTTGATAGACTGAAATGTAAACACAAAAGTGTGATTAAAAGACTAATAACAAGAAAACGTTTCTTTGTCCGTATAACCGGTGCTAAAGTACTAAATTGTAACTTCTGGTAATTCTTTATTTTACTTTATCATATAAATGATTAATGAAGGGGTATCAAGAATGACATGACTTTATCATTCTTTACTATAAGATTGACATCATTTTTCAAGTAAGCTGAACAATTTAACAATTATCCACATATTTAGAACACAGACTATAAACACTATATTGTGTCCTTCATGTTTTGTTAATTAAGAATGCAGAGATTAAAAAGTATGAAGAATCTAAAGATGACACTATAATATTCAATAATAACCGAAGACTTCTTTTCTTTTGTATTCTTTTTACTCAACGTAAATTTCTACCATCTACGTAAGAGTAAAACAGAATGCTTCATGAAAGATTTGAACCATTCTTTATTTGCAGTTAATAGCCTGGCTGTCATTTCATACCCCTGTCCAACAGCGCCTTACACAGATGAATGTGGAAACTTTGGAATTCTATGGAACTGTAGTGGCCTCAATACAGACAGTCTACCTGAAAAATTACCACAAAAATTACGAAACCGCAACGTGACTTTGGATTTGTCATTTAATAGATTTTCTACTTTAACGGAACAAATCTTTGAAAATCTGGCTGCTGTATCAGTTGTGACATCCATAATCTTGAGTCATAACAAAATTACAAAAATTGAAAACAAAGCCTTCAGTAAACTTTCTGGTTTATGCAGTCTAGATCTTTCAAACTGTGAGCTTGATAAAAACGGAATAGAAGATGAGGCTTTCTCCCATATACACAACCTCAAGTACCTTCGAATTGATAAAAATAATTTCCAGTTAGAAGGTTATCCGGATGTGGCGCTTTCTGCAATTCAGTCATTGTCGAGCCTTCATATCGACATTTTCAAAGGTTTTTCATTTACAACACCATTTGAAAACTTAACAAACTTATCTGAATTAAAATTTCATATTGTAAATGATTTCAGTTTAACAAATACTTCATTTTATGGACTTCGCTGCTCCCACATTCATCGCCTCGATATGAATTTTTAAAATCACGTGTTTTGTGACGTCACTGACGATCTGTTTTGTTCCTTTCCGTATCTAACAGAAGAGGTCACTATTAACTTTGGTGGAAAATGTGACATGACTCCAGCTTTGCGCTCTCTTAAATGTTTACAGCATCGCAATATTGGCGGGGTTTTCTTGTATGAAAACAGGAAATATATTGAAACAGGTATCATAGTTTTAGATGAATGGTTGTCGGAATATCTTATCAATGTATGTGTCCGTGCCTTATCTTTGGGACAGAACAGCATTAACTCTATAAATATTAATATTTACAATACAACTTTATGGAATTGTCTGCAGTATTTAGATTTTAGCGGAAATCATCTGCATGTTGTGGACATATCAGTCATTCTTACTTTGTTATCATCGCCTAACATGAAGAATATGAATTTGTGCTGCAATAATCCAAAAATCATGGAAAACCAGCTGAATGTCTATCAATATAATAGAACAACATTCTCTATTAATATAACGCTATCGAAAAATCTGGAAGTACTTGATTTTTCTAAAAATTATCTTCATAATGTAAAGAGATGGACACCTGGTTTCAAATTCATTGGGAAGAAATTGCAAGAATTGTACATCCAGGAAACTAATTTTCCACTGGCTTATGTAGATCAATTTGATTTTCCGTTATTAACAATTCTTAACATATCTGGAAATAGCTTTGAAAAAGTGCATTCGGATTTTTTTCAGCATTCTCGAAGTATTCAGGACATATATGCAATTAGCATGAACATAGATTTCAAAGAAAAATCGAATTCCAAAGATATGTTTAAAAATCTAAAAAATCTTTCCTACCTCGATTTTTCAAGAAACAAATTAAATTTTTTACCTTCCTCCCTGTTGAAAGACCAACTTCACTCTTTGATGGAAATAAACCTAGACAATAACAAATTTTCTAACATTCCTGACTCCTTCAAATATATGCAGAATTTGAAAACTTTTTATTTCCGATACAATTTGATATCTGAGTTCTCTAAAAATGACCAAAGAATCATTGAATCCCTAGGTAATGTATCAATTTACTTAGAAGGCAATCCGATCTCTTGTACCTGTTCAGATATTCAGTCTTTGCGATGGATGAGAAGTCACAAACATCTATTTTCTGATATTAGTGAAACATTATGTACAGGAAATCGAGTGCCTATCAACCACTTATTTTATAATGAACAAATCTGGAGAAAATTTGATAAAGAATGCCAAACAAAGCAATGGCTTATCTTTTCTGTGGTGTTGATTTTGTTTACTTTGTCTGTACTTCTGATAGTGGCTGCTCTACGGAGATACCGTATACATGTGGAATACGTTATACTGCGACTTAAAAACAGGTGGAAGGGTGTACATTTACAAAACAGAGAAAACAACTATATTTATGATGTATTTGTTTCTTATTCTAAAGATGACTCCCTGTGGATTTTTCATACTTTGTACCCAAAATTAGAAAGTTTGAATATTAAGGTGTGGCTCAAGGATAAAGATTCAACTCCAGGATATTGGGAGGCGGAGGAGATAGTTACATGCATTAATGAAAGTAGAAAAGTGCTGTTTGTGATCACTGAATGTTTTCTGGAGAGTGGTTGGGCCTCATACGCCGCCCAGATGGCGGTTACTCACGCCTTCCACAACCAGCGTCAGAGTTCCATTGTTGTCATCATCAAAGACAATATACCATTAGAGAGACTCCCAAACGATATCAAAAATATATGGTGGTGCATTGAGTATTTAAGATGGCCTTCAGAAAGTGGTGTAAACGAAGACGTATTACGTTTGCAACTGTCCGAATTGCTTAAGCCTGCATAATTATGATAATTTAAAAAAAAAAGTTTTTAAATGTATCTATACGACGAATGCCCTATGTTTTATGATAAATTGCTTTACACAAATTACAAACAACGGCTGATTTATATATGATTTTTATATGATTTATAAATGTTGTCTATGTATGAAAAGATATATATGTAAATCATTGGACAAATTTTATCATTTCATTTTTCTTTGAGTTTTTTTCCTAGTCAAACCTTTATAATAAAATGAAGTAAGTAATGTAATGCTACAGTAATTTCTCTTTAGTCTAACAACCTATTCTCAATGCTTATATGTGGTTTTATGCGTCGGATATATTTATATCTTAAGAAATACAGGCCAATTACATCCGTTTAAGTATCTCATACTTGAAATGTAGAAATATATTTATCTTTATATGTAAAGGATCTCATGTTTGCTCATTCTATAAAAGACACTTGAAATAAAGGCAATGCATCTGTATTTTTTCTGAAACCAGATTATTACAAGGAAAAAGGTAAACAAGCATTTATATGGGGTTATCACAGGGATTAGGTTAGGAAGCGATTCGTTGAGCAATGCTAACATAAAATGATATTAAAATTACATGCGTGTAATACTTCAGATAAATGCTTTCTAGTAATTATACTTTTGTAATTCAATACAATGGAAAAAGTTAAAAGATGAAAAAAAAAAAAATGGAAATTGAAGGAATTGTAAAAATCTTCATGAAACCGTTCTCCAATCCACATCACTATTAAGGTTGATACAACCATTGTTCTTTTTATTCTCTGTGTTTACGCCTAGAAAAAAAGATTTTAGCGACCTATTTAAATAAATTGTTGGTATTTTTCTGGATGGCTTTATCTATCATGCATGAAATATAAAGATAACGAACAGTAATCAAGCTCAAAAGTCCATTGACACAATACAAAACGAGAGCAGACATGGACCTCTAAAAACATCAGAGGTGTGATCAGGTGTCATGGAGATGCCAAATATCATCTGACATCCTATTAGGCTGAAATGAAAAATAACCCTAAGGGTTGGAACAGTTCGAAATTAGGTATATTAACTGCACTTACATACCCTAAAACAAAACTATCGTTGTTATTTTATTATCAGTATCATTCAATATTTACATTTGCAAATGTTTTTTTTTATATAACACTACTGAAAGCAACGCGTATCTATATCCGTATAAACACAGGTTCCTCACGTCATAAATGTTCGACGTAATTCTCAGTGACGTCATAAAGGATTTGACGCGCAATCAATAGATCAAACTCGTGCCGTTGAGTTTGAAAAATAAAACATTTCACGCGTTAAAGATCATAATCAGGCAAATATAAGATATGAATGAGTCACAAATGTAAATATAAGTAATAATGTATCATTTTGAAACATCTATCGGGATATAAATACGGGTTGGTACGAGATCAAATTTACCATAAAGCCCTTCGGGCTTCATATAATTTGATCTCGTGACCAACCCGTATTCATATCCCGATAGATGTTTAAAAATGATACCTTATTTTTTAAATATCATCTTTATTTTCATAATTTCTAAAACTCAAGTGTCGAATGCAGGAGTAAAGGTTTCCAGGCCCCAAAACCATAAACTGAGAATAGACTTAAGTCAAAATTTTGATTCTTAATATCTTGAGTTTTATCTAATCTATTTTCTTAAAATTCAGCAATTTTATATAACATTTAAATTCAAATACATGATGAAAATTTTGTTTCATTATCAAAATTATTTCAAAAGTTATATAGGTTTGAAATTTTGACTTAAGTCTGTTCTCAGTTTATGGTCTTGGGGCCAGTTTGGGTTATATATAGATATTTCTGATGAGAAGTTACAATGCCTGCTATGGTTATTTTAATTAAAAGCTTCATAATTATGTAAATGAGTTAGATCAAAATACAATGCTATATACATAACTTATCGAAATATTTCTAATTTTTCTAGCATGCATATTATTTGGAAACTTTAAACCTATTTTGAATTGAAAAAAAAATCCATTTAAAAAAAAATGATATTCGTAACAAAGTGAATTGTGTATGCTTTAGCAATAAACTACTTATATAAGTCTGCATTATTTAAATCGTAACATACAATAAAGATATGATATGCTCAATGTTTAATATTATAAGAATTTACTGCACTTCACGGATTTTCAGTATAGTTTTCTTTAAATAGCTAAATTAAATGCAGATTATTATTTTTCAGCCTTTAAAGAAGACCTGTTTCCATAAGCAGGATGCTAAACACCGAACACGCATACTTTTTTAAATTATGCTTTGCCATTCGAATAAACCAATTCTTCTAATTTGAGTAGACAGCAATACTGAGTTAGAGTGTTTTGTATGTTTGGGGAAAGTTAATCTCTTCTATTAAAAAAAATAAAGCTTTTTAAGTTTCTACATCGTATAAGAAGACCCTTTTTCTCCAGTTTTTACAATCATACAAAGCACAAAAAGAATAATCAGAGAAGTCTTTCAATAATGATTTAGTCTTTGACTGGTAATTAAGCAAGGATTGACAGAAAGACTAAGTTTCCCTGAGATTGAAACAATAAGCTTAAAACTTAAACTTTAACTATTGGACTTTCACTATTCTTTTCATGCAATTGTCTTGCATAAGAGACCAAAGAAATACATCATTTAGGTAAATAAGACATTAATAAAATGTTACCAATTTCGTCATCAATTGTTCAATTAAATAAATAATACTAAAGTAACCGTTGATGTTTCCATTAAAATGCAAATCAAAACTATTCCTATGTAGAAATGAAGTGCTGGAAAAACCCTTTAGTGAGACAGAAGACAACGACACACACTTATCCATACATTATCATTCAAATTATTTCCTGATAAGCTATTAACGCTTCCTTTTTTATTTAGCCTACATAGGTTACAAACGTCTTCTACTAATATACTATTAATATTTAGACAGCAAGGAAGTTATTAAAAAAATATGTCGTCTATATTATTGTTGAGTTTTGTGAATGTGCTCTTTACAAGGAATATGTCATTTGTTCAAGGTAAAGGAGTTACACGAATTAATGCAAACAACTTTTAAAGTAAAATGTTCAGATGTAAAAATGATGTAAAGATTCTTATTGATATTGTTCATTTTCTTTAGGAAAACCAACGATAGATCTGGGTACAGGAATCACCATAGTGCAAGAGGAAGGTCTATCTGTAAGAGGAACAACAACTCAGTGTTACAATTCATTGCCCTCATTTACCTGGGATTTTATGGTAATAATTTAAAAGAATAAGCATAGTTTAAGATTTAAACATATCTGACATAAATTGTTCTGACACACTAAGCCCATCATGCTACCCTTAACGTTTAAATTTATTTTCAAAAGAATTTAATATGCACAAATGTTATAGCCCGCCATATTGTGTTTTCTTAAAGTTCATATTAATTTGTTTAAAAAAAGATTCATTTTTCAAACAGGTTCTTAGGGTTCTGAAATTAATTGTTGCACCTCTTATAGCAAAATAATTTCTTGTTTAATAGTATGAAGTATTGAAGTTAGAAAGATATCGACAGAAGTATTTTTACAATGCAACTGCCTTATGAAAAGTTTTGGTTGAACTTCATAAAAAAATTGAAAAATATCAGACAGTGAAAATCAGTGGAGACTAAATCAATTTAATAATATGATATAGCAAAAAATGATGCATGTTACACGTGAAGATACTGATCATGTTTATCTGGTTTGCTTGTTTTGTATATCTACTGTTTTGGATAAAAATATAAGAATATGAAGTTCCATATTTTAGTGTATTCCTGCGTATTTCAAGTGAATAAACCTTTAATTTATTGTTTAAAAATACAAACATACGTAACAGAATAACAGAAGGGGCATAGCCTGAAATATACGAGAAAGTACTCAGAGCAACATAATGAATCAAGATCATATGTTTCTTTTGATATTGTATCATAAATCAAAAGATTTAATAAAATTAAAGAATGTGAATTTAGCAAACAAGTGCACTGTAAAGCAAACAAAAAGTGCCAAATGAAAGATGGGACTGGAAAAGAAAAGGTTGTATCTAATGTATCGTTTTTATTCTCCAGGTCATGGTCACACAGCTTTTATTTATAGTGTAACACTCGTAAAAACATTAAATTGGAGCGTGTAAATGTAAGGAATATGATCTCGATATATTGTTTCTAAAATTATATCAAAATCCTCGGTCTACCGACATTCCATTTCTTGGGAGTTCAAGCCATGGTAAGTTGGTCACTTAATGCCGAGATTCGGAGGCATATGGTTTTTGTCTTGTCCTTCCGTCTGTCTGTCTGTCCGTTTGTCCGCTAAAACTTTAACCATGCCTATAACTTTTGATTGGTTGGAGCTATCGCTTTCATATTTTACATGTTTATTCCTTATTGCAAGACCTTTCTTTGGGTACGATCATATTTGACCTTTTGACCTTGACCTTGGAGTTTGACTTACTTTTGAAAAACTTAAACCTTTGCCATAACTTTTGAAAAGTTGGTGCTAGGGCTTTCATACTTCACATGTGTATTTCTTCCGAGAAGACCTTTCTTTAGATATCAACAACGTTGATCCTTTGACCTTGACCATGGAGTTTGACCTACTTTTGAAAAATTTAACCTTGGCCATAATGTTTGAACAGTTGGTGTTAGGGCCTTTATACTTCAAATGTATATTCATTGTGACAAGGCCTTCCTTTGGTTACAAACAATTTTTGGCCATTGAACCTGACCTTGGAGTTTGACCTACTTTAAAAAATCTTTAACCTTGGCTTTAACATTTGAAGATTCGGTTCTATGGCTTTCATAGTTCACGAACATGTGTATCACTTGTGACAAGACCTTCAATTGGACACCATTTGACCTTGACGTTTTACTTACGTTTGAAAAACTTTAAACTATAACTTATGGTACCAACATTTTTTATCTCTTGACCAAGAGTTTGACTTGCATTTGAGAAACTTTAACCTTCGCAATAAGCTGCCATACGTTTACATCAGTATTTCACAAACACATTTTGTTTCTGTGCAAGCGCACAATAAGAAGGAAGGCGAGAAGCAATATTTTGTCTTGGGCCAAACAGTTTTTCTTTCCTTAAAAGTAGATTTGTTTTAGGTTCTGATAGCTGAAGTTTCACAAATTTCAAGAATTGAACAAAAAGAATGACTGCACTTAACACCAGAGTTTTGGGTCATTTTCGGCAAGAAAAAAAGTAACATATCTTTATATAGTTATTTAATTTTTAAGTAGAAAAAAAAAACAAGAAAAGTCTGCAGAAATGAAAGATATTGAGAACTGTGAAAAGGTTTAGCACGTTTGGAAACAGGTTGTCACGTCACCTAACGTTAAGCGATTGCTCAGTAAATCCTATGACCTCACAGTAAAAATCATCGTATATTTTCAAACTTTTAGTTAATGGACTTGATTTTTTACATACTAATAAACAAAAGATAAGAATTTAATCAGACATACGTCATTCTTCAAAATACACATTACATTTTCCTTAAATTAAAGTGTCCGCGAACTTTTCTAACAACACTCGTACGTACAACTACCATAAAATGGAGAACAATAGATTGATATACTATATGTTGTTTAACTTCCCATTCTGGAATTTTTCACTCATTTAGAGAGGTGAGAACAATTTTTATGTGTTTGTCAGTAAAACGTGGATGTCTTCATCATCGTATAGAGGTTCAAAAAATCGTATAGACATGAAAATAAAAATAAAAACGGATTCACTCTTCGTAAATACAAACTTTTGATTGTTACAATTACGTAAATTTGCAGTTTAGATACTCAACATTCTTGTAATTAAAAGAAGAAAACTCTTTTTGAAAGGTGATTTTGTCGCAAATTAATCAGTCATTCTTTGCTCCTTTGGACATACAAAACTCTATTTTATGTCAATTTTTTTTTGGGGGGGGGGGGGTTGACTGGGTCTTTTCAATTTGATAAAAAGTGCATAGTAAAATAAAGGCAAATACACCTTTTAAAGTTGTTGGAATACAGAATGTGAAATGTGAATATGAAATGTTCTTCCATTGACTGAAACACACATGAGACAGTGTAAAATATTTGGTATAAGAAAACATTCATCTTCAATATATACCTGTAGAGATATAGACTATGAAGAGTAAATATTTTTTAAGGATAGGTTTATCGAGAATTATTTCCTCATATCATAACATCAACTGCTTTTTGTGAACAGCAAACTTTAAAAGAATGCAACGAACTTTCAATGTCTAGTAGAAGGATGATTCTTTATTGTAGCTACATTTTTACTTCCTACATCGGTGTTGTGTCATAGAGAACAGCCATGTCGTATTATAAAGTCCTGGATTCGACCTGGACGAGGATAAAACTCTTAATCTCAAACAATTAGGGGAACTCAAGCAATATTATTGTAAATTCAAATATTTTTGAGCTATAAAGATCTTCATTATTTCTAACTTTATAAAGCTTAACTGCAAATTACAACTTTTAAACAACAAACGATTTAGATAGATAAATTGAGAATAAATAAATCGAAAAATAGGTGACAAAGAAAAAAAAAATAATTTGTCTACGATATGAATGCAGCATGAATTGTAATAATAAGCATCAATAGCGTTATCTCTTGATACGAATGTTGTTCAGTTTACAGATGGAAGTATCTCACCTATCCAGTTGTCAGGAAATCCAGTGGTAGCCACAAGTGGTGGAAACTGTAATGGTGGTAACCTGTACACAGGAATTGTGACTGTGAGTTACAATGTTAATCCTGCTTTATACGGAGAGACGGTACGTTTAAGGCTAACCATCAACAACAATCCTCGTATCTCAACCACGTCTACAGGGACATTGTCATTCATAGGTATGAACAAAGTTTTCTACGTAAACGATAAAAATATCTCATTTTGTACTACATAGAATCACTTTGTTCCCATACGTTTTCAGCTGTTTTGGATTCAATGAGCTCCGGAAAAAAATCTATATGTAGTTTGTGTAAAGATAACAATAAAGTATGCATTGTGAGCTGTTATTTAAGTTTTATGAGATCTAACTTCATTTTAGTAATATCGATATCAAAATAAACAAATGATCACTAAGTCCAATATTTTGAATATTCTTCATGTAGCAATCTACAATCTGACAGGGACATCAGAGATAGCGTTACTTGGACAACAATTTACATGGACTTGTCAAATGGTCATTCCTTCACAAGAGAGTCATGCAGTTGTTCGATTTTACAGAAATGAAACCAATGTAGGTTTAGTTGGAATTGTTAGCTATTGTAGAGGACTCAGTATAGATCCCAAATACAACTATAGCTGCACATCACAGACAGAGTTTAATCTCATCATTCCATCAGAAAATATGACAGAGGAAGAAAACAACACGATATGGAGATGTTCTTACGTTTTTAGTGGAAGCCCGTCATTTAGCAGTATTCAAAAACGACTGATCATTGGAAGTAAGATTTTCAACAATCTCTTCTCTTAATGTGAAATTAAAAATACATGTTGATTAAATTAGGTTTAGCGATATTAAAAATAAATTCATTTTCTTTCGAGGAAGCGTGGTTTTGATGGCCGATGTCACTTTTCTGTAATTTTTTTTGCTGGTTTTTCTTAATATTTTCACAATCTGTCAAATTATCGATACTAATTAAGGATATAAAAAAAAGACGATTGTTGCTTTATTTTAGAGACATTTAATTTTTATTAAGATTTGACCTGTTTAATGTAGAAAATATTATTTCCGATTCGAAAACTTTATATGAAAAATTATGGCCATTTAACTCTGGGCCGTGCGCACTAACTGTGGCCTTTAAAGACTGCGATTTTTACAAAAATATAAAGTTCGAACAATTCTGACTTAGATTCAATACAAATATGTTCGTTACAATTAGTTTATCTAGGAGCATTTAGTTTGACAAAGAAGGTTATTGTCCACGAACTTTATAGACAAACTCGTATAATTGTAACATACTCAATAAATTAGCAAAATTTTCTTTTTGATAGATAAACCAGAAGTGCACATGAAGACAATAAGTCCCTACCGGATTAAAGAAGGTAACACAGCTCTAATGTCATGTGGTATCGTCACCGCCACTCCCAATACAGATATCATTTGGAGCTGGGTAAAAACTGACGGACCGAATAACATCCTCCATAATGGACCTACATATAGAATTTCCAATATACAGAGGGGACAATCAGGCACATATAAATGTACAGCCACAAACATTATAGGGACATCTCTACCAGCTACAATACATGTTGATGTGCATTGTAAGTATTCATACTAATGCATTATAATTTACTGTTCTGTAGAAATGGCAAAAACATAAAATGCCAGTATGCATACCGTAAAAGTTTTTCCCCTAAATATATGAAGTCTACAAGAATAGCACCGCCAGATAGAAATGTTGAAATTGGTATCAATTTAAATTAAAAGTTTCGTATTTTTTATCTTCACATAATCAAAAAACACATCTGCAACTTTTTATTTTTTTAAATATTCTATCATTTTATAATAATGCACAAAGGATCAATGATTGCTCTCATTTACCCCCCCCCCCCCCCCCCCGAAAAAAAAGTTTTTAAACATGGTACAAAGTTTTCCCAAAGACCAAATATCATTCTCGATGATTTTTTGAAATATCTTCATATGTTTGAAATAGAACTCAATATGCTTGAAGTTGAACGATTGGAGACTTAGGAAGTCAGAAATTCAGTTTTAAGAGATCAGTAGGAAGCAATATGTTTGCAAAAATTCAATTTAGTCACAAATAAGTGTAAGGATTCCTTTTCCATGTTAAATCGTATAATTTGTAAAGAAATCACAAATGCTAAGAAATAATAATGCAAGATAATGACAATTCAATTTGAACCCCAACCTCTTATCCTGTTTATGTACAGTGCACATGCACTTCTGAGAATGAGTAACAGAACAGAGGGCCAAACGGAAATATATTATGTCCTTGAAAAAAAAAATTGGGCTAGGCGTAAGCCACGCGTAATAAACAATTTTCAAAAGCCCCATATTACCTTTATAAGTAATTACATAACAATTTCTCCTGTCGAGATTTTTTCAACACAGTTTTTTTTTTTTTTTTTTTTTTTTTTTTTTTGGATGGAGCATATATTTTACATACTGAAGTCGTCTGATGCTCATGTGTCGTCAGTTATTAGTTATTAGGCTTCTTACAAGGTCAATAGAAACAACGTAATATGTATTTGATATTTGGTCAGTGGTCCAAGCGGAGGGAAGATATGAATTTGAAATCCAATCAATATGTCTCATGGAGGTGTTATGTGAACAACATCATGTCAGTAAGAAACACGATATAGTTATAGATATTATTCTTCTCGACCAATGAAATTTCAAAATTTTTATCAGAGGCAGAATAAAACTATTTACAGTGAAACCTGTATAATCCGACATGCACTGGTAAACAATTTTTGTGTCAAAATAGACATAGTGTCTTGTTGCACAGAGTAAAGAATATAGAAAACCGTAAAATAGGAGTAAAAATAAGGGTCAGAATTGACAGTGAAACGGATTGAACAGGTGACGGATTAGACAGTTTTTACTGCAATACAAATATGCTTACCACAATATGTAAAAGAACAATGACAACACCTCTACTGATGTCATACACACCAGAGGAGATCTTAGCATACAAGACATTAGCGTGGTGAAATTACTATATAAATTATACAAAACGATCAGGTAAAGGAGACAAAGAGTAAAGTCATGATAAAACTGTATTATTTGTTGCTTTCTTCTTGTTTTCTAAGGTAACTTTTCTTTTATTCTCTCGGTGTTTAAATTCAGTATTTGACCTAGCAAATATTCATTTTATCAAATGACATTCTCAGTTCAAAAAGACATAGGTATTTTACAAATTGTGACACGTAAAAATTTCCAAAAAAAATGTCTATGAATAATAGAACATAAATCGCTTATTACCAGAATTGCATTTTTTTTTCTTTTTTTTTCTTTAGGCTCATCCGTTTTCAAATAAATATGCTTCTGCATTGAGAGAAAAAATCAACTTTTTTTTAAAATGATAAGTTGATAATTCACATGGGTAATTAATGCTCTAATGATATCATTTCATGTTTAAAGATAATACATATACATGTACGTTACACCTACATGTATTTAGATGGTCCGAGTCTAGTAACATTTTCCCCAGATATCAACACCATAAATAGATTAGAGAACCAAACAGTGGGCCCAGTTATATGCTCAGCAGTCTGCAATCCAACATGTACATACCACTGGGCAGGAGTGAGTACAGTGAATTCAGCAAGGCTAGACCTTGGAGTACTGAAAAGAACAAAGAGGGGGAATTATACATGCACAGCTACTAACGTAATATCTTCCTCCTCAAGAAGCCTCAGTGTGACTATCAATTGTATGTTTTTAATTTTTTTTGTTTTTGTTCAACTGTTTCTTTTTATTAAAATCGCTACTATTAAGTTTTATTTCAAACTAGTCATAACTTAACTTTTTTGTAGATCCCCCAAATATTGAAGTGTTCCAAGCAAGTGGTAATCAGATTTATGAAGAGTCTTCACAGTTTAGTATTATGTGTAAAGTTGACAGCTATCCACTTTCTAACAATTATATTGAGAATACAGAAACTGGAAAGGTAGTATCTTCAAGCGGGCCGACAAAATCTCTCGTGTTCAATGAAATATCTGCTAAGTGTTATCAAACTTCTAATTACACGTGTAACAGCCGAAATTTCTATGGATCATCATCATCACGTAAACTCGGGATCTACATTTATTGTAAGTAACTTTTAATCTTGTAAAGAAAAATTTTAATTTTTTTTAATATTTCGATTTTCATATGTCTTAAATATAAAGTTTAAGACAAACATTTTACTCTAGGCAGGCCAAGACCTTTAGACGGAAAGTCTTTTTTCATAATTGGAATACAAAAAGGAAAAGGACTAAATATTTCTACTCAATTCGTTGGATATCCTCTCCCAACGATATCATGGAAATTTAAAACAAACTCATCGGATATGCTTACCACCCTTTCTGGTGAATTCCAAACATTTTCAAAACCATTGAATGTGTCGGCAATACAGACAGGTCTTACTAAAATGATTCTGCGTCCAGAGGAGTTTGGATACTACATAGTTACAGCTAGTACTCCAGGGAATATATCTCAAAACTACACAGTCACGTACCATGTGATTCCAGAAAGTAAGGTCAAATAAATCAGAGTTTGCTCTTTTTTCTTTTAAAAAAATCTTCAGTTGATTTGAAGTGATTCGACTAAGTTGATCCATGCTTTTATTTGACTGTTACCTTTCGTCTTGTCTGCCGTATGTGTCATGCTATGCCTCATCGTTTTTTCTACAACTATACCACGTACTCAAACGTATCAACTTCTGAAAACTAATATTATTTTCAAATGATTACAAGTTGTAATAGAATAAAACTCTAAGACTTTTGTAGGAAAACCAGATGCTCCAAACAATATAACACTTGACTGTGCAGTTTCAAATGGAAGAGCAATCATAAAGTGGATTCCAGGCTTTGATGGTGGAGCAGATCAGACGTTCGTAGTGTCTTACAGAACAAATACTGGACTTCACAAGAATACAACTCGGATAAACTTACGGTCCTACGTCACTATTACGGGGTTAAACGATCGAACATTATACTTTTTCAAGGTTATTGCATCAAATAGAAATGGGGAAGATTCTTCTAAAGAAGTACACTGTATGACAAAAGGTATATTTCCCTTTTTGAGCCACATGCCATCTAACATGCTTGAATCTTATCATACCGCAAGTTACCATTCTCGCACAAAAGTTGCCCATAGCCTATTATTACATGATATAATGAATTATCTTAATTGAGGTTATTATGAGTACTTAGAAACTTAAAGAGGGACAATGCTCATCAAAATAAACGGGTGAAATATTATCGTTGTGACGTAAAAAGAAAAAGTTTGTCTTTTTTGTTTAGATTAATCAGAAAATGTAAAATACCATTATTAGTGTTTTATAAACTTTTGATAAACAATTAAATCGATTTTCAAGTTTTTCATATAGAGAAGGTTGATTGATTGTATGTCTCGTTCGAGAACCTTTCACTCATATATAGACGTCACCATATACCGGTAAAGGGCTTCAACTTTATACCTTTACTTGGCACTGGGACATTGAGCAGTGAGCAATCTTTTCGTGTTAACACCTGCCGTGACACGCTTCCTCGGTTTTTAAGGTTTTCAAAGTGCAGAGCGCTTGGCAAAGGAACACAGTCAGCCGCGGCCGGGGTTTGAACTCATTTGAACCCACTACTTTCCGATCAAGGAGTAAACGCTCTAACGACGTATAAATTCTGTTTGAATTCAAGCAAACCATAAACAAAAGAAAAACAATCGTTCTCTGCAAAACAAATTTTTGCAAAAAAAAAAAAAAAAAAAAAAAAAAAAAAATCCTAAATCGGTACTAAATAATTCTCTACAATTGTCCCTTAATTAAAAAACCCCTTTGCATTCTTTATATGAGATGCATGCCTTTTACTTCCCAGAATCCACTGCTTTCCCAGAATCCACTGCCCAGGACATAGCTGACATCGTTGGAGGTACAGTTGGAAGCATTTCTCTGGTGTTAGTTATTGTCTTCTTCATCTTAATCAAGAGAAAATACCAAATTAAATGCTGGGGTATGTATTTTATTATTTGCATATCTGTAATAATTCAGTCAAACTCGCTATTACGAACTTGTTGGACCCGAGAAACACCCCCTACCCCCTGAGATAAATCTAGGGATTTGAGTTTAAACATATAAAGAAAAGTGGACTGGGACTTTCATCTCACTTCAAAAATAGCCATGGTATTCAAGATATCAAAGTTGCCCCTAACAAAATAATACTATAGTTAACTATAGATAGGTTACGATAGTTAACAATAGTTTACTATAGTTAACTATGGTATCAAAGTTTTTTACTATTGTGAATCAAAGAATTTATACTATGGATTTCAGATTGTTATGTTTTTTGTTCATCAATTCGTATATGCACATTTTTTTTTTTTTATATTTTATGGAACTATCATTTGTATATTCACATATTATTTCCAAATTTTAAATCACTGCTATCAAATTTAAGAGATTTTAAGCTTTGAAAACTAAGACGATTAAAGTTTTATAGTAAATCAAAGTATCAAAGTTTTTACTATAGTTAACTATAGTAAATTTTGTTAGGGTGGAGACACTGAATTTCTCAAGTAATTAATTGATTTGCATTATTAAATTTTACATTTTTGTGTCTTGTTGATTTCAGAAAGAATCCAAATCCTCAGGTAAGAAAATCAACACCACTGTACATGACAAGCTTTCAAAATATATACCGAAATATTTATTATATTGAGTATTGAATGTTGAATATGTTTAAAGTATTAATCTGTGTAGTATTAAGAAGGTAATTTTTTCATATTTAATAGCATGTTCATGATGATTATAGAAAAAAATTTACTGAAGCAATTCCGTATTAAATTCATCATGCATATGGAGAGTATAGCTGAATGTAGATTATGACATTTGAAAAGAAGTGTTTGAGTTGCTATGAATCTATTACAAAGCTTTTACAAAGCGTTGGTACTCCACAAGAGGAAAACGCCTGCCTGGTTGATCCTGCGTTCGAACAGCATGTTTTAGTTTATATCAATTAATGACGATATAAGTACTTTATTTTTAACAGGAAAAAGGAAACTGAAGAGCCAAACAGAATGTTAGAGATAAAAGTTAGGTATATATGAAAATTTTCAATGGCATACATTAAAATACTCAACAAAATTTAATTTTTCTCCTTTTAATTTTAGGTCAAGAAAATGATCAAAGGTAATGCATTTAATAAATTTTAAAGACATTGTTTATCATTCTGTGTAAAAATTTATCAGTTTTATTCAATTTTCCGTACTAAAATATTAGCAATAAAAGGGCGATATACATGTACATAAAGAATGTGTCTTTCCAAGAGAAAAAATGAATGAATTTCATACGTTTGAATTAAAGTTTAAAAGAAAAAATAACAAAAATGTAAATATTAACTGGCAAAAAGAATCTAAAAATGTCAACCCCTCAAGTGTTAACAATTGCAAGGTAATACCAAACAAATAACCTAGGGATGATGAACTTTAACCCAACAAGAGAATGTGATTCTTTTCTTTTGCAATCTCCTGCTGTGAATTTATTCAAATAAATGCAAATTATTTGAAAAATAACGTTTTATTAAATTTTCAAGTGATATTCTATAATTTATTTATTTATTGAATAAAAATGACATTTTTTATAGTGTGGAAAAAATAATAAAGTGGTTCTTTTCCAACAGTGTAAAAGATTATAAAAGTGATTTTTTTTCACAGAGTGAAAAAATATTAGAAGTGCAGCAAAACTCGAGATTTTCCTTCCCTTTATGAAGAGTGTTTTAAAAAAAATACTCGGCCTGTTATAAGATAGATATATAAAAAAGGAAATTAAAAATCCTAGCAGAAACTAAAACTGACAATGTTTCTCCAAATATATTTTTGAAATCCATGTTTACAACATTTTTTATCCCACAATCGCCTAGCTAAGACGTCTCGACCGCTCAACTGGGGTGTCGGAACTTATGATACAGTGTCATGAAAAGGCAGAGTCAAAGGGAAAATTAAGAAAAATGTAGTAAACAAAAAATTCAATTTTTTTTGCTGAATATGGAATTTATTTCACTCGTGAGCAGAATTTTTTTTTATATTTTCACATCCGCTCTGAACTTTGTTCCCACTTGTGATATAAATAGAAAATATTTAAAGAACGATTGAAATATGATTTTGAAGGATTTTCTGAATAAATTACAGCATTTCACTGTTAAAATGTAATAAATTCCAAATTCAACTACATAACATTGATAATCCTCTATATATTTTCTTTAAACAAATATGCTCTAAATAATTTTAAGTCTTGATAAAAAAGTATATTTTGTGATTGTATGCATCTGCAGTGGTATGATTAATGTGGATCTGGAAAATATTTTTGTTGAAATCTAAAACGATCATTATTTCTGGAAATAAATATCAATTGCAGCTATTGAAACTTAATTTCTTGCACCTTATTGCAAAGAAAAGAACAGCTATTTATACGAAAATCAACGTCATAGCCCCATGCATTATTGTCGTTGGCGATACGAAATATCTGTACTGAAAACTGTTTTTGAATGAAATATATACTAAAAAGACGCACGGACGTATTTTACAAATTCTATAATGTGTGGTGATTGAAAACGATTTTATTTTTTGAAAAGGGACTAATTTGGAATTGTATTCAATACTGCTAACATGTTTAGAGTTTTCGTTATATTGAAAATTATATTTTACTATATTTCATTTTCTTGTATATTTGTGTGTGTGTTTTTTTAAAAATCTTGTTTTTAAAGACTGCCATCCACTTCTTTGGTAGTTCTTTTATAAAGTTGTTAATTGTACGTGATCAGTTATGAATAACTTTCATTTCTAAAAAGGGTTCACTATGAAGAACTAAAGGCAATTAGTCGGGATCAGGAAAGGAGTTACGATACTATACAATCGCCAGATGGTAAGTGTTATTCTAACGAGGCACAAGCTAACCTTATTGGACACTAAAAACTATAATAATATAAGACCAAAAAAAATGAAAAAGAGAGATTAAAAGACTAATCATTGATCGTTTTGTTTCAGGACATTGTGATGAAAATATGTAAGTCTTTTTTTAACACTTGTTCTGTAAATTGATGTTTGGAACCAATTAAAAAACTTCTTCTAACTATAAAATGGATCAACTTCTTTATCGAAAACATATACAGTGCAAGTTATGAAAGTCTAGATCAACAACCCCTAAAAGAAGAAAACAAGTATGAAGTATTGGATATCGTTGAAGGTATATATATATATATATATATATATATATATATATATATATATATATATATATATATATATATATATATATATATATATATATATATATATGAATCCTGCAACCTGCATATGATAATTAAAATAGAAATTATCGTAATATTATTAAAATATTATTTTGGTCACTTTTCTCTAAACATTACTTTAGGCATATTTTCCTCAATTTACAGATTCCAAAGATCCCAAAAACACAGATTCCAAAATGATACAGTCAGCAAATGTCTACATCAATGCGTCATTTAATTGATTCAGGAAATAGTGTACATATTGATAATGTATCAGTAATCTAAAGAGTTCTAATGATAGAACTATGGTTGAGATAAAGATGTTAAAAATTGTTTGATTCTCCATTCCCATTTACATTGTTGGAATGTTACAACGATTTTTGTATCAATAAGTCGAAGAAATTCTGAATGCAGGTATGTTAAACAAATAATAAATGAATGTGTGACAAAAGAACTGAAAGTACATACTTTTTTTTTTTTTTTTTTTTTTTTTTATAATTTTTGATTTTTTTTAAATGGCTGTCTTTCGGTCTTGTTTATGCATTTCATTTAGTTTACATGGGATAAAACATTAAATGTTAAGTCAAGAAAGTTCCAAACTGTGTTTTATGTCATAATGCTATCTGTGTATCACATTGTTCT
Source organism: Saccostrea echinata (assembly GCF_033153115.1). NCBI lineage: Eukaryota > Metazoa > Mollusca > Bivalvia > Ostreida > Ostreidae > Saccostrea > Saccostrea echinata. The sequence continues at coordinate 1,587,818 of NW_026889794.1, read as the reverse complement.
AATGTCATAGCTGCAGAACTGTACCTCTCTGGTTGAGAAAATTCGGACAGACAAACCAGAGAGCTACAGATCCATGCAAGTATTGTAAAAATCTTCGATTTACGGCGACGCTTGTTTGTCACTCACTTCGGGTATTATTTCTTGTATTATATGTATTCCCTTGCCAGTACCCGTTAATTTACCATATAGTTTACTCCCATTCCTAAAACTATTTACCTTTCAGAGTACTTTATTGTTATTCTAGAACAATCCCTACATGGACTCCACTACTGGCCCAAATAATTACTGATAGTGCCACTTTTTACTGATAATTTCTGATATTTACTGATATTATACTGTTGGTACTGAGAATTTCTGATATTTGCTGATATTTTTACTGTTGTTACTGATAATTGCTGTTGGTTCTGATAATTACTGATATTTACTGTCGTTTTTACTGTGGGTTCTGATAATTACTGATATTTGCTGAGAGTTACTGTTGGTACTGAGAATTGCTGATAATTACTGAGAATATTTTTTCTGAACCCAGAAGATGTAAAAACAAGCCTCACACTGACTGGAAAGGGAGGGGAATTGGTTGAAAGGAAGAATAGGGAAAGAAAATCCGTTAGGAATCGTTCTTATTTTAAAACATGATTTTAGAGGAAAAAAAACCTGGTATATGAAACTTTATAAAGACTTTTTAAACTCAAGCTGTTTCAATAATGGCTATACATGTAATTAAAGAATAATCCTTTAAAGCTTTTACTAATTTTTTTTTCAATACTGACAGTAGTTGTACATAAAAAAGTTCTGTTGAAAGCGGTGTCAGAGTTTCTTGAGAACACCCCCCCCCCCAAAAAAAAATGAAATAAATAAAGGATTACTTAATTTAAAAAAAAAAGCAAAACAATAAATACAAAGAAAAAAAAAATAACAGGACATTTTTGAGACACGCACATTACTGTATAAATGAACCTGACGGAAGTATTGCAGTAAAATTATTTGGACGTCACTCCCTCTTTCTCGCTTCCCAAGGGCGTGTTAAACAATTTTTTAATTTAAATTCAAACAACAAAGAACAGATGATGTTATTTATATCTAAAGCTTACTATTGAAAGAACTATGATTACAGAAATAAATTTAGAGAAAAGACAATATCCCGATCTATTTTTTTTTCATTTTGAAAATATTCAAGACTACTTGCAAGACTTAGAAAATTAATATATACAAATGATCAGTATTCATTTTCACTAATCACAACGGTGCCTGATGTAAATTGTTTTCAAAATAGAATTCTAAAATTTCCTTGCAATTACATGTAGTCCATTAACATGCAACAGATGTGTGCTGGTCCCGGCATTATTCTTAAACTACGTCTTCATTGAGTCTATACCTTGATTTTAAGTAAATATATCTAAATAATAGAACATTTATCAGATGTAATGTTAAATTATATCATTTGATAAGTATTTTAAAACCGAAAAAATGTCACCCTGTAATAATATTCATGTTAAGAATCTGCTTATTTTATCCCCCCCCCCTTTTTTTCTGCCTTAAATGTAGAATGCACAATAACATGTACCCAACCTCGAGGAAATTAAAAGGATTAGAACCGCTGAAATATGAAGTTTGACACTGCATTTTTTTTTATACATACCGGACCCTTGTTTGGTTAAAATAAAATTATTTCCCCTATACCACGAAGTAGACTGTTACACGGATAAACATTTTTTTTCATTCATTTATCTGTTTATATGTAATGAATTTATTTCTTTTAGAAAGAGGCATTCTTAATTATGAGTTTTACTCATCACTCATCAATCTTAGCCGGAAATATAAAAATAGAAGTTATCCCTCCCCCACCCCACAATTTTAGCTTAAACGTTCTGGTTTACAAGTATTCGTGTTGAAACATGTAGCATCATATTTTGATACATTTAAATTCTTTATTTTTCATGTACAGTAATTGTTGTATTTCTGTTCTTTTTACGCAAATGAACGAAATGTGAGATATACATGTATAACAGAGAGAGATACATTTTTTAATCCACCTGTCACTTCATTGTTGCGTAACTGACTGTTTGTGATATATCCGGCGAGTCCCGGCCGCCGAGTGCCTTTCTCTCTCACTCGCCGTACGTGTCATACATGTATATATATACAGCAGGGACACCTATTGTAATTTTCTCGCTACCGTACAGTATACATCACAGCGCTTCCGTTTGTGTACAATACCCATAGAAGTCCTAGGACCCCGTCACTGTGTTCAACAGTAATCAGATAAAATATACTTGTAACATGTGGGATGAATAATAATATTTTTTGTGGTAAATTGAACAGGATTTTGAACTTTTTCATGTAAACCAAATCTTATTTTAATATTCTGATGAATTTAATGAGCTAAGTGCAACAGGAAAATAAGTCACAGTAACTGTTAATGAGGGATAGATTGTGCATTAATTTAGAAATAATTCATACTGATATAAAACATGCTGATTCTCTGTTACATGACATTGTGAAAATACGATTTCATTTTCACGTTTAATGAATAAACTTTATTTGACGCCAAATCCTTGCATAATCTTTGGCTTGTTTCAATTTACTCCAACAAGACGCTAAACTTTATATAGAAATATTTCAGATCTGTTGTTTTCCTTAACAAATCAACTATACACAGAGTAACTTCCGTGTGCATTCTACTTGTACAGTATGTCCTCATTTTCACATGTAAATGTCTACCTTTCTGCAAAAATCTTTGAAATATTTTTCCACTGAAGAGACTCAGTCCTAAATAAGACACATTATTGATTAAGGAAGCGCTATTTCCAGAAACAAATTCTGTTGGAAAAAGTTCTAATACGTCATTTTCAGGATGATTATACATGTAGATCGCGTGTGCCCCCCCCCCCCCTTCAAAACTTATTTGCTACAAACTTAAGGTTAAGTTTCTTCATGTAATTAGCCCGTTTTAAGATATCCAACAATTAAAACACACAAAATATTAACATTAAGATTAATTCTATTTATTTTAAGGACAGCACATGTCTCTGGACATGTTCAGTAAAAATTATATATGAATTGTGTTAATTTATCTAATTAAGGATATGAATTAATTACGCTGAGGTTCTATGTGTATCAAACATTTATTTTTTCCCCATTGATTGTTTTTACTGACAGTACATGAAAAATCTCTATTTTTAAAAAAAATATTTTTGACGACACAAATGGAATCATGATCAATGTATTCAAGAAACATTATTATACGGTATGTGTTTTAACAAGTAAAGGTTTTGAACTACTTAATTGTTACATGTTTCCGATGAAAATCTGAAATGCTGTAGAAAATGTTCAGAACATTACAATATGTGAACGGGTTGGTGGTGTATTGATCTTGACTTACTTTGATCCAATCTCTTATAATACTTAGGAGCGGCGGATCAAGAATTTTCTGAAACAAATAACTACTGTAACAGTACTTTATATGGCATTAAAAATGAACGGTTTAATTTTTTTTCATGTGTTCTTTAGATAACATTTCACTCGTATTGGGACGCTATTATTTACCTATTAAAAGCTGCGAATTTCGACCTGTACGCTGCACTTACATGTGCATGTGTATGTCCATAAATCAGTGGCAGGACCTTCCGTGTTCAACTTTTGACATGTATACTCGGCGGCATTTTTTTTTTACTTATGAGAAATCTTTCGATCTGTACTCTGCACTTATAAACAAAGAGCAGAGAGGGATCTTTTTCGTGACTCTGCACTATTTGATCACCGAGGAATCTTTTTTGTGCCAGCACCTACTTTGACAGAAGACCGCGGTTTATACAGTCCCATCTGAAGGACCGATCTCCATGTCCAACATCACCGCACTATATGTATGGATTAAATATGAATACAATTATTTTTTTTTAAATTGGTTTTATAATGAGAAACTGATTTATTACGTCCTTAATTTTTAGACCTAGTAGTCATCAATTGAAATAATACACGTAAGTCCTTAGGAACTAAGGAACAGGGTGAATGGGAGTGGGGGGGGGGGGTTGGCAGGTTGAATCTTCTTACAGAAAGAGAAATTAAAGTTTTTTTCATAAATATAATTACTTTAAAATAATTTTTATGACAAAATGTACACTATGCTTGCCTTGCTGTCACTCAAGTTACAAATTCTAAATAACTATGGGTAAAAAAAAGATATAAAGAATAAATTATAAAATTAAATTAATTTCTTTAATTTATTTAATCCAACCACCCCCGGTCTCTTTTAAATTTTACATCTCATGAACTTAGAAAATAATCTCAGTAATTATCAGCAATTCTCAGTACCAACAGTAACTCTCAGCAAATATCAGTAATTATCAGAACCCACAGTAAAAACGACAGTAAATATCAGTAATTATCAGAACCAACAGCAATTATCAGTAACAACAGTAAAAATATCAGCAAATATCAGAAATTCTCAGTACCAACAGTATAATATCAGTAAATATCAGAAATTATCAGTAAAAAGTGGCACTATCAGTAATTTTTAAGGCCAGTAGTGCTCGGAATACGAATTTTTGAAGTTGGCATTCCAAGGCCATATAGGGCTTTTTAGAAGCGTTGTTATGTAAATTAAGTATCAGAAATTGTCATCCGAACAAAGGAAAATTTATTAGCCTTCTCTTTAGCGTGTGACTGCATTGGCTGACCAAATTTTGATCTGCTACTGTTTAATTTCGTCATATTTTACAATTATTCAAGTTCATATGATAAGACAGAATTGTTCATCATCATCAATGAAAATGTTCAAATAACTAACCTCGTATATTCATTACATAGGTCTGCTACATACCTAGAAAAACTTAATTGGCTTCTATACCTAACGCCATTTACGTATTTCCTTTCTATAGTAATGTAGGCCGCCACGGTAGCTCAGTCGGTAGAGCGCTCGCTCTGTGATCGGAAGGCCATGAGTTCGTATCTCGGCTGCGACTGACCTAAGTCGATAAAAAATAGGTAGCAACTGTTCCTTCGCCAGGCGCTCGGCACTTTGAAGTGAAAGTTGCGAGTCCTTCGGATGAGACCTTAAAAACCGAGGCCTCGTGTCACGGCAGGCGCTGGCACGATAAAGATCACTCACTGCTCAATGGCCCTGAATGTCGGGTAAAGGTCTAAATATGAAGTCCTCCACCAGTATATGGTGACGTCTCTATATGAATGAAAAATTCTCGAATGGGACGTAAAACTACATTTAATCTATTCAATCTATAGTAATGTACTTTTATAGACTGTAGTACATTAAATAGAAAGATATATTCTTGAATTATGTATCCCTTTCACTGTCTTATGAAAAGAAAAAAAAGAACAAATATGTTTAGATTTTGAGAAATGGAAAATTATATTTTGTTAAATTTACGCAACTTCGAAATCTTGTGATTTATTGCTCATTTTATATACAACTCTCCAAAATTCTCATAAACTTATATACCGTTAGCATTTTATTCTGAATGGATTCATACTTAATTAATGCACAGTATAAGCTAAATTCTTCGAGCTTCATATAATAGATGTGTGTTTTATTTGAGATAAACACACGCTAATTGTAGACGCTGGTGTTTGGAGGTCACGGGTAACCGCCTTCAAACTGGCATGCAAGAAAGGTGTGAAAAGTCGTTTCTTGAAATTGAAAATTTACCGTCCGGATAAACGAGTCATTTTTCAATGAAATGTTAAGTTTTGTAGTAGAAATTGACCGTCCAGATGCGGAACGCGAATTTTCGGATTAATAAGACATAATAGCGTTGAAAAAAATCGGTTCCAAAAAATATTATCCGGAAGGTGCAGCGTCCGGATTAATGGCGTCCGGATTCACGCGGCGCCACTGTATTGTTGCCATGATGATCGATTTATAAAGGTAATAATCGGTATAATAAAGCACATATCTTTTTACTCTTATTTTTTAGAAAGCTTTTGTTATTGATGTATATCTTCCATATATATCTTTCCAGTATTGTCGTTTACCTTTTTAACACACTAAAAATCTGGTTTTATAAAAAAAAGCTGGTTACAGATAAGTTCAACTACGCTTGAAGTTCTTAAAATTAATTATAATGGTATTTATATCTCTAAACCGAAGATGTATATGTTGCACAAATTAAACAAATTGGTTATCAGGGTTTTTTTTTGTGGAGGGGTGGGGGTGGGGTTGCCTTTCATTTAATACAGAACCAAATGGATTTGCTACATTAACTATCTAATAAACAGTTAAAAATTTAATTCCATATTTTAGATGATCATATTGTTTAAAACTCTGTGAACACTTAATTTTTTTTACCCAGGTTAACTTAAAAATCATGTAAAAATTATAAAATTAAGTTTCTTCATTGAACATAAAATTTAGTACCTTTTTGAAACAAATGATTACCGATTCGATTATATTGGCCGATTATCAGTTGATTAGTCAACCGATGCTGCCTATAAATCGATTCTGAGAGAATCTAATGAATACTTACATGTAATTACATTTAATTTATTCGTTCTCTCCTGTCCATTTTCGTTCAAACAATTGTGCATCTGATTGCATGGGCCTTAATTATTTAAAATGCAAAGGATAAAACAGCCATTCCGCAAATGCATCTTGGAGCTGTTAATTATTAGGAGGATAATTAAGAGATCCTCCCCAAGGATGTGGTCTCATTTCTCATTGAGACCCCAAGATATGACCAATTATGTCAGGTTAGTAAGCTTAATTAGCTACATAATTTTAAGTTCTTCCTCTTAATGGTTAAGTAAAATTATTAGTATAAAATGCACATTTTATATTATATTACATATTATGATGCCCCTAACTAGTGCTATTTTTTTAATATTTGATTAATACATGCTGTATGTTCATATTATAACAATTATACATACATATGCATAAAGAAAAAAAGTATCTTTTTACATACATCTAATATACATTTAATTTACTTCCTTTTATACTTGGGCTAAAATTGGCCTTACTGCAAGCTTTTACTACATATTAAAAATATTACTATATAAATCTGTATTCACGATGACTAAAATCTTGTTAGACGTGAAGACAGAACTCTGCTTTACGAATTATGGAACACTAAATTTCGAACTTTTTACAATGCTATATAATTTTAAGTATATTATATAACAAAATGTTCTGTTAGTTTTTAACATTATTCATCCAATGATTACTGATTATTGCATGTAGTCAGATGATACTTTGCAGTATGCAAACCCTGATATCATTCGTTTTGGCATTGAAAAAAAAAACGTGAACTAATCATAAAAATGTGGGTTTCCGCCGTAGAAAAACTGCATATATATATATATATATATATATATATATATATATATATATATATATATATATATATATATATATATATATATATATATGTAAGAAGAAGTAATAGCTAAATGCCATAAAATGAAAAGAATCAAAACAATTTAGTTTGATTATTCAGCGTGATAAAATGAGCAAAAGTAAGCGATATGACTTGTGCTAATCTGGAACTTATTGATGTCAAATATTTTTAATAATATATTGGGAATGTTTTGGTCACATGTTTCACATTTTTTCCATTTCAACCTAAACTGAATAAACTGATCAAAATCCCCAGACCTATTTTGTTGAAAATTTAATTAATGGCATTAAAGGCTGTATCCAAATAACTATCTACTTAAAAATGTCCTTTCTTGTAAAAATTCCAATAACTCACTCAGCTACATCCAATGTTTATATAATGTAACTACTTCAAAGCAGAACAATGTTGTTAATGTATTTTGCAGTTAAATTGTCGCCTTAACTGGAATAAATTCTCTTTATTTTTCCACATTTCCTCTATGAGTATGTCGTTGTTTTTATGGACTACTACAACAGGGTTGTTCTTTACTTTCTGGATCCTATGGGTCTGCTTTGCTTAAAGAGTATATCATTCCCACCTTATCGGACTCTAATGTGAAATCTCCATATTTCTGGAATCAATTCAACTGGTACAGAACATTCTCCTATGATCTTATCAAAGGCACTGGTTTATTTGCTCTTTCTAGGCAGACCGTTATGTTTTGTTTAGCAGCTGTGTAATTTCCAAGTCCGGATTCTGGTTTGTATTGTGGAGAATTGATATAATCTTGAAGCTCTGTAGCTGTTTTGCTTTTTTTCATGACTTTGTAAAAGTTTTTTCCTAAATATTCAGCACACACTGCATGACACAGCCAAAACACTGCCGTATTCCAGTTTTCTTTCATCATGTATAGATATCCGAGCAAACTAAATGACGTCGCACTGAAGTCCTCGAGGCAGTAGTTTTCGAAATCTTTCAATAGAGTATCGTGTTCTCTTTCTAAGTTTTGTTCCGTAGAATCCATTTCTATCTTCTCAATGTCTTTTGCTGATGACTCTAGATTTTTCTCTACTTTGTCTTGTCCAGCAGAAGAGGGGTTACTTTTTCCAAGATTACGTTCTGTGGCCTTTTCTCTGTCGTTTTTAGAATAACATTCTTTTTCTTCCATCCAACAAAACACACTTCTCCCTAAAATGTAATAACAAAGGGCTTTTGACTTGCAGCGAAAAACTTCACGGACTTCTATCTCGTTCTTTAGGAATCCGTCTAGCACCTGTAGCAATGACACCGAAAACTCGTTTTCAGAGTCGTCATCAATATGTTCAATGTACTTTTTTAGGAGTCCTATCCCTACATGCCACTCTTTTTGTACGAAATGTAAAAGAGCAATTCCTGCAATCATGCCCGAAGGAGGTTTTTCTCTTAAAGTCAACAAGCTGTTAAATTCTGTCTTTGAATTTTCAAACGCTGTAGTTCTTTTCACACTCTCAGATGGCAAAGAGCAAGCATGTGCTAGATACATAAATGCCAAATTTACTCTTGATTTAGTAAAATCTTGAAATCTTTTACTTATTTCCTTGAACATATCTATTGAATTTTCTGGATGTCTCACTTTAAGTGCTAAATACACCAAAACTTCTTCAACTGGTACATGTAAGTGTTGAAACATGTCCCCCCAAACCTTAATGATGTATTCGACTGCAGAATCGCATGTAGCACTGTGTATTAAACTCTGCACGTGACAAATAATTGCCTTCTCTGTTGCTTCCAAAAAATTTCCAGAATCATTGAAAGCTATTTCTGCTTCTCTAAATTTTTCCTTGTTCAAGCATAATAAACCAAGTAGATAGTGAGAGCTTGAGTATTGTTGCACTAAGCAATAATTCTGGAATTTCATCATGTACTCATTCCATGATGTGATCATGTCATCTTCATCGATACATAAAATGCGCACAAAGAAAGCCAGTGATATGGATGGAAATTGTATTTGTTTGAATGCATTTGTGGAAAATGTTTTGGACAAATGTGCCATCAAACGTCGTGGAAGCGCATTAAATGTAAGAACACTGTACTTGTTCATTTGGTGTTGGCAATTTTTTCCAGTAGTCATTGTAAAAAGATCTTTCAATATATCCTTTGCTTCTTTTTTCATGTTGCATCGAAGCAAAAAATTGGCATAGTTAATATGCCCTTGTACAGTCACATTATCTGTCTCCAACTTCTCATAAAGTGTCAGTGTTTTTTCTTTGATTTCCTTGAATTTCACAGAATCAATGGGATATGACATCGATGCTGAAGAATATAGTAATGCTAAATACTCTTGAAGATCAGACGTACCCTGACTATTCTGAGCATAAACAAGTATTGACTGGATCAACATGGTAAGTGGAAAAACTAATGTGCACTGTCTTGGAGGAGATATGCATTTAGGGTTTTCTACGATGCTCAGAACAAAATCCGAAAGATTTTCAAAGAACATTTTCATATGTCTATACATGTCAACTAATAGTCTGGCGACTTCTGTCGTTTTGAGGCTCAATAGACAACTTCGAGTGACCTTTTCAAGGACCATCTTGTAATTATCTTTAGTTGTTTGTTTATTCTTCCAATTGTCATTGTCGGTCAATGGTTGGATGTCCTCTCGAAACTTTGACCTTCTACTTTGATCTTGAAGCACATATTTGTCTGTGAAGGGAAGTAAAGTAAGTATTGGATTCTTTCTCGCTTCTTTCAAAATGCGCTCTGCATCTGAGAGGTCCTCTTCTGTTAAAACGTCAAACAAATTATTTTCGGGAATGAAAAAAGTAGGGAGTTTCCTGCATTTCACATGCTCCAAGAGTCTATCCAACAGGTAAAGAAAACACCAACCAGGATTTTCCCATCTTGTTTCAGGTAAGGTCTCGCATGCATACAGAAAAACTGTTTTGCAGTGATAAGAAGAAATAACCTCAAATTTATTATCTTTGTGAATCAGTGCTCTTCTGAAAATTTTGAAAAACACATAGGACTGTCTTTGGTAGTCACTTACAATCGATTTTGCCAATGCAACTTCTGTGGTGGCAAAGGAAAAACGCCATTCAATATCAGATTCGGGCCCAGTTGTTTGCTTATGGGCAACAGGAACGACGTGAAGACCCATGCTGAAGATTTTCTCAATATCAGCTTTACAGAGCCACATACTTTTCTTACATCGATTAATCCACGATCGTGCACACTCAGGTCATAGACAAGGGATCGCCCAAGTAAAATCCCATTGGTCTTTTAATATGGGATTGTCTAACGTCGTTTTGTTATCTCTTAATTCTACTCCTAAAGCAGGTCCTTTGCGTTCAACGTCATATCTCTCATCATGGCTTTTATATATTTTTCTAGCATCCTCATCCACATCTTTCAGATTCGTATTGATGTAATGTTTTCCACGAAACGAAGACGTACATTCAATCCCTTTTCTGTTCAGAGGAAATCCATTTTGGGGATTTAAGACGCGTATTCTGCAGTATCCAGGATGAGTATCATTTGTTTCTATATAAACATTGTTGTTTATTGGGTCTGCTTTTGTAACGGAAGACTGTTTAGATTCATTAAGCTCAGTCAATGGAGGACAATTTACAACTTGTAAGATATCGATGTCACTGTAGCGAACATACACAGGGAAAGGGTGATCAAGATTTTCATTACGTTCGAACAATCTAGGAATTTCATAGTATTCTGAGACACTTCCTACCTGGACACAATTATACTGGACTGGTTGCTCAGTTTGTTCGAGCATTTTGTTGAACTTCTGGGCATGATCTTGGTCTTTTTGATTGTTCTGAATAGACGTAGTGTATAAAGGTAGAAGAAGCTCTATGAAAAATGTTAGGTTGGGAATAGGGATCTCACAAGATTCTAAAAAAGAGATAAAAAAAATTACAATTATTAAAGTTTCCATATTTCTTCACATATTTGAGTTTTGATAGTTTAAGTTCATATATATACCAACCTTCTGGTTGTGTTGTATTATAATCCATTATAGACTTTTTTTCAGCTGTGTGATCTAAACATTAAAATCCACACTTGATGTTTTTTTCGTCAGTCTTAGCGTTTTTTTTTTTTTTACACTTCCTCGTTGGCGTTCTTTTATGGATATTCTCTGGGGTGTATCAGCTCAGCTTTCTTATTGGAGCTACCTTTCGCGCACACACCTGACCTAACATTTCAGGTATCATTTTCATACATTTTTAAACTTTTAATTTATTCAAGCTTGCACTGCAGTTATATTTAAAAGACGAGAATTATTTCAACTCAAGGAAAAATACCTGTACTCCTACAGAGGTGGATCCAGATATTTTATGAGTGTGCATCATTTATTGGAAAGGCGTGGTTTCGCTAAAACAAAACGTAAAATGTCGACGAAATAAAAAAAAAATAAATTTATGAGTAAAATTTCTCGCTATGTTTTTGACATTGTTGAAATATCCTTGAATAAAAACAGATGACAACACACAGTGGTCAAAAGTATTGATCCTGTATTATTGCTGATTTACGACTTTGATTTGCCAAAATGATGTTTATAACATTGAAAAAAGATGTGGCATACACTGTCATCATCAGCAATATTTTTCTCAATATGAGCATAAATATTTGTGACGTTCATAACTTTTTTGTTTAATCCAGTCAACGTTTTTTAATAGAGAGACTTGATATGTAATTCGTACAAACATGCCGACACTTTATTCAGTTGTATAAGGTTAATTGGGATGTAGTCAAACAATTTTGCATATTTTTTCTGCTTTGCTGGAAGTAACAAGAAAAGAAATTTCGACAAATTTCTTTTCATAATTGTTTACTCGGACATTTTAGCCTCATCCTGGACCTTGAACTCCAGACATTGGGAACATGTTTCTCGATGTTGGGTTTTCATTATTCAGTCTACCCAGTGAAAAAGACATATCTGATAAATGTCTGGAAAAACACAACCTAAAATTCGAGCATGCGCATTCCAGTGAAAAAGACTAAGATGATTGTTACTGCTCGAGATTGCTAACAACAAGAGGATGGTTGACCCAGAACATGAATTTTATTACTTAGTGAAGGGTCATCATTGTCAATATCTGAATGCAAACATGTGTTATACGATATCACTATTCGTTTTAAGTCGATTGGGCCTTTATAAGGAGGATCCTACATTAGATATGCATGTAATTTAGTTAAAGAAAAACTTTGCTATAAGTGGTAGATGATCTGACGGGAATATTTCACTTGGTGGCAGGTTCTTTCTCATTTCTTCTTCTGACAAAAAATCCAACACCGAAAGGACTTCAAGGCCACTCCCCTTAGATGTCTCCGAGCGAGGCTCGAAAAATATATAGTCCAGACAAAGACAGAATTCTGCGTCAAGATTGGTTACTTTTGGCTCTGTTTTCTGAAAATAAAACAATTAAGCCAAAATGTGAACAGTTTTAGATATTTCTAATACAGCTGTAATATGCCATATTATTTAGCCATATCATTAGAGAAATACTTTGTATTGCATGTTAATAGTGAACATATTTTTACTCCCAGAATCCACTATATTCATTATCACAATTTATAATTGACACAGTTTCATTTTACCGATACGTGTTTGTAGACACTCTCAAGAATCAACTTGTCCTCTTCCAAAACTTTTAACATCTTCTTCGTTGTGTCTAACTAAGATAAAGGAGAGAAATTACTCGAATATATAGCATTGGTTTTCATGTGATTAAAAATGTTCATTTGTTATACTTGAATAGCCTATCCCAAACGATACATGGCACAGCAACTTGGATACTGTTTTTCTTCAAATAATTATAAACAGGCTAAAAAACAAAACTGATTTCAATATCATATGGCAGGGTACACATAACTTTTTTAATCATTGCAGTTATTTCCTTTGAACTAAATGTATATATATATATATATATATATATATATATATATATATATATATATATATATATATATATATATATATATGGAAGCCAAAGCTGTGAACACTCAATTCAGTAACATTTTTTTTTACTTGCTTGACAGGGAATTTTTGCTTGATAGTGAAGTGAAATTGCTTCCTAGGTGCCTGCCCAGTGCAATAAGTAATATCTATTCCGACTATTAGATGCATACATCTGGGGTGGGGGGGGGGGTAAAATGTATGCAACAGTAAGACATTCTATAATGAAAAGGCTACTATTATTCAATAATTTTGTAGATTAATTATAGATGTAAATTTAATGCTGGGGGGGGGGGGGGGGGAGTGTTTAACTAATTAATGTACAAAATGCTGCACTTTTCAAAATCATTCAAAGTTTTCTAAATTAATTCATTCATTTTTTTTCTGGAAAAAAAAATCATTTTTACAAGAAAATAAATTTTTGGGGTATATTTTAAGGTTTTAAGGAAGAATTCCTTTAATTTTCCTTTATAAAAATTACATTGTGTGTGTGGTCGACGATATATATACATGTAAATAAAATGTGGCAAATTTACAAAATGTTTATTAGGTGAGGACTATTTAAGTTTCAGAACTTGTGTCTAATTCATTTTACTGTTTGTTGACAAAATATTTTCAATTGATGAAAAAAACAATTTCCTGCGGAAAAGTGATGCTATGTATAGTTTCTTTGTTGCCTTTTGTCAAAAAGTTGCATTAATTACTGTTGCATTAATATATATGCGTAATTTATCTTACCGATATATTCTTTCCACTTTGGATTAATTTCATGTTAGCCTCCTTTAGACAACCACTAACGATCAGCGCGTACGCGGGATCTGTAGGTTCACTGTTGAAATCTCCACAGAGAATTGTACCAACTCTTCCGGTATGTCGTTCTCTAAATTCTCGCAGAGCCACCAAACAGCATAGTGACTATAAACAAAACTCATTTTCAGATACCTGAGATAGATTTGCACTCTTGAAATTGAAACAAACTTAACATAAAACAGCTTAATCCATCGATTTCATGCATACCTGATTTTACAAAACTAATTTACTGATATAGGGTTCATACAAAGTTACATGGGATATATCTAGTTAAGTTATTTTCAGAACTGTATCTCCAATGGTCGGAAAAATCTACGCAGAAGACCAATTGTCCATCCCAATTTTTTCAGCAACAGGACTAACTGTGCAGCTATAATATCTTAAGTTTTATGAATGGATAAAATATTAAATCAATTAATTTCACCTGAATGAAACGCACGTCCATTAGATGTTCACTTTCCCATACAAGGTGCGTGTTGGCAACAACAACAGTATACGCTGTGGTCACGTGCTTAAGAAGGGTTACCAAGGCAACGTCACAGCGGTCCGTGTATCGTGAAAAATCAGAATCCGTTGTGTCATTTCTTTCATCAGTAAAAAAAGCTGTATTTGTAATATACATGAATATATTATCATTCCGAATTTAAAGTTGACCTTTATTCGTAGTCTACAGTTAAATACACAGTGACAAATCACATACCTTTTCAGCAATTTCCCCAAATTTATATGCAACGCTGTCTTGCAACGTAAATTTAAAAGATTTGAAAAAAGTAGCACACCCTTCGTCATTCTTCTCGAACGTTCTTTTATAATATACTCCCCCGTAGCCTAATCTACAATTGTAAAAAGTCATTTAAAATTTTATTTTTAAAGATAAACTGAAAATATACAGTCATGTATATATGTATCAGTGCATATTTAATCATTTTTTATTAAATGTGTTTTCATCCAAATCGAAAATCGGAAGGTTGTTATATTTGGTTTGTCTATTTATATCCTTGCAACTTCAACCTTGCCCATAGTTCTGGAATTGAACAATATGGATATTTTATACTTGGTCTAAAGGTAGCAATTGACCAGAGAGCGTGTCTAGATCCTGACCTAAGGTAAACTTGTCCGGCAAGGTCACAGGGATTGAGAATGTGGAAGTCTTGTCCGTCATATTGTAATTAGCAGCAATTTTAGTATTAGTAATTCTAAAAAGTAGAATTATGATCGGAGGGTGTGTTATGACCTTGATACAAGGTCAACTGGGCGAGAACAAGGTCACCGGGATAAGAACTGTAAGAAGTGTAGAATTCTTGTCCAGTCTTTTACTTTACAATGGAGAAATACTAGAACCTTATAATTGTCAGAAAATAGGCTAAGAAAAGAGGGCCTTTACGAACTCAGATCCCGGCTTATTTGGACAAGATCATGGTCACGATTTGAAATTCAGTAGAAGCATGGAGTTGATACGCTGCACAGTTCTGATCAAGAACAATCATGATCAATGGATGCAAGGAAGGTCAGTTGTGCCCCTGTTACATCTGAGAAGGCTCGGTGTGTTTGTGTTTTCAGAGGCACATTTTTTTTTATCTTGAACATTGAATAAAGTTTGTCATTACTCTACACAGAAGGAAAAAACACAACAAATAAAGTCCAAAACAATTTTCAACCTTTATATTTTAAATACCTTAAAATTTTGACTTAAAATGATAATATTGTTAATTAAAATTAACAAACTTCTGCATTTCAGGCTCCAGTGTATCTTTGTAATACCCAGGACCCACCTCCTGTAAACAAATGACGTCACAGTCGGAGAACTGAAGCTCTTCAAGTAGCCTTTTATGGCGGAAGTTGATATCTAGGTGGGTGGGGTCTCTGTATGGATATGTATATGGGTGTGTGTGACAATCCGCCAAAACATTGTAGCTCATTAAGGAGAACACATGATCTGGCGTGACATCATCGGTTTCCGTTTTAAGGACCTCCTTCCTATTTGCAAAGCTTGGTGGTGCATTCTTTCTATTCATATGATTGCTGTCAAAAAATATCTAAAATTTAAAGTTGGGTAACATTCCTTGTATATAATTATGCATATATAATCTTTTCTGAATCGTATTTTATAACGATGAAAACATTCATTACCATAAGCTGTATAACGTGCATGTGATTAGCGCCAAAACAGTGCACAGGAACTGACACTGGGATATAAGCAATCGCCCTTACGTTTTTTTTTCTTCACTTTTTTACAGACAAAAGACATGCATAAATTGCAAAACTCCCACTCCAAATAAAATAGCAGTAATTCACTTTTTTCGTGATATCGGTTTTATTACTTTCTTCCGCCAAAACGAAATATCCTTAGTTCACCTTTGTATGACCCGATCCATTTAATTTAAACATTACTACTATTAATATTATTCTCCAGCTACTAATAACAAAAAATTGGGCCCGCCCATGATTAATATTTATCTTTTGAAGAGAAAAATACTGACCTTAACAAGTTACACTGGCTACAAAATAATAAACACACTGCTTGCTATAAAACTGCAGACGAACATTGCCTTCCTTCATAAAATCGATCCTCCTCGGTTGAAGAACGAGGAAATATGCATAACATATAAACCGTAAAACGCTCCATCGAACATGTCGAACTGCTAGATACTTATTTTATAAGAAGTTAATATGCATATGGTTGAAAGATTTGGAATTAAACTGACACACTAACTCTCTGACCCCATCAAATAATCAAACAAATCTATCGTGTTTTAGTTGTACACGTCTGTAAACAGTAGCACGTTATGAATTAATTATTGATTAATCCCACAGTTGATTATGCTTCGTTGCTCTCATTTAGAGATAACTCTTCATGCGTCGTGGGTATTTAAATTTAGGGAATAATCGCGAGTTTCTGGAACACCCTCTTTCAATTTATAATATACAAATAGTAATAACGTTTTAAATTTGTTTCCAATAATAACAAGAGATTAATTAACATGCATTCTACAAGATTGATGTAATGTTAATGCATGTATTATAATTAATCAACGTCGTCGGAAATCTACGGTAGATTACCATCAATATTTTCATCATCACACATACACAGAGAGAGAGAGTTATCTCTAAATATAGATAATGCTACGTAGATGAATTTATTTATACGGCGGGTATGTCAAGCTTGTTATAACAAAACATTTCACATTTTACGCATAGGCGTCGGAACCGGGGGGGGGGGGGCTTAGCCCCCCACTTTTTTTTCGAAGATAAACAAAATATAGGCATTGAAAACTGAGGCTTACCTTTTCCGTTGGTTTACTTCCCCCCCCCCCCTTTCAATTAGCCACCCTACTTTCAATTTGCTTCCGACGCCTATGTTACGTTTATTTCATAGACTGGCTACCCGTTTTAAACTTTTTTTTTCCAAATCTAAACTGTCGCCATATTGCATGAGAAAAGTTAGAACAATAAAAAGCACAATTAATGGGAAGTGCACCTCGCACATCATTTTGAAAGATGTACTGGAGACAGCGTGCGTTAATATTTTTCAATATATAATAAAAATGTGTTCAATAATCACGCTGTTGATACAATATCCAAGAAATTCCATTGGGTCATTTCAATTTAGTTGTTTCAAGTCAAATCATAACAGAACAATAATGAACCGAAATGTGTATGAAAAAAATTAAATTATTTAAAATGATAGTACTTTATTTTTTAAGATATTGCCACTAAATAATAACATTAAATGTATGTCTTACTAGTTTCAAGAAAACAATTTAATTTTGCGTGCATTTAAAATATTACTTATTAACTCCGACAATAAAATATCATGTGATATTTTATGTCCACATTTTGCTTTTCGTATGGATAATGATTTTTATTCGATTTTTGTGATTTAAAAAAATATGCCTCTTTGAAACAAAAATCGGAAATGGCAGTTTTGAAGAAAACTCCTGTCTCTTTATGCGTAAATTAAATTCATTCTGTTTCAAGTAGGCAATTTTTCAGAACAATGGGGATTCCCTATCTGAAAAACAGAAAACTTTAATTATTTTGTTATGTGACTAATTTACACTTCATTTAATGACAAACTGGAAGTCGATATGCAGTTTCTAAATATTGTTCTACCTTGTGCTATTGTATATATACCGTTGTATCTGAAAATATTTAAGACCGTTTTCTGTTACTTAAATTTTTCCTTTTAAACTGCTACAACTTTAGGGAAAATAACAAAAGAACTGTAACACCCTCTTTGCAAAAGGTACTATCACAATTGTTGTAAATATCTTATATATATCCAACCTAAATAATTTGAAGTGAATGCAAGCTTTGTCAGTGAACAACGTGACTTGTGATGTAGATATATTATGCCTGTCTGTTTCTTCAGTTGACTATAACTTTTACTTATCTTAAAAATCATCATATAATTTGTGGAGGACGTCGCTATGCAAAAATGATACAATTTGTATCATTGGGTCTTTTCAATTGTTTTTTTCTTTGTTTAGCGTCCGTATGGATTGGTCTTTACATCGGCAAAATTATTGGGGGGGGGGGTACCCCCCCGGTTCCTACGGCCATGAGTATATACATGTATTTATTTTATATTATTGAGGAGTTGAAATGCATGATATATATATATATATATATATATATATATATATATATATATATATATATATATATATATATATATATATTTACATTTGCAAATGTTTTCTTTTATATAACACTATTGAAAGCAATGCGTATCTATATCCGTATAAACACGGGTTCCTCGCGTCATAAACGTTCGACGTAATTTTTCAGTGACGTCATAAAGGGTCGACGCGCAATCAGAGGATCAAACACGTGCCGTTGGGTTTGAAAAATAAAACGTTTCACGCGTTAAAGATTATAATCAGGCAAATAAAAAATATGAATAAGTCACAAATGTAAATATAAGTAATAAGGTATCATTTTTAAACATCTATCGGGCTATAAATACGGGTTGGTACGAGATCAAATTTACCATAAAGCCCTTCGGGCTTTATGGAATTTGATCTCGTGACCAACCCGTATTTATAGCCCGATAGATGTTTAAAAATGATACCTTATTTCTTAAATATATATATATATATATATATATATATATATATATATATATATATATATATATATATATATATATATATATATATATATATATATATATATATTTACATTTGCAAATGTTTTTCCTTATATAACACTATTGAAAGCAACGCGTATCTATATCCGTATAAACACAGGTTCCTCGCGTCATAAACGTTCGACGTAATTTCTCAGTGACGTCATAAAGGGTAGACGCGCAAACAATGGATCAAATACGTGCCGTTGAGTTTGAAAAATAAACATTTCACGCGTTAACCCTTTCGACGCCGAATATAGTTACGTCTATAACGTCATGGATGCCGTACTATGACGTCAACTGAGACGTAAAATAATTTGCTTCAGAAAAAAGCGTCAAATTGATAATGAAACAAGCACCTGTTTAAGCAATGTAATAGGATGTTTATAGTTTTCAAGGAAAATTCGTATAATAAAGTCATATTCATTCCAGTAGTTTTTAATCGCCAAAAAGTAAATTTAGCCAATATTTATCCTGTAACTAGCATATGCAAGGAAAGTCTTTAAATATAACAAAAGAGAGTTTAATCTTAAGCTTTTTCAAAAAATAAATTAAATGTTATAAATATATGACTGCCGTCACGAGTAAAGGTCCTTAAATAGCCTGGCCCTTTCTGAATGCAAATACATGTATAAATAACTTTTTTAAAATATCTGATTTTTTTTCAGTATTTTATAAACATTTTAGTAAGGCACTTCAAAATTACGTTGACGTTACTGACTAAAAACCTAATTATGTCGCGTGCGTCAAATTCAGTTTCTAAACATTCTTAGAATTATTTAAGTAATTTTAATCGTTTTAACACATACAAACTTGAGAAAATATTTTATTTTTTCTTCTAAGCTACTAGTATGTCCTAAGAAAAAGACGCCTTAGTTCATACTTCTAGAGGCAGATGCAGTTATTTCGTAAGGAAGGAGGGGGGAGTCTAGAAATTTAGGATCTGGAATAGGTTTATTTTCAGTCGAAAAAAAAATAATAGAATTCAACAAAAGGTTTTTTTTATATTTAATACTCTAGCTCAATTAATAAAGTATATAAAGCACCCCCCCTTCCTCCCACACACTCCAAAAAAAAAAAAAAAGAATACACGGATGGCCCTTAGAGAAATAAGAAATCCAACCCAAACAAGGGCACCGCGCATAAAGCGGGCCATCCCCTCGCAAAAAAGCAAATTGATTCCGATATAAAAAAAATAATTTAAGTTATAAGCATGCATCCCCCCACCCACCACAAGCGTGTTTCTTTTTCCCCTCTAGCTTTGTTAAGAGAAGATAACAACACCCAAGTATCTCTGTATCACCGATGGATTCTGACGGAAAAAAAATAATTCAGATGAATTTTTGATGCATGATTTTTTTTCTTAAAGTTTATTCTGTTCATAAAAAGTCATTAAAAAAATAAATCTTTTTCTACTTCCAAGCGGATATTTTTTTTTAAATACGTTGATAAAATATTTTAAATATGTTTCCATTGTTCATACAATTCAACTTCTTCGCCTGTCCTAGATATGGAATAATAACGTAAAAAAGAGGCGCATATTGATGTCAAGACATTGTTTTGTGAAAGGTTATTCCATTCATGAAAATTGAAACTTTTAGTCAATTTCTTAGCTTTTTCCAAGTAAATCAAACTCTATCAAAAGTGGTCTTCTTTTTCTTTTACCTGTGCTCTCGACGCTTATCACTTGGACACCACAATCGTACATCATTTCTTAAAAGGGCCGAAACTGAAATCTCAAAAAGGAAACATGCAAATTGGTTTCTGTAAAATAGATTTCCTAGACCGCGGAACAGTTTCTGGAAAGATTGGAAATATATATCTTACGCCATTTCCATCTTATTTGATGATCGATAATGATACAATTCGACACGGACGTCTGAGAAAACAGTGGATTGAAATTCAAGTTTGAGGTTGGTTTTCAATCCACTCAAGCTGATTTCATAGACAAAGTATTAATGTATGCTTCAAAAGTCAAATAGGTTCAATTCCCGAATAGTTTGAAAATTATGTAGATAAGAATTTTCAATCCAATTTCAAACGTATAGATGTATTCTTTCATCGGGCGGCCATATAATTATAAGGGGGGGGGGGGTTAAATTTATTTATGTCCATGCCTTCAGAATACATCGTTTATTTATTTCAAGGATGTCAAGAGATTTTATCTTATTTCAGTCTTCTTCACAGAGAAACGGTTGACAAGCAAAAACGGGAAAAGGGGGAGGGGGCTTTCCAAGCTCAAAAACTTTTTGCTTATTTTTAAGGACTAGCCCCCCTCCCCCCTTTCGAAATCAAATGGTCATCCTCTTATTATTTCTTAAATCAATTTCGAAATAGTTTGAAATTTATATAAATCAGAGTTTTCTGTCCAATGTTTTTTTTTTTGTTTTTTTTTTTTTTGTTTTTTGTTTTTTTTTTTTTTTTTATATGATTGATTGATTATTATCGGCTTTAAACAATAATAATCTATCAATCATAAAACAAAAACATTGGACAGAAAACTCTACCTGATTTATATAAATGTCAAACTATTCCGAAATTGACATTATATGTCTTCTGGATCTATCATTAACACAGTGCGTACAAGAGTAGCTGAGGTGGATTGAAAATGAATTTCAATCCCACGTTTTCTCAGACCCATTCTCTATCATCAAAATGAATGTTTTGACTTTAACAGATGGAAATGACGTAAGCAGCATATTTTCAATCTTGCCATTTAAAGATGTCGGAATGATTTGACCTTCGTGATCTAACTTCACCTGCTGGACATAGAAATATAGCCGTCAGTCACGTGTCATATTCAAGCTTATTAAAGTTCGTCATTTCAATCCTATGAGAAAAGGAATTCCTTGTAGCATTGCGCTTGATCCGATATTGACCTTCCTGCATGGATTCCTGGAATTAAAAAAATCTCGCGAGAGATTAATTACTAAAATGTTTACAGCGATTGTCTGGTTTCCAACTTAGATTTACGAAAAGTTCTAAAATAAATAAAAAAATTGATCAAAGAGATACTTGTACTGCTCTTAGCTCTTTTTATATATATATATATATATATATATATATATATATATATATATATATATATATATATATATATATATATATATATATATATATATATATATATATATATATATATATATATATATAATTATGCACATTTAACGGAGCTGGGCTTTTTTTGAGCAAAGTGAATTACAGTTGCATTAAATTTGAAATTGAAACTGAATATCTCGCGAGACTTGAATTTATGTTTACGCAATTATGGTCACCTATTCATCTTCCTCCGTGACATCAGCTAACCTGACATCTTAGCTTTTCATATTTCGATACAATAAAATGTACATATAAATAAATAATACGTCCAACACACGTTTATTTTTTTTTTTTTTGTATATGGCAATGCAGTTAAGCAATATATCCATTTAATGTTTGAAACCCCATCGGTGTACTCGACTCTCTTCATAGGCGACTTAGCCATTTTCATAGTTATTATTTTAAAAATATCACTTTCTCGGAATCTTGAAATTACAGAACATGAGTTGTATTTTTGGTTGTTACCACACGATTGGATTAGAAACGTTTTTTTTTTTCTCTAAAAGCAGAAAGGTGTGTGTGTAAGGGTGTGCGTGTGTATTTTTTCCTAAAGGTCATGTACAAGTCAACGGAACTTTCAGAAAATGTCGAGATATCCGGGGTGTCGAGATATCAGAGTTGAAACTCGACGTCCAAGCAGGGCTAATTTATTACAATAATCAGTTTAAAAAAAAACAAACAAACAAACAAACAAAAAACGCTTTCTTACATATTATACGGTCATCAAAGTTTTGGACGAATCTTTTTTTTCTTTTTTTTCCCCCTTTTTTTTTCTTTTGCTAAAATCATCACTGTTGCTTTAATTTTCATCTTTCCCATAGTGTATAGATTTCTTGACTGACTTTGTGCCTTCCGATTGGTGTGAAGTGGTTGATGATTTTGAACATTTTTTTTTTTATAATATCTGAATGACACCCATAACCACTTGTTACATGTAAAAGTTTTTTTCCCCTTTTAGATCAGTGATTCATTCTCAAAAGATGTCGCATATGAACTTTTATCAGAAGTTCAATCATCCTTTCTTTACAGCGTAATCCATTGTTTCTTCTTTTTCATACATATTTTCAAGCATAATTAAAATCACTGACGATGTAAATGTTATTTTATTATGCACACAGTATAATGCTCTTGAAGATCCATTATTCAAATTCTTTTATAGCAAAATTTATTTACTTATTTATTCATTTTGCAAAATTTGTGCCCCAATCCTCCGTTTAATTGTGTGTTAATTTAGTATAGAATTATTTATATAGGGGCTGTTTGTCCTATCCCCTCCTCATTTGTTGTTGTAGTAGCTTCAAATATCCCATGTTATCAGTATTAATATCCGAACAAAGTTGGGGTCGCTTTTTCAGGTTGAACTTTTCACGGTTGCTTTTTATTCGGATTTTTTTTTTGCTTGTCAATTATCTCTGCCCCCCCCCCCCAACAATCATTTGGAAATCGACGCTACACCTGAGCCTGTGTAATCGTGTATATCAATATGATTAACTAGGGAATAAAATGGCTCAATACATTTTATAAGTTGTTATTCAAAATGAAGAACCACTTATAATATAAAAAATACGTATCTCCCCCCCCCCCCTCTCAAAAATATGTATGCATGTAGGCACGGAGAAAATAAGTGTAAAACTTTCCGGCAACAATGAAACATAAAATTGCTAATTGAAAGTGCGCCATACTTTATTTACAATACTAGCGTACTCCAAAACTGACGTCATTATTTAACGTCAACGTAAGAAATATTACGTCATATTTAGACCAGTACCTATGTAAAAATAAAGACCTATACTTGTGTCAAAATATAAATATCATTGTGTTTAATTACACGTAAGATATATGGTTAATAAAAGAAAATGTAAAACATCTATTAAAAACGACATTTTTGTCGGTTTGGCGTTGACACAGTAAACGACATTTATGTCGCTTTGGCGTCGAAAGGGTTAAAGATTATAATCAGGAAAATATAAAATATGAATAAGTCATAAATGTAAATATAAGTAATAATATATATTATATCCGCGAAGCGGATTATAAAACAGCGTAAACTGACCCAAACCAGGTTATACTCGAATAATTTGGCCAAGAATTAGAGTCATTCCTTATAATTTAATTTTAAAATCATTAAATAACTATGGGTGTAAAATTTCGTTACTTTTTTATTAGTTCAAATTTGCCGCTCAATAATACAACCATAGTAACGGAAGTAACGGAAGTGATGGGAATCGAGGGGAGATAAAAACTGATACATAGGCATAGCAGCCATGTTGTTTGGTTACATGTGGTAAGATCGAATTATTGTTTGAATTTAAAGGTACATTTATTAAATCTGGAATTTTCCATGAATCCCGAGGACTGGAAATGAGAGGATTGTATGGATACAGATGATTCAGCTGGTTGTCAGGGGGTGTGTCCCCATACCAAACCAGGTTATACAGAAATAATTTGTGTTCCTTTTTGGATATTATCCAATCAGAGGCTAGAATACAAACAAAATTAAATTATATATATATATTTAAGAAATGAATGTAATATTTTTTTCTTTGACCGAAGTATCAAACAAAAATTTGGACGGAAAACGTCATCAATGCGCGTAGCGCATTGATGAAAACGTTTTCCGTCCAAATTTTTGTTTGATACTTCGGTCAAAGAAAAAAATATTACTTTCATTTCTTATCATTTAATTACGATTTAAAAATAATAAAATGAAACTTTCTTTCACTTTAATATTTAATTTAAGCATCGAAGACGGTGCGTAGGAATACACCACAACAACGTTGCTGAAATTCAAAATGGCTGAATGTACAGATCTACGCGCATTGGATTGATGGAATTTTACGTCCAAGCTTTCTATGATACATCGACGAAAGAAAAAATTATAAGATTTATTTCTTATCATTTGATATTTATCTTTCAATGATGAGATTTAACTTGAGAACGATCGAATGACTGTCCAACATATAGGCCTAGCTTAGTTGCCTAAATTTTCAGACATAAGTATTACGAACAAACAACATATTCAAATATTGTCGTGTCATTTCTGACTTTTTCTAACAAAAACAGTTTTAACACAAAAACTTACCTGTCGTGTTATTAATTTTTGCTATGTTCCTCCAGTAAGCTAATATCTTTAGATTCGTAAATGTAAAGGGAAGCTACTCAAATATAACCTTAAGAACTCTTTCTAGTTCACAGAAATTTTCGGTTTCATATGCGCATCTCTTCATCTGAATTTCAAATCGAACATATATATACGTATCACAACACGTCCATGCATAATACAACATGCTTCAAAATCTGGGAGAGTCTGTTGCCGACTGTTTAACTTTGAAAGAATACCCGTCCTCGCTCAGCGTCGTTTTTCTCATGCATTCGTTTCCTAAGAATTAACAGATTAACGGCATTTCCCCGCTTTGGTAGCATAAAAACATTTCTTCACAGTTCTATTGTTCATACCAGTTATCTCAAAGACAAACATTTAACATATGTATGATGATTTCTTTCCTTTTTTCCCGCAACTGCATTGTTGTCATTTGCAGACGATCTGATTTGTTTAGCAAAGGGGGATAATTCGAAAAGAAACGAAAGTAGAAAATAACTCGGGAACGTAACGGACAAATTTTGAAATTCAGGAAAATAGAGTAAAATTATTTCATTTTTCTTTCACAAAGTAATATGGAAGCTGAAATATACATGTCAAGTTAGCCAAAGTAGTTCCGGCTGTCAAGTGCAAGTGAACTCCAGATTCCATTGATGCAGTTATCAAAAGAATTTTTTATCCAATCAGAATCAATTATTTTATAGAAATTAAATTATATATATATATATATATATATATATATATATATATATATATATATATATATATATATATATATATATATATATATATATATATATATATATATATGTATGTATCCGTTTTGGGTCTTTTTTTCTTTTGGTTTGGTTTCTGTAGTAGGGATGTTATTGCAAACCATTAACCCTTTCGACGCCAAAGCGACATAAATGTCGTTTACTGTGTCAACGCCAAACCGACAAAAATGTCGTTTTTAATAGATGTTTTACATTTTCTTTTATTAACCATATATCTTACGTGTAATTAAACACAATGATATTTATATTTTGGCACAAGTATACAGGGGCGTAGCTGCCTATACGCCAGCACGCCATGGCGTGCACATCTTTTAGTCCAAAAAAAAATTACTGTGCATTTTTATAAAATTTATTATTAAAAAAATGATTATATCGTCATATAAAAAATTAAATTCCTAAAAGATTCCGTGTAAACTTACTATGCCTGCAGGCCTAACGATATATATTTAATACCTATAGTTAATCCGGATTTACAAACTCTTTTCATAAAAATTCCAATTTAAATGCGCGTAACTGTATTTCCGATAATGAAATGACTGGCATGGTACGTATTATACAAACTAATCAATAATGTCAAAAACCCCAAAACAAAACCCAAATCAAAGCAGTCGAATCAAACTATAGACCGGTTTTTCAGTAAGGTTACGAAACCGGTTTCAACACCAGACAAATCTGAGCAAAATACATGTATCCCCGATAATGATTCAGGGGCATCAACCCCTTCGAAGGAATCACCTCCATCATGTTCATCTTCGACGATTTCTGCAAGCCTCCCACCCTACCCAGATATTGCCACGTTAGACGACTCCGAATGTAAATGGGAAAATCCCCACACTTTCGACTTTCCTGCAAGGTAAATATTAAACCAATAATGAAAAGGATCTCTTGACAGTTGTAGGGAAATAATAAGATGTGTTTGTGAAACACTATGCCCCCGTATGGTAGCTTATGTCGAAGGTTAAAGTTTCTCAAATGCAAGTCAAAATCCAGGCAAAAAGATAAAAAATGTTGATACCCAAAGAAAGATCTTGTCTCGAGGAAAACACCTGTGAAATTTGAAAGACCTAGATACAACTGTTCAAAAGTTATGGTGAAGGTTAAAGTTTTTTAAATAAAAGTCAAACGTCAAGGTCAAGGTCAAAGTGGTTGGTATCCAAAGGAAGATCTTGTCACAAGGATTACATATGTGAAGTATGAAAGCCCTAGCACCAACCATTCAAAAGTTATGGCCAAGGTTAAAGTTTTTCAAAAGTAGGTCAAACTCCTAGGTCAAGGTCAAAGGGTCAAAGTGGTTGGTATCCAAAGGAAGGTCTTGTCACAAGGATTACATATGTGAAGTATGAAAGCCCTGGCATCAACCATTCAAAAGTTATGGCTAAGGTTAAAGCTTTTCAAAAGTAGGTCAAACTCCTAGGTCAAGGTCAAAAGGTCAAAGTCGTTGGTATTCAAAGGAAGGTCTTGTCACAAGGATTACATATTTGAAGTATGAAAGCCCTAGCTCCAACCATTCAAAAGTTATGGCCAAGGTTAAAGTTTTTCAAAAGTAGGTCAAACTCCTAGGTCAAGGTCAAAAGGGTCAAAGTGGTTGATATCCAGAGGAAGGTCTTGTCACAAGGAATACACATGTGAAGTTTGAAACCCTAAGCACCAACTGTTCAAAAGTTATGGCCAAGGTTAAAGTTTTTCAAAAGTAGGTCAAAGTCCAAGGTCAAGGTCAAAAGGTCAAAGTGGTTGGTATCCGAAAGAAGGCCTTGTCAAAAAGAATACACATGTGAAGTTTGAAACCCCAAGCTCCAACTGTTCAGAAGTTATGGCCAAGGTTAAAGTCTCATAAAATTTTGCAAAAGTGGGTCAAACTCCAAGGTCAAGGTCAAAAGGTCAAATATGATGGTACCCAAAGAAAGGTCTTGTCACAAGGAATACACATGTGAAATATGAAAGTCATAGCTCCAACCAATCAAAAGTTATGGGCAAGGTTAAAGTTGACAACAGACAGACAGACAAACAGACAAACAAACAGACAAACAGACAGACAGGACAAAAACAATATACCCCCGGGATCTTTCGATCCGGGGGCATAAAAAGGAAATTAAAGATTGTTGACATTATAGTACATGTAACCTGAATATCTTCGTCATTCATTTTTATGACATTTCTAAAATAAGCATCTACGTTATGGTACTAAGAAATCCAATGCCAGTGTGATTTTTTGTTATTGCTTCCATAGGGACTTTGGAAATCGTCGACGCCGTTTATCTGCTAAATGGCTTCTAGATCACCCTTGGTTACGATACAGCATTCAAGATGATGCCCTATACTGTGGTCCATGTGTTTTGTTTGGCCGAAAAGAATGCAAAGAAAAACTTTTCATAAATAAAGTTACAGATTGGTCAAACTTACCTGGTTTCATCAAAAGCCACCTTAGGGAAAATTCACCACATTACACATACCAAACAATGGCCGAGGAATTCATACGAATTTACTCTAAAGATGGCGATGAAGAGCCCATCTTGTATAAATTATCAACATTTAGAAAGGCCCAAGTTTCAAAAAATCGTCATATTTTGAAGAAAATTATGGAAGTACTTCTGCTTTGTGGAAAGCAAAATATACCCATCCGTGGACACGTTCCGGAACGCAGTAATTTCATAGCAATATTGCATTCTATGGCGCAGGGTGATGAAATACTTGCTGAACATCTTTCAGGGAATCGCAAAACTCTCTACACATCCCCTGACATTCAAAATGAAATTATAAATTTGCTAGCAAACCAAATCCGAACTGCCATTGTTGCTGATTGCAACAAGAGTAAATGTTTTGCGCTCATAGCTGATGAAACCACAGATACTGCGACTCGAGAACAGCTTTCTGTTTGCCTACGTTACTTGGTTCGGGATCAAGTGAGCAATGAAATATCTATTAAAGAGGATTTTCTTGACTTTGTTATGGCACGTAGCACAAAAGGTGAACATCTAGCCGAACTTTTGATTCAAACTCTTCAAGGGGCTGGTATAGATATTGCAAAAATGAGAGCTCAGGGGGTATGATGGAGCAGCCAATATATCTGGAAAGTACAGTGGGGTACAGGCAAGAATACGGCAGGTTGTACCAGGTGCTCTATATGTACATTGCAAATCCTACTGTCTGAACTTAGCCGTTGTGCACAGTTGCAGTAACAAGTCGATTCGCAGCGTAATGACCACCGTTCAAGAAATTGCATTTTCTTTTGATTATTCATCAAAGAAGCTACAGGCTTTCTTTGATGAATTGGAAGCAGACGAGGCAACGAAAGAAAAAATGGAAAAGAGAACTAAGCTTCGGACTTTATGTGAGACAAGATGGACAAGTCGTGCGGATGCTTTGTTCACTTTCAAGACATCTTTTCCGGTAGTTGTACATGCGCTTGAGAGCTTGCACGACCAAGGTGTGATAAAGCAGGACAGCAGGTTAACGCAGTTACGAGATTTGATTTTATCATTGGTCTAGTTGTTGCCGAGCACACGTATTTATTAATGTTACTCAAACATGTGTTTGTGTTTGTTTATTCTCGTCATCTATTGGCTGTTAATATTGTCACCTAGTCAGGTGACATAAATATTCATAGCACGGGCTATTAGTGACCATGAAAGAAATTTTGTACAGAGAAAGCCATTCGAAGGCTCTGTTTCGTGCAGTCCACACACCTTTTTCGTCTTTCTCAATAATTTGTCATGGGCGATTCTGGAGACGAAATTCTGTTAGAAACCAACGAAAGTAACAGAGAAACTGCTGGCAACCCCCCGTTGGATATTTCGGACGTGGTAAAGCTTGTTACGGGAGTTTTGCAGTCTCAATTTCAAAACCTTTCAGGTCAGCTTAAAGCAGAACAGCCAGAGTCCGTTGCTAAGAAACTGAAAGAAAACTCTATTCTAAAGATTATAAATCTGAAGGGAATCGTGCTCAGTACGATTTTAATGCTGAAATTCTCGAGGGTCTAGAAAAACTGGAAGTTAAAGCTTTCGAAAATAAAGATAGTGAGTCAGTGTCAATTATAGACGAATTGCGGAAAAAACTGAAAACGCGCTAGAAACACATTCGAATTGCCGATTCCTCTCCCGCAGGGTGGAAAACAGTAAATGAGTACCAATCCAGAGAAATTGCCGACAATTCTGACGATGAGAAGAAAATTAGAAGCGCTGAAAACCGCGCTCTCAGGCAGCAAAAGCAAGCGCAGAACAAGCGTTTTCAGCCGTATGGTAACTACAGAACCTCTCCAGCGGCGGCAGCAGCAGGCTCGGCAGCCCAACTTACTTCTTCTGGGTCTTCTTCTACTGCTGCACTTCAACCATTTACATACCAGCAACAGCCCTTTCGTGGCAAACCTGCAAGGCGTCAACCACAGCCCAGTGATGTTTGCTTCAACTGCTTTTCCACCGGGCACTGGAAAACCAACTGCCCCCAAAAACAAGTCACAAAGTCAATGATAAGTATACAGGTTATACATGCTATTCTACTCTTGCTGGCCAGGTGAAATGCCTTCAGAAAAATGAATCAAAACAAATCTCATTGATAAAGCACAGTTTGAAAAGAAATGTTGGTAAATGGAAGGAAATTGGCACAAATCCATTTATTTTGAAAGTTATTGAATCTGGCTATGAAATTCCTTTTGTTTCAAATCCTCCTTCTATGTGTTTTCGAAATAATAAGTCTGCTATTAACAATGTTGAATTTGTTACTTCAGAAATTTCAGAGTTGATGAAAAACAAACGTATTTTAGAAGTTCCTTTTCAGCCAGGTAGTCCACTGAGCGTCGCAGAAAATAAAAACAAAAAGAGGTTGATCCTTGATCTCAGTAGGCTAAATAAATATGTAAAGTATGAAAAAATAAAGTTTGAAGACTGGAAGACGGCATTAGATTATTTCGAAAAGGGTTTTTATTGTATCAAATTCGATCTGAAATCAGGATATCATCACATAGATTTAGCTGAGAATTATCAAACTTATTTAGGATTCCAGTGGGATAACAAGTATTACTGCTATACAGTTCTTCCTTTCGGTCTTTCGTCAGCTCCATTCATTTTTACTAAATGTTTAAGACCCATTGTTAAATTCTTGAGAAAAAATGGCATTATGATTGTATTATATTTAGATGATGGTCTGGCATTTGCTTCAACCGAGAGTCAATGTGCTTTAGATTCTCAATTTATTCAGAAAACATTGTCAGAAACTGGTCTGGTGGTTAATATTGAAAAATCACATTTTATACCAACTCAAGTCATTGAATGGTTAAGTTTAACATGGAATTCAAATTTATATTCTATTTCAGTTCCGGACAGACGAATAGACGATACTATCTGTTGTCTGCAGAAGACTATCATTCGTTTTCCCGACGTAACAGCGAGGGAACATGCAAAAGTAGTGGGGAAGATCATTATGCATATATAATGACAAGGTTTTCTTCTATGGAAATTGCTATGAAAGAATCATGGGATTCTAAGTTATTTTTCAAGTATCAAGATCAAGTGCTTGAAGAACTCAAATTTTGGATAGAATGTATTCGTTGTGATAATACAACATTTCTACATTCTATTAAAAGGAAAAATGTAATCATTTATTCAGATGCAAGTAGCTCAGCATCAAGCGCATACACAGTCGAGGTTAATTCTAAGGTGTTTCATTTGATGTGGAAAGAACATGAGAAAAGTATGAGTTCTACGTGGAGAGAGTTGAAGGCTATAGAATTAGCGTTAGCTTCTTTCAAAAAAGAACTAAAAAATATGACAGTAAAGTGGTTTACCGATAATCAAAGTTGTGCGAAAATAGTACATTCCGATAGCATGAAGTATCACTTACAAGTTTTAGCATATAATATTTTCAAAATGTGTGCTGAAGATAAAATTTCTCTTGATGTTCAATGGGTTCCGAGATCAGAAAATGAAAAAGCGGATTTTTTCAGTAAAATGATTGATCACGATGATTGGGAAGTTACCATAGAATTTTTCGAATTTGTTAGTTCTATGTTCGGTCCTTTCTCTGTTGATAGATTCGCAAATTTTAACAATCGTAAACTTGTAAGATATAACTCAAAATTTTGGAACCCTGAATCAGAAGCTGTAGATTGCTTTACACAGAATTGGGTAGGCGAAAACAATTGGCTAGTTCCTCCCATTCATTTGATAGTTTCTACTATAAAACATTTACTAGATTGCAAAGCCTATGGTATTTTGATAGTACCTAACTGGCCCTCAGCTGTATTTTGGCCAATGTTGTTTGATGTAGATCTAAATTATAAGATTTATGTTAAAGATGTGTTATTGTTTAAAGATACAAGGGAGATAATCATTCAAGGTCAGAACAAGAACTGTCTATTTGGTTCTGTATATTTTGGCTCTGGAATACTTGCGGTAAGCTTAGATGCTACAAATCTTTAATTTGTGATGGTGTATTGCAGATGGTTTAGGCCCTGGTACACCTCGAGCAATGATTGTTGCCTAGCTGTGGCAAATGTAATTGATGTATTGCAGCGAAAAGTGGTCCTGGTACATCAGAGAGGGTGTATTGCAGATGATGAAGGTCCTGATACACCATACAATATGTAATTTGAATTTTAGAAGATGCTAATCTTTTGCTTTAATAAACACATTTTGCAGATATATTTAAAGTGGGCAGATGGACAGGACTTAATTGTGGATTACAGGATCATCGTCTAGCGGAACTTGCGTCTGAACTACCCCGATATTGTATAACATCTAAGGTTTTGCAGGATTCTTGAGATTCTCAGAAATAGTCAACATCCGTTATTCAGATATCTGTATACAGACTAATTGTGTAGAAATTAACATCGTTTAAAGTAAAACAGATGTTTATAAAACTGGTCATAAAGTTTGTATTGCTAGAACATTTTGTGACACATGTCCTGTAAATATGCTGGAAAAGTTCTTAAAATTGTCAGAAGCTGACATGCATTCTTCTCAATACTTGTTTAGATCTCTGTCGTTTTGTAAAAAATCCAATATTTATAAACTCAGATCGGATAATCGTCCGATTTCTTATACAAGGGCAAGGGAAATCATATTGGACGCACTTGAAAAGATTGGTTTAGACAAGCGTAAATTTGGTGTACAGTTTGAGATCAGGTGGCGCCACCTCTGCAGCCGCCTCAGGTGTTTGTGATAGACTTTTAAGAAGCATGGGCGGTGGAGGTCAGATAATGCTAAAGATGGATATGTTAAAGAAAACCAAACCGAAAAAACTTTCAGTCACAAAAAAAATAGGGTATTTAGTATATTCGTATTCCTTTCTTCTTTGTCTTCGAAATAATTAAACTGCATTTTCATTTTGAAATACGAGATTTGATTTTATCATTGGTCTAGTTGTTGCCGAGCACACGTATTTATTAATGTTACTCAAACATGTGTTTGTGTTTGTTTATTCTCGTCATATATTGGCTGTTAATATTGTCACCTAGTCAGGTGACATAAATATTCATAGCACGGGCTATTAGTGACCATGAAAGAAATTTTGTACAGAGAAAGCCATTCGAAGGCTCTGTTTCGTGCAGTCTTATAAGCCCCACCCACCCGCCCATTGCTACGTTTTGAATATTGTAGATTTATACTTTTTAGTAAATTTTTTATTCTCTATTTTGTAGAATTTGGAGATGCATGCATGCGGACATAGTGTAGAAAAAGAAAAATTGAATGTTATGTGTATTGATAATTAAACTGCATTTTCAGAGCGCTTCACATCCTACCTCACGAGTTTGTGTTTATTTCATAAATGTTTTATGTTCGTTTGAGTGAAACGAATAAGAACATAAGTCCTACAAAGCACTGTTCACCTTTCTTTTTTCTTACAGGGAGTCGAATGCGATCTACTTGAGGCAGTCAAGGAGTGTAGAGTTGTTGTTGAGATGCTGAGGCAGGAAAGGGAAGATGATTCAGTTTGGGACGAGTTGTATCAGGTGGCATTATATTTAGCTGCACCGCTACAAGTGGATGAAAGTATGCCAAGACGGTGTGGAAGACAGACAGGGAGAGCCAATCACCCAGCTGATACTCCCCGACAGTATTGGCGCATTTCATTGTATTATCCATTTGTGGATCACGTTATTATGGAACTCGATTCGCGACTACTTAAATCCGAGGATCGTTTCATGGCGCAACACTTTCTTCCCATATATTTAGAAAATATTACCAATGAACATATTGCAGCCATATACAATGCCTTTCAGGACGATATCATATTGTCTTTGGAAGAGTTTAGGAGAGAAGTTGCCCGTTGGCGCACAAGATGGGGATTGACGGCGCAAGATGAGAAACCGCGCACACTTTGCAGTACATTAGATTCTATTAATTCAGCGCTATATCCAACAATAGAGTCCATTTTATTCATATTGCTAACCGTGCCGGTAGCAAGTGCAACTGCAGAGAGGTCCTTCAGCGTTTTGCGGCGACTGAAAACGTACGTCCGTTCCACTATGCGAAATGACAGATTGTCATCGCTTGGACTTCTCCATATTCACAGAGATTTTAGAATTGATATAGAAAAAGCAATGGAACAATTTGTTAATGCTAAATCCAGAAAAATGGATTTTGGAGAATTTTAGGTAAAGGCTAAAGGATAAAACACGAAACATGACGCCGCACGTTTTGGGGAAATTAAATTTGCTGGATTGAAATTGTTTTGTTTTATTTTCATTATTTAAAAATTAGACAAAAAATGGAACTAAAAATACCTTTTTAAAGTAATCACAAAAATTCAGACAATGCACTTGATTTTATAAAAAAAAAAACATAAATATTTTTTAAATATTATGGAATTCCATATACGACAGTCAACTGCTTACTGCCAACTGCTCACTGCTTACTGCCAACTGCTCACTGCTTACTGCCAACTGCCACACATATTTGAATAAATTTTCATATTTATATTGATATTTATGTGAATTTTCATAAAACCAGACGCGGATCCAGGATATTTTTTACAGGAGGGGCTCAGCCCAGTAAAAGAAATTCCAACCCAGAAATTTCGTGACAAGAAAAAAACAAAACAAAACAAAAACTTAAACTCCTTTCCTAAACGTGAAAAACCTATTTCGGGGTGGGGGCTGGGGTGGGGGGTTGACATTTATGCTTCGTATATATGACTTTTCATATCAACTTAACACGGATCCGCGTTTTCAAGGGGGAGGGGGTTGCAAGGTCAATTTTGGTTGGTTTAGTATAGGCCTATACATTAAATAACTGTACAAATTCCAGGAGATGGTCTAGACCCCCCTCCTCCCACCGACCCCCCCCCCCCCCCCTCTAGATCCGTGTATGTAAAACATAACTTATTTGGGAAAACAAAGAGATATAAATCTTTAATTTGAGGAAATATTTCACTTTAGGAATTAACGGAAATGGAAATTTATTTTCAAAACATCTTCCCCCGTGAAACAACAAATCCTTTTTTTTTAGTTTCTATTCATCCCAAAGGTTTTCTCTTGGGGGGGGGGGGGGGCACGTGTTTTTGAAGATTAAAAACAGGAAAATAGTCATTTTATTACCAATTTCAAATGAGGTAACAAATAAAAAATGTTTTTACAGATCTAACAGATCTAACATTAGCCAATAAAACGATTTACATAAGACACATATAAAAATTCCCACACATAGGTACTTTTTCTAGGGTCAAAAGAAAATCCGAAAGATATTACAAGATATTTTAAACTGGGCAAAAGTTGTTTGTTATTATAACTTTCAGTAATATTTCTAGTATAAATACATATACCAACAAATGTTATTCAAGACCCTTTTAAAAGTTTGTTCTTTTGTCGTATGTGACCCCCCCCCCCCCCCCTTACCCGCATCAAAAAAAGCTATCAAATTATTTGCCTGCAACGAAATGCAGAAATTAAATGTTTTGTTTTTAAGAAGAAATACCCCTTCTTCCGATTTACTCCTTCCTCGTCTTTACAGTTTAAAAGTTCCTAAATCCGCCAAATTTTGTTATTTGTTATTACTACGCACACTAACTCTCGATTCCCGCCTACATTTTCCACCAATTAATTCAGTATAAATGGCAATTTGGACATGAAAACTTGTTTGAATGCAAAGAAAAGTTCATTAGTATTAAGTACTTATTTTAAAAACCAGTGACAAAAAGAAGTTGCTCTTATTTACAACTCCTTTCATAAGGGGGTAGAAAATTTTATCACTTGAAATCAGGCTAAAAACATCACCATTTTCAAATACTCATGAAAATGAAAATGGATAAATGACTCTTCAAATCTCACCGTATGTTTTAACTTGTGTAAAATTTAACATATGAGACTGATAAAGTGATAAAGTACATTTTTTTTTGTTATCTCACTTGAAATTGGTAATAAAATGACTATTGTCCTGTTTTTAATCTTTAAACACGTGCCCCCCCCCCCTCCTCGTAAGACAACAAAACCTGTGGAATGAATAAAAACTGAAAAAAAAGGATTTGTTAATTCACGGAGGAAGATGTTTTGAAAATAAATTTCCATTTTCCGTTAATTTCTATAGTGAAATATTTCCTCAAATTAAAGATTTATATCTCTTTGTTTTCCCAAATAAGTTATGTTTTACATACACGGATCTAGAGGGGGGGGGGGGGGGTCGGTGGGAGGAGGGGGGTCTAGACCATCTCCTGGAATTTGTACAGTTATTTAATGTATAGGCCTATACTAAACCAACCAAAATTGACCTTGCAACCCCCTCCCCCTTGAAAACGCGGATCCGTGTTAAGTTGATATGAAAAGTCATATATACGAAGCATAAATGTCAACCCCCCACCCCAGCCCCCACCCCGAAATAGGTTTTTCACGTTTAGGAAAGGAGTTTAAGTTTTTGTTTTGTTTTGTTTTTTTCTTGTCACGAAATTTCTGGGTTGGAATTTTTTTTTACTGGGCTGAGCCCCTCCTGTAAAAAAAATCCTGGATCCGCGTCTGGTTTTATGAAAATTCACATAAATATCAATATAAATATGAAAATTTATTCAAATATGTGTGGCAGTTGGCAGTAAGCAGTGAGCAGTTGGCAGTAAGCAGTGAGCAGTTGGCAGTAAGCAGTTGGCTGTCGTATATGGAATTCCATAAAATATTAATAGATCTATTATTTTTTGGTGTCATAAATCAAAATATCTCGAAGTTGACTTCTATGGCATGTCAAACGTTGCAATATTCGATTTTTTCCATTTGCATTGTATAATTTTCCATTTGTATTGTATAATTTTTATTTGTATTGTATAATTTTCTATTTGTATTGTATAATTTTTCATTTGTATTGTATAATTTTTATTTGTATTCTATAATTTTCTATGTGTATTGTATAATTTTCATTTGTATTGTATAATTTTTATTTCTATTGTATAATTTTCCATTTGCATTGTATAATTTCTTATTTGTATTGTAAAATTTCTTATTTGTATCCGATAATTTTTCATTTGTATTGTATCCGCGGACTGTTTATTTGTTTCGTTACGAAGGATTTCATTGGTCAAGTTTCAGCCTGTATCGGGTTGAAGATGTACCGGATGCTCAAAGCAAACTGGGCTCATATGTATTTGCTTGATTGATTGATTGATTATTGTTTAACGCCAAGTCGGCAATATTTCAGCCATATTTCGGCGATATATGTATTTGCGTGCATGTTAGACGGTCATTGGATTCTAAAAAAGGAGCGCTGGTAGATGGCAAATAAATAATCTGTCCTTAGAAATGCTGACTGAGAAAATAAATAAATTGACCTTGAGTGGTGGCACCTACCCCCACCCCCAAAAAACTGAGTTTTCGGGTTTGGGCGGATTTTCTTCTTTTTGTTTTTCTCCTTGTCTCTGGTCATATTGGAAATAAATATTTTCTCCTGCGAGAGAATGAAAATAAATAATCGGATTCGACACCCCCCGAGAATCAAATGGTCGTCCCTTAGCATGCACTGCAAATAGAGGAGCCGAGTTTGTGTTTGTAGAGAGTGCGCGATCGGAATTGTGGGAAGGGTACCAGACTAAGTTTGTGATGGGCACCTGAGACCTTTATACAGACTAAATTTTATGACCAATGACATCCTTCGTAACGAAATAAATAAACAATCCTCGGATACAATACAAATGAAAAATTATCGCATACAAATAAGAAATTATACAATACAAATCAGAAATTATACAATGCAAATGGAAAATTATACAATACAAATAAAAATTATACAATACAAATTATTTTTTTTACAACACAAATGGAAAATATAGAATACAAATAAACATTATACAATCCAAATGGAAAATTATAAAATCCAAATGGAAAATTATAGAATACAAATAAAAATTATACAATACAAATGGAAAATTATACAATACAAATGAAAAATTATACAACACAAATGAAAAATTATACAATACAAATAAAAATTATACAATACAAATGGAAAGTTATACAATACAAATGGAAAAGATCAAATATTGCAACGTTTGACATGCCATAGACTTCATCTCGTAGCATACGTTATATATTTAAAAATACCGTAAATTTTGTTCAGTCTAAACGTGAAAACCCAGGAGCCCCCAGACCCCCTGCCTTTTTTTGGCGTGCACTTCATTTTCGTCTAGCTACGCCCCTGAGTATAGGTCTTTATTTTTACATAGGTACTGGTCTAAATATGACGTCATATTTCTTACGTTGACGTTAAATAATGACGTCAGTTTTGGAGTACGCTAGTATTGTAAATAAAGTACGGCGCACTTTCAAAATAAGCAATTTTATGTTTCATTGTTGCCGGAAAGTTTTACACTTATTTTCTCCGTGCCTACATGCATACATATTTTTGAGGGGGAGGGGGGGGGGAGATACGTGTTCTTTATATTATAAGTGGTTCTTTATTTTGAGTAACAACTTATAAAATGTATTGAGCCATTTTATTCCCTAGTTAACCCTCTTACTGCCAGAACTGTGTC
Organism: Saccostrea echinata; assembly: GCF_033153115.1. Taxonomy (NCBI): domain Eukaryota; kingdom Metazoa; phylum Mollusca; class Bivalvia; order Ostreida; family Ostreidae; genus Saccostrea; species Saccostrea echinata. The sequence goes on along the minus strand of NW_026889794.1, from coordinate 1,548,685 downwards.
AAAATTGTGCAGTTGATACGCCAGAACTTTTTCTTACAAGTAACAGAGTGCATTGGATATTTCTTTTCTAAATGTAAGCAACATCCTATAGATAAATTCTTTATTGTTATACTTTTATAAATTACTAAATGACGAACACAAGGACATTTCAACTTCTGAGTTAATGACGTCAGCTCCTTTGCTAATATTACGTCACAGTCGTAAGAAAAAGTCAGCGTAATTTGTCAAAGTAATAAAAAATCATAATGTAATTTACGAGTATTTTAAACTCAATAATGAGCTGATTTTTTTCCCCCTGCTGTTTAAATTACAACTTATAAACCTCTCATTTAGAAGAGAGAATAACATAATAAAAAAGTATTCTAGTTATAAATTCAACTAGTATTTTATATCTTCCTTTGGCTATAAAAATAGGAAAACGTCATCTGAATATACCCCACACTTTTCGCCTAAAAATTTTTGGGGGGACAAAATAAATAAGACTATTCTGTATGTCTATTCGATCTACATCATGGCCATAGAAACCGGGAGTGGGGGGGGGGGGAAGGGGGCTGTAACGCATCCTAAACTTTACCGATATATACTGTAGATTCCTAAATATACACGAGGAATGAATTATCGCGTAATTACGCGAGAAGCACCGCTCGCGAAATAAAATTACTCGCTTTTATTTTTATGGTGCTTTAATGTATGTAAAATCTCTAGATAAATCACCCATTCGCGAATTATTGTTCTCGCGATTTGACGCCCTTGGGTCATTTCGCGATAAGTATTCGTGTTAAATAAGGAATTTACAGTAGTAGACTGTGGAAAACATAGCTAGTACAATATATAAACATAGTTACTTTAGCTTGTCTCTCCCCCCCCCCCCCCAATATTAACATAAATAGCGCCTGCATACTTTTTGTAGCTTGTCAAAGAATTTGTTTGATAGCCCCCACCCCCAAATGAAATTCCTTAAATTACTATGGATATTGGACTGAAACGCTCGACAACATATAAGTTATGAAACCCAACCAGTGATTTTAAGAATTTAAAATTCATATACGTCCCATTTTAGAATTCAAAATTCATATATGTAACGTCTAATGCCATGATATGAAAATCTGATGGGCCTAATTTTACAAATTTGATTCATTATTCTGTTCAAAATTTGTTGCTGATTGTAAGCAGGGTTAATCGAAATCTTTAGGCAAATCTTAAGAATGACGTATGAACTTTCTGAAACATATGAAACATAAAAGAAACACAGCTTACGTGTAATTGCAGAACACAACATTTCTTTAATTACATGTAGTCATAATATTAAATAGTATTGCTTGCATAAAAATTTCGATATTTCAAAATTGTTGTAAAAATAAATTTTATTTTCAAGAAATTAATGTAAAGAAGAAAAGTAATTAAGTTGCATGTAATCATAAAATACATTTTTCTGATAGCCGTTAGTTATTTGGTAAAACAGACCAGTTGTATAGGTATTCTTGTATACGTTTGTTGTGCAGAACAAATATACTTGTAATAGTCAAAGCAGAGGATCGAAAAAAGGAGAAATCATTTCAAATCCCAAGCCCCCCCTCCCCCCCCAATCCCGGACACTTCTTTGACGGTCAATTTAGCATTGAAATTGAAACAATCTTGAATGAAAGGACAATCGGCTTTCCTACATTTGGTGCATTATATGTTCAACTCTCGCACGATTTTGCATTTAACAAACGTGGAAATCACCATCTCATCAAGAATTTTTTTTTACGGATAAACGGCCTGTTTCTGACAGAATTCAGAAACTGTAACAGATCATATCCAGTCGATGAAAGTCGTCTAAAAATGTAAACTAATTCAACCGAGGTTATACAAGTATTACTTGGGTAGCTATTAAATTTATTCATATCAATACACTGTTATAATTTAACTATCAAGTGTAAAAAAGGCGATGATTTCGCCTCAAAAATGTCTTCGAATTGAACAAGCATTCAGCAGTAATATGCATCCATGTGCGTTATTAGCAGTTTGTCCTCCACCTTTCTGGATCTTTCATTGATGGATATGTTGATATCAAGGTCGGTGGCAAATAATGAAAATTTTCAAAACAACAGCTTAAGGATGAGAACAGGAATAATGTTATAGATGTTTATTTCAGTGGCGTGGCTATAGGCCAAAATAGTGTGGATGCTTTTTCTGAATCAAGCTAAGGAATCTGGGGAAGCGTTTAGCCTTCCCCCAGCCGGGGGTTGGGGGGGGGGGGATTCACGGAAATTGACAATATTTAGGAGTGTTACATTGAGTATTCAGTGTTTGGATAATGCATAAGAATTTATCTTTGAACACTGATACCAATTTATTAAAATACGTTCTCTTTTCACAGAATTTTGTGTTTTTCTTTAAAAAAAAAAATAATGTGGATGCTAAGGCATGCAAGCATACATAGAAGCTATGCCATTGTAATTTATGAAGACCAGGAAATATTAATCCCGCTAAAAATGTATTTCAAGTATTCTTTCTCGTTACTACTATATAAAGAAATTGTCAGAGGAATAAATGCACAAAGTGCGATTATTTGCTCAGAAACATATCGGAATTCAGGTAAGTTAGTGTTTCTCAGGAACGGATCTTTCAATATATAACAATAGTTGGTGCGGGAGGAAAAGTTTTTTTCTTCGTGTGACATCCCGCAGTCACCGAATTTACAAATATATAACAAATCAAGCGAGTATTCTATCTGTAGATCATTAGATATGTAATATATTAATCGAAGAAACAATGATTTATTGAAGGTGCACTATTTCCAAACATAAATTAAACTATTTTCCTTCTTTTAAAGAAATGGCGTCTATACGTCCCATGATTCACTTGTACATGTAGTACATGTACTCCTGGTTTGATTTTCTGAATTTCCCATTCCCGGCCATGTTTTTTTCTTTTGATTCCCGAAATCAAGTTTTTAAGAGTAAAGTTTACTAAATAGCCATAAACATCTGATTTATTTCTGATCAGCTAAAAATTCATAATCTAATTTTTCTGTATATACTCTGGCCCCAAGATCGTTTAGCAATCCTAGACTTTTAAATACAAAATTTCTGTAATTCACAAAACGGATATTTATTAGAAACTGACCTTTGAAAATTAAAATTCTGAGAGGAAAGTTAGGTGGAGGGGGTGATATTCTCGATTTAGATTATATATTTTAATACCCTCGCACCTCGCAGGACAGAGTACTGTAGATCACTAAATTTTAACGACACATTGTTTCCGCGAAATAATCCACCCTTAATAAGCGAGACAATTTTTTTTTACGAATTGTGGTAATTACTCTATATAATTTTTATAAATACTTCTATACATGAGAATGAAATTTTTGCGAGCACATTGTCTCGCGTAATTACGCGAAAATAAAGTTCTCGCGAATAAAAAATGATTTACAGTATTTATTTCCAAGATATACAATTCTAAAACTTTATTTTTATTTACTTTCTTTACCAGAAAAAGTTTCTTCCTAAGGTAGAAGAGATGATTTATTAACAAAATTTTCAAGGGCAGAGTGTTTCATTCCAAAATCTGAACACCCCCCCCCCCCATTTTAACTGGCCGTCCCCTTAATAACACGAAAGGGAAAGATACATCTTAAATTCTATGTATGAATCTATGAATAAAAATGAAGACAATACAGGTATACTTATCATACTTTGCAAACTATAAGTGCTAACAAAGATTCTAAGCCATGTCTTTAAAATAGGCTATGATATTTATGAAGTCATTATCATTATTCTTTGTAACGTTCTTTCTTTTTTTTTTTGGCGACTCTTAAAGTTAATCTATAGTAAAAGTACCAAAAAGAAATCAAAGACCGTTTCATTTATAATTTGCAAAGTCCATTGCAAAGTGTCTTGGATATGCCCTGTATGTATTGTGACGTTTTTGACTTCATCACTGTGAGTTTGACGTCGTCATTGTATCACGGTTGTCTTTCAATATTTGCCAAGATAACGTTACAGTTTTTATTACTTGGAGCAAATAAATGCTTAAATAAATACACGATTTATAAACTTAAGCACTGAATAGATCAATACTTTTTTAATATAAAATACTTTTGATGGGACATATATGACCCCTGTGGCAGCCAGTGGGTAGAGCCCATATATGACCCCTCGGGCAGTAAGAGGGTTAATCATATTGATATACACGATTACACAGGCTCAGGTGTAGCGTCGATTTCCAAATGATTGTTGGGGGGGGGGGGGGGGGGGGCAGAGATAATTGACAAGAAAAAAAATCCGAATAAAAAGCAACCGTGAAAAGTTCAACCTGAAAAAGCGACCCCAACTTTGTTCGGATATTAATACTGATAACATGGGATATTTGAAGCTACTACAACACAAATGAGGAGGGGATGGGACAAACAGCCCCTATATAAATAATTGTATACTAAATTAACACACAATTAAACGGAGGATTAGGGTACAAATTTTGCAAAATGAATAAATAAGTAAATAAATTTTGCTATAAAAGAATTTGAATAATGGATCTTCAAGAGCATTATACTGTGTGCATAATAAAATAACATTTACATCGTCAGTGATTTTAATTATGCTTGAAAATATGTATGAAAAAGAAGAAACAATGGATTACGCTGTAAAGAAAGTATGATTGAACTTCTGATAAAAGTTCATATGCGACATCTTCTGAGAATGAATCACTGATCTAAAAGGAAAAAAAATACTTTTACATGTAACAAGTGGTTATGGGTGTCATTCAGCTATTATAAAAAAAAAATGTTCAAAATCATCAACCACGTCACACCAATCGGAAGGCACAAAGTCAGTCAAGAAATCTATACATTATGGGAAAGATGAAAATTAAAGCAACAGTGATGATTTTAGCAAAAGAAAAAAACGGAAAAAAAAAACAGATTCGTGCAAAACTTTGATGACCGTTTAATATGTAAGAAAGCATTTTTTTTCTTGTTTTTTTTTTAAAACTGATTATTGTATTAAATTAGCCCTGCTTGGATGTCGAGTTTCAACTCTGATATCTCGACACCCCGATATCTCGACATTTTCTGAAAGTTCCGTTGACTTGTACATGACCTTTAGGAAAAAGTACACACGCACACCCTTACACACACACCTTTCTGCTTTTAGAGAAAAAAAAACCGTTTCTAATCCAATCGTGTGGTAAGAACCAAAAATACAACTCATGTTCTGTAATTTCAAGATTCCGAGAAAGTGATATTTTTAAAATAATAACTATGAAAATGGCTAAGTCGCCTATGAAGAGAGTCGAGTACACCGATGGGGTTTCAAACATTAAATGGATATTGCTTAACTGCATTGCCATATATAAAAAAAATAAACGTGTGTTGGACGTATTATTTAATTATATGAACATTTTATTGTATCGAAATATGAAAAGCTAAGATGTCAGGTTAGCTGATGTCACGGAGGAAGATGAATAGGTGACCATAATTGCGTAAACATAAATTCAAGTCTCGCGAGATATTCAGTTTCAATTTCAGATTTAATGCAACTGTAATTCACTTTGCTCAAAAAAAGCCCAGCTCCGTTAAATGTGCATAATTATATATATATAGAAAAGAGCTAAGAGCAGTACAAGTATCTCTTTGATCAATTTTTTTTTTTTTTTTTTTTTTTTTTTTTTTTAGAACTTTTCGTAAATCTGAGTTGGAAACTAGACAATCGCTGTAAACATATTAGTAATTAATCTCTCGCGAGATTTTTTTAATTCCAGGAATCCATGCAGAAAGGTCAATATCGGATCAAGCGCAATGCTACAAGGAATTCCTTTTCTTATAGGATTGAAATGACGAGCTTTAATAAGCTTGAATATGACACGTGACTGACGGCTATATTTCTATGTCCAGCAGGTGAAGTTAGATCACGAAGGTCAAATCATTCCGACATTATTAAATGGCAAGATTGAAATATGCTGCTTATGTCATTTCCATCTGTTAGAGTCAAAACATTCATTTTGATGATAGAGAATGGGTCTGAGAAAACATGGGATTGAAATTCATTTTCAATCCACCTCAGCTACTCTTGTACGCACTGTGTTAATGATAGATCCAGAACACATATAATGTCAATTTCGGAATAGTTTGACATTTATATAAATCAGGTAGAGTTTTCTGTCCAATGTTTTTGTTTTATGATTGATTGATTTTTATTGTTTAAAGCCGATAATAATCAATCAATCATTAAAAAAAAACATTGGACAGAAAACTCTGATTTATATAAATTTCAAACTATTTCGAAATTGATTTAAGAAATAATAAGAGGACGACCATTTGATTTCGAAAGGGGGGGGGGGGGGCGGACTAGTCCTTAAAAATAAGCAAAAAGTTTTTGAGCTTGGAAAGCCCCCTTCCCCTTTTCCCGTTTTTGCTTGTCAACCGTTTTTCTGTGAAGAAGACTGAAATAAGATAAAATCTCTTGACATCCTTGAAATAAATAAACGATGTATTCTGAAGGCATGGACATAAATAAATTTAACCCCCCCCCCCCCTTATAATCAAATGGCCGCCCGATGAAAGAATACATCTATACGTTTGAAATTGGATTGAAAATGCTTATCTACATAATTTTCAAACTATTCGGGAATTGAAAATAATTTGACTTTTGAAGCATACATTAATACTTTGTCTATGAAATCAGCTTGAGTGGATTGAAAACCAACCTCAAACTTGAATTTCAATCCACTGTTTTCTCAGACGTCCGTGTCGAATTGTATCATTATCAATCATCAAATAAGATGGAAATGGCGTAAGATATATATTTCCAATCTTTCCAGAAACTGTTCCGCGGTCTAGGGAATCTATTTTACAGAAACCAATTTGCATGTTTTCTTTTTGAGATTTCAGTTTCGGCTCTTTTAAGAAATGATGTACGATTGTTGTGTCCAAGTGGTAAGCGTCAAGAGCACAGGTAAAAGGAAAAGAAGACCACTTTTGATAGAGTTTGATTTACTTGGAAAAAGCTAAGAAATTGACTAAAAGTTTCAATTTTCATGAATGGAATAACCTTTCACAAAACAATGTCTTGACATCAATATGCGCCTCTTTTTTTGTTTTTATTCCATATCTAGGACAGGCGAAGAAGTTGAATTGTACGATCAATGGAAACTTATTTAAAATATTTTATCAACGTATTTAAAAAAAATATCCGCTTGGAAGTAGAAAAAGATTTATTTTTTTTATGTATGACTTTTTATGAACAGAATAAACTTTAAGAAAAAAAAATCATGCATCATGAATTCATCTGAATTATTTTTTTCCGTTAGAATCCATCGGTGATACAGAGATACTTGGGTGTTGTTATCTTCTCTTAACAAAGCTAGAGGGGAAAAAGAAACACGCTTGTGGTGGGTGGGGGGATGCATGCTTATAACTGAAATTAATTTCTTTTTTATATCGGAATCAATTTGCTTTTTTGCGAGGGGATGGCCCGCTTTATGCGCGGTGCCCTTGTTTGGGTTGGATTTCTTATTTCTCTAAGGGCCATCCGTGTTATTCTTTTTTTTTTTTTTTTTGGAGTGTGTGGGGGGAGGGGGGGGGGGGTGCTTTATATACTTTATTAATTGAGCTAGAGTTTTAAATATAAAAAAAACCTTTTGTTGAATTCTATTATTTTTTTCGACTGAAAATAAACCGATTCCAGATCCTAAATTTCTAGACTCCCCCCTCCTCCCTTACGAAATAACTGCATCTGCCTCTAGAAGTATGAACTAAGGCGTCTTTTTCTTAGGACATACTAGTAGCTTAGAAGAAAAAATAAAATATTTTCTCAAGTTTGTATGTGTTAAAACGATTAAAATTATTTAAATAATTCTAAGAATGTTTAGAAACTAAATTTGACGCACGCGACATAATTAGGTTTTTAGTCAGTAACGTCAACGTAATTTTGAAGTGCCTTACTAAAATGTTTATAAAATACTGAAAAAAAATCAGATATTTTAAAAAAGTTATTTATACATGTATTTGCATTCAGAAAGGGCCAGGCTATTTAAGGACCTTTACTCGTGACGGCAGTCATATATTTATAACATTTAATTTATTTTTTGAAAAAGCTTGAAAAGAAATATTTAAAGACTTTCCTTGCATATGCTAGCTACAGGATAAATATTGGCTAAATTTACTTTATGGCGATTAAAAACTACTGGAATGAATATGACTTTATTATTCGAATTTTCCTTGAAAACTATAAACATCCTATTACATTGGTTAAACAGGTGCTTGTTTCACTATCAATTTGACGCTTTTTTCTGAAGCAAATTATTTTACGTCTCAGTTGAAGTCAGTACGGCATTCATGACGTTATAGACGTAACTATATTCGGCGTCGAAAGGACAAGATTGTTACCCCATACAAGGCGCGGATCAGTGTAGTAAAACACTTATCCACTGGTTGTAAATGGGATAGCTCTTTCATCAAACTCTTGACAGGAACTATTCCCCTTGGACAAGCCTTCGGGGAATAGTTCCTGTCGCGGGTTTGATAAAAGAGCTATCCCAATCATCACAGTGGATAAGTGTATACTATGGCCCTTCTTCATCAGCAAATTTATTTCTATGTCATGGAATATATATGGACTTCCATATAAATATGACTAATCACGACTAAACTGTTCTTGAGAAAAAGATTTTGATCACCCATACTGGTCCCACCCTAACTCCAGGGGTCATGATTTGAACAAATTTTTATCTACACTATATTAGGAACTTTCACACATTTCATCATTTCTGGCTCAGTGGTTCTTGAAAAGTACCCTACCCAATTTTTACTTTTTCTTAATTATCTCCCTTTGGAAAAGGATGTGGCTTTTTATTTGAACTTGAATCCCCTTCACCCAAGGATCCTCTGTGCCAAGGTTGGTTGAAATTGGCTCAGTAGTTCTGGAGAAGAAGAGTTTACAAGGATGTCAACGACAATGGACAAATTTTGATCAGAAAAGCTCAGGTGAGCTATAAATGTGTCCGCCACTCTGATACAGTCTTCTTTTATAAATAACAATAATGACAAAATCCCATCTTAGAAATAAATAATTTACTGAGCCACACACAGTGATCGACAACAAAAGCAAACAGTGTATCTTCACATTCCAGGCAGGCATAACATAACTACAGGGAAAGTCTAATTAATTTCAAGTATAAATAAATAATTAAATATGAATATGATCCATGGAGTGTCTCTCTTTAAATATCCCTTTACAATGTTTGTAAACTTTGTCACTGTTCATCATAGCTCATCACATCCATGTCTTTTCATTCACTAAGGAAAGGCATCTGTTACAAAAAAGGAATAATTTTATAAAAATGAAATTAATCCTGCATTCCTTAAGGACATACGCAACGTACCTTACCTACTGATAATTTTTCGAGATATTCTTGATTTAAGATTATAGTACCATCAGATGTTCGTAGACAAAAAATCAGCATGCATTACCAGGGGTTTTGAAAAGATATCATTTGATGAAAATTCTTGTATAATTCAAAGAAAAATATACAAAAATTACTTAACATATATTCTAAATGTCTTGCTTATCCAAACTTGTTTTAGAAGAAGTGTACAATAGCATATATCGACATTAAAATGTAGGACACAGTTCCATTAAGTATTGGAACTCTTCAACTCCAGGGAAAAATACAATAAAGTTCAAACTAGTTGCGTATGTCCTTAATGCTCTTAGCTTTAATCAGCAATCAATTAAAACTTAATACATAATGTAGCTCATAAAATATAAAAATTGTATAACATTACCTTATGCCTTGTGTATTTTATTGAGGAATTTATCAAAGTCCACTTTACTCAGGTCAACTGTTCTTTTCCCATTTCGTGCCTGGAAATTGATTTAAAAATTTGTTCTGATAACGATTGCTGTATATATGGTATATAAAATATATGGTTTTAGAATTATTTCAATATAATTTTAATTTACAGCACAAAATATGATATTGAAAATGAAATACCTTTTTACTTTTTCTCTCTGTCTTGCTTGGCTGAAATTACGACACGAATATGAATAAAATAGTTCCAAGATCTATCTTTTCATCAGACATAAAAAACCCCAAAGTGCTCTATCTTTTTAATATCCTCTTTAATTTTTTACTTATAAAACAGAAGATCATTCAATTATCCTTTATATTTCAGACAGAAAATTAAGCACATCCTACCTCTCCTGGAGTTATCTCTCTTAGTCTTTTCACTCCTTTCTTTTTCGTCACCGACTTGGGGGATGTTACTCTTTGTGGATTAATTTTTGAAGGTGAGACCACACTTCGTAACAGACGGCCAGGACTTCCAATCAGTCGTGGGCTCTGCCTGACAGCTTTACTGGGCGTTCGTTTTCCCTTTGGGGTTCGTGGAGACTTGGACACTCTTGTCACCTCCTTTGTGGTATCACATTCTCGTGACTCCACAGTTGATATTTGATTCTTTCCTTCCTGGGAGGCAGTTGAGAAAAAGTAACAACCCCCTCCATGTTTCAGTGAAGCTGTGATTCTTTTCTTTGGGGGAGTTGACATGTTGATCAGGGGTCCAGGACTTTCCAGATCTGGGAGGGAATTACTGTTGCTACTATAAATATCACTTGGCTTCCCATGGAAGCTTCTCACAGATGATGGGTTGCTGTCCACACTGGTGGACCCTGTGTTTAAAGTTCTTCTCTTTGAATCACTATTTGGTTTCCTGCTTGCATTACTATCACAACTATCTGAAATTGTGATCACTGATGAAGATTTTTTAGTATGGTTGTCAACACCCACAGATGAAAATTTTTCAGGAGTTACATGTATATTCTCTGTTCTCTGTACATATTCTGAACATTTGGACACAGGTGTACCAGTACTTAGAGGCTCTGGAGATAAATCTGGCAATTCGCAGTCCCCATCAACATCTACATCACTATCTCCTCCTTCAACACTTCCCGAGGAAAACTGCTCAAATTTTGGCATAATTACCCCAGCAGGGACAGTAATGTTTCCCCCCTTCTTGTAAATCTCTGATCTAACTGGAATAATGCCCGAAGCCAAGTCAAATGCATTAGGCAAAAAGAAAGGTGACACAGTTCTTATTGGACGTGGTGTCTTGTTTAACTTAATTTTCTTTCTGGTGTTTCCTTCTACAATGTATACAGAACCCGAAGCATCTGGAATTAAATCGTCCTTTTCAAAGTTCTTCAATTCTGTGTGTTCAACAACTATATCCTTTTTTTCTATAACTTTCACCTGGACATTGGTTTGCTTCTTACATATCCCATCATCTTTTTTATCTGTTTTTGCTTTTCCTTTCACATCATCTTTACTCTTTGCTTTTCCCTTGGACTGTTTATTCATGAGTCCCCCTGGTTTTACAGGGCTTTTAATATCACTGTAGGTCTTCTTCTTGCGTCCCCTGCCATAACCTGGTTTTCGGATTTCTACTGTTCCAGCATCTGGACCAAAATCCAGAGATCTTACATGGAGTTTTTTCTCCGGATAATATCGTCCCACTGGAATGGCAATAAGCTGTCCCAAACTTTCTTCTTTGTCCTTCCTCTCCGGAGTAGAGTTTAACTGTTCACCATCAACTGTCTCCAGGGGACTTGAAGTTATCACTGAAGCAGCAGCCGATAAAATATCCATCACAGGTGCCTGAGTTGAGATAATGTCCTGCTCTGCTGCAGGCACAACATTCTGTCCTGATGAATCAAAGCCTGTCTGAATCACAGCGGGAGTTCCTTTACTGTCAATGTACACTGTATTATAATGCAGTGCTGGGTCTGTTACAGTTATAACTTGTCCCTGATATGGCGCAGTATTCTGTATATATGTCATCCCACTAGAATACACATTTTCACTAGTTGCAACAGATGCAGTGTCTGAAAAAATAGGTGTGTTTTGAGATGTTGTGTTAGCTAGTGTATATAGAGTGGGTGTGAGTATTTGACTGGCATGTGGCACGGCTACACTTGGACTGTCAAACTGACTAGATGACACATGTTCATAGTACTGGTTTCCATGAGAAACAGCAAGGTCTGGACTATGGTAACGCACAGGTGAGGCAAGAAAGTCTTGGTTAGGTGAGTATGGAATTTTACTGTAGTCTGTTTCCCCATCATCTAGCATCCTCCCGTCATCCTGATCAACAGCATTCATCTGTTGTGACCCTTCAGTATTGTGCCTTGCAGGGAAAGACAAAGCATTTGATGCTGCCTGAGAACTTGGAACTTTGACAGTTGATTTTTCTTTAACCCTTAATCCAATATCCTGTTCTGTATTTTGATGAACTGGTAAAGACTTTCTTGAAGAGGGTTTATTGTTGTCTTTCAGAGCAGACACTGCTGTCAGCACAGTCTTGGGTGTTAGTCCAACCTCACTGGAAATGTTCCCAGCAATGTTTTGTGTGCTACCACTTGTGATTTGTACAGGTGACATGAAATTATAAATTGAGGGCATTGACAAGTTATTCATGATTTCAGGTTTTGGAATGCCCTCTGACCCAGGTTTTGGGATGATGTCTGAACCAGGTTTTGTGATGACCTCTGCCTCAGGATTTGTGAAGACCTCTGACCCAGGTTTGGGTATGACCTCAGAGCTAGGTTTTGGGATGACCTCTGATCCAGGTTTTGGGACAACCTCTGATCCAGATTTTGTGATGACCTCTGACTCAGGTTTTGGCATGACCTTAGAGCCAGGTTTTGGGATATTCTCTAACCCAGGTTTTGGGATGTCTTCTGACCCAGGTTTTGGGATGACCTCTGATCCAGGTTCTGGGATGACCTTTGAGTTTTTTATTGATGGTAACACACCATGTTGTTCTGATGATTTGGATGTGATCTCTGGTTCATTATTGTCTTTTCTGATGTTTTCCTCATTACTTTTTCGGACTTTTCTTTTCGGATTTCTACGTTTATCTGCAGACAAGACAACCTTTTTACTTTTCTTTCCTTTGGTTTTTCCCTTCTTTTCAGGAGTCACCAGTTTTATCAGTGCCTTTAAATCTGTAAAGACACACAAGTATCTCAAATTAAAAATATACAGTTGAATACCCCTTATGAGATCAACATGGTGAAATAAGATCCCTTGAGGCGACCTGACCTGACTGAGGCCATGAAGTTGTCAGGTCAGGTCAGGTCAGTGAGTGTGCCAGGTCGAGGGTCCTTATTTTATTATGTTGAACTCATAAGCGGTAATGAATTGTTTTATTACATCGACATAATATGAAATGATTTTTGTCGGCCTAATTTCTAAAACTGTATAAATTTTGGCTTTACTTCCTGATATCGACCTTCAATCACAAAGCTGGGATTCCCAACTCAAAACAATGAACCTCAATTGTTAAATGAAAACGTCATTTATAATAGTTTCCTGATAACCAATGTTAAACAAACCCTCTAAGGAATATATGATATCGAATATTGGAGAGTTCTTCATGAATTAGCAATGTTCCTTGATAGGAATTCATAAGTGAAGATGCTAATTAATGTTTTTGCCTGCAAGTATTTTTTTTCACAACTCACTTATATAAAAACACTTTGTGATTGTCAGTAATATGCACTGTTATAAACTCACAATTACTGTTCTTAAATGCAATGAAAATCAGGCATAGATATTTTACAGTATAAAAAAGCCAAATCTGCATTCCTTAAATTTGACATTGTAATGAAATTTTCCATATATAAACAATAAATCTTATTAAAGAATAACTGTCTTATTTTTTGGATTCATGATGTGATCAATCGAGTGGCTTGCATGATAATTTGCATAAACGCCGAAGGCGTTTATGCATAAAATTATCACGCAAGCCAATCGATTGATCATCATCATGAATCCAAAAAATCTGACAGTTATTCCTTATATTTACATGCTCCTGATTGTGCAAATTCCCATGCTAATAGCCCCGCTTCTGTCTCTATTTGTCCCGCCCCGCACGTGATTTTTTTTTAACCGCACCTATCGACGAACCAGTAGATTTATGTAGAAATAAAATATTTTTACAATTTGTAATTTTATCTCAGACAAAGACATTGGAAATGTAAATATTGATGTATAAATCCATCATTTTCTAAATCATAAACTGACAATGCCCATTTTATAACAGCATGATTTTTTAAACATACATGTATAATCATTTCTATATATACATAAAGTTTAATTTGAAGGGAACTTTGATTAACAGATCATTATACATTTATTGCATGATCGTGAGAGAAATATGAAGATTTATTCAGCCAAGAAAAATCATATTCCCCGAGGGCCTCGACTGAGGGAATATGATATTTCTTGGCTGAATAAATCTTCATGTTTCCCATACATTCATGCGATAAATTGTTTGTTATACTGAAACAAGCAAAAACTTTAAAAATAAGCATAAACTTTCAAATTCAGCACCCTCTTAAATTCACTTTCAATTTTAACGTAGTGTTACTGAAACAATTTACAGAAGTCCGTCAGTAATTTTGTGACGTGCACCAGGCTATTGTGATGTCTACTACTCTCAGGAGTTTTCGTTCAACAAACAATAACTATTGCGGGAAAATGCACCAAGTCTCCGAAGAGGTTGAATATGATGAAAAGCATGGCGACGACAGGGAAATATGAAGTTTTATGACCCTGTCATGTGATAATCTTAAACCAATCAGACAACGTGTTGTATAGAATAATTAAAATGAAGTATAATAATATTTAGTGGATGTATTGACTGGGTCATTACATGTATACTCCAGTTGCAACGGTTCCTAGGTCATCAATATTATTATTGCCATAAACAGTACTTTTTTGAGTCATAATTGAGTTTTAAATCCTTCTTAGAAGCCAATCAAATTTGAGTATTCTCAATAGAGGTATAACAGGTAATTAAAGTGAGGAAGAGCTACACATTTTGACATGGATAAAATGATATAATGAAATAAAAATTAAAATGATATGAAATTTCATTCACTGATTGGGGAAGTAAACATGAAAAAGCCTTCTGAAATTTCTCTTATTTTTCCAGTAAAACTTTTAAATATTGAAAAATTCTTTCAAGACAAAAGTGTTTACATCTAGGAACACACTACAATAGTAAAACATTTCATAGAGACCATCTACACTTTGGCAATAGGATTATATTTACCTGGTGACCATTGACATTTCTTTGTTGGTGAAGCAAAATCAGTTTCATTTTTGCCTTCTTTCTTCTTCTTACTGCTGTTTCTTTTTCCACTTTTGTCTTTAGGACTTCTCTGAAAAAATTCATATGATGCAGTTGAAGAAGTCTGTTCATTTAAATTGTTTATGCATGCCATAGACAGTTAAAGGACAAGGTATGGTAACAGCTGAAGTTTGCCCCTAATTGATAAAAATCATAACATAGTAAAAATTGACAATTTGCAATTTAGAGCTATACATGCTTTTTTTAAAACGTGCATCGATTTTTAATTCAAATTGCATAATGAAGCCACAAGAGGGTGACTAATTGGAACATATTTATCCACTTTTCACTTCAGAAAATATGGAGCGAAAGCTTGCTTATCTGAGATTTTCAGTTAAAGATGTACATATATCTGAAACTAGTGCAAGAATTGAAATATATAAATTTGGTAAATAAGCAAGCTTGTGCTCCATGTTTTCTGAAACAATATTTGTCTTAAAATTCATGAAAATTTGAAAAATGAGAAAACTTGGAATTTGACAAATTTTCTGACCTCCCTGTGACATATGTATACTCAATGTAAAACAGGGATGACAACAGGTTTTTTGGTTATGAACTATTGCATCGTTCTTTGGTACATCCCAAATTAAGGACCAAAAAAGGGGTCAAAACCTAACTTGTCCTTTATGACTTAATCAAATGTAAAAATTGTCAACCTTTTTACTGCTGGACTCTCTAGAAATGCTTTTTTCCAGTGTGGAGACAAAATCCATCATCTCTGAGAACACCCCACTGTTGGTAGTACTGTGTGAAGTGTGGGGGCTATCCCTGGCCCCAGCTCTCTCTGTCACTGGAGTACTACACTCCTCCCCTGCAACCCCATTGATAAAGGAATGGTATGACATAGGTGGACGACCAGGGTCTGTAACTGTTGTCAGATTTCTGTCCATCTCCAGAGGGGCTTCCTGGGGGGATTTCATCACACTCTTGACTGAAATCACAGGGAATCCATGGGCCTCTGATACTGATGTCTCAAAAGTCTCCACCATATCTGTGCTAATTTGATCTTTGGATGACTTTAAGGATCGGCTACCACCTGCTCTAGCTTTCTTTGAGGATGATTTGTCTTTATCTACTTTTCCAGGTTTTGAGTGACTAGATCTCTCACGAGTATTTTTGGGTGTATTGCACTTTTCTGAATCTGTCCCCTTAACTGAAGGCATACTTTCATTACATGATATCACTTCACTATGTTTCTGAAACCCCTGTTCAGAGACATTTGGCTGCTGGGAGTCGGTGTAATTGTCAGAAACATGCAATGCGACATTTGGTTGAGGTGAATCTGCGGAAAGAGTTGATGATTGTCCCGAATTTTGATGAGGTAACGCTAAACTTCTACAATTTTCACTCACATGGAATGGTGACTGTACAGCATTACTCTGTGAGAATTTTGGAGACTGGTGTAATGTTGTTGGAACAATACTTTGTAAAGGTGTTAACATTTGATTTGTCAATGTTTTTCTCTGAGCAGGGGAATGCACCGGTGAATTTTTACCTTGCTGAACATCACAAGGAACATTTACATATATTTTGTTTGTCAACTTTGTAAATGGTTGTGGACTAGAAGAAATGACCTCTTGACCTTTCACATTTTCACCAATCTTTGGTGACTGGCATGGCACAATACTGTCGTTTATGGATGGAGATCCACCTTGATTGGGTTCTTTTCTGACTGAAGGGGACATGACACTGTTGATAAGACTCAAAACGGGTCCTGAAGATATTCCTGCTATAGCAACAGCTGAACAATTCTGTATGCTACTGGCAGCTGAATTTCCAGAGGAGAAAATCACCACTGAAGAACATACAGGTTGCTGCTGACTTCCAACAGTATCTTGTCCTGAAGCCAATGGGACAGAATTTCCAAGTTGAATCAACTGTGGTTTGGGACTATCACATTTATTATGCATTACATCTGTGCGCTTCGTCTGTTCACGATCCTGATCACAGGTAGGTTCATTTGTTTCTGGGGCTCTCTGAGAAGGAAGATTATCTATCAATGGCTGAACTGATTCAAAAATATTTCTCGACACAGTTTGACTCTGTCCCCACGACACAATCGCTACTGTGGATGTAGAGGTAGGCGTAGAAGCAGTCAAGTTGTTGTTAAGGTGAGCAGGACTCCATTCCATTCCAGAGACATTTGTAGCAGTCTCCGCTTTCTGGTAGTTTGTAGTCTGGTCCAATACACCTTTTTGGTATGAGCAGTTTTGTGAGGGACCCGGCTGGGGGGACTGTAGTATTTCCATGATGAGATTCTCTTCACTTGTAGTGTTGCTGGGATCTGGGCAGTCTATGGGCTCTGAAATGGAGAATGAAGCCATGTACTTTATATTTTGTTCATTAAGAATGCATTGCATTTGTCCATATCATTAAAAATTCTCCTCTTCAGATAAACATTTGATTATGTTTAGGGATGTCAATTTTATTCGGACAGCTTAGTCGAATAGTTGGAGGCTTTAGTCGAACGTTAGTCGAATATTCGTTGCATTTATTAATAAAATTTTCAAGTCATTTTTTTACTATTTGTCTTTTACAGACTACTTGTACAATATTTAATCTACGCTATCACCAATATACAACGAATTTTGAATCGTAAATATTTACATAGTAATAAATATATGTATTCAACATATTTGATTTCAAATATAATATTTACTGCACATTTTATCTAAATGCAGGATATCTAACGCTCGCATTTGTCCTTTCTTTTCATAATGCTAGTACATGTACCCGTTAACTGAAGCCATTTGTACGTGACGTGTCAGTGACTAATGACTGGTAAACAATGAAAGCGTACCTCTTATAAAAACAGAGAGAGATAGCTATAAATTTCAATTATGAGAATTCGTGCAAACAATCAAAACAATCTTAAAATGACTGCAGGCATGATATGAATATCAGAAAGAAAACCATTTAATTACGCTCATAACTGCCCCCCCCCCCCCCCTTCCAATTTACATGAATTTAAATTTATGTAACAGCTGTTTAATTACTGTTTATGAATATAGTTGGGTTAAGTCAGGTCTTATGGAATTGAAGGTTGAAACTTCATAATTTGAATCTACAAATTTTAATCCAATCAATTCTTGAACGCCCTCTCCATTTACAATAAAAAGGGGTAGACAATCCCTGATAATCATGTTTGTGATAGCAATTTTTTTCCGGCTCTGCAGTTGGGAATTTCCGCGGGAAATTTCTAGGAAAGTTTCACTTGAAGACTCCAGTAGGTTTGACGGACTCAGCATATGATACATCATATTTCATGTTCCACTGCAGAATACAAGTTCAGTTTCATATAAGCTCCATAACGTACATTTAACTGTATTTCTATCCTGACATCTTTAAAATGTAGATTCTGGAGGCATGTTTTGCCGAACATAATTTGACGCACAAATAATTTTCTATGCACAGTTTAGCCTTACCCTGAGTTTTACATACGAAAACATTGATCTGTTAATAAATGAATTGGGCGGATCCAAGTTTATTATCTTGAATTTATAAATACTTTTAAATAGAAATTTTTAACGAATAACCAAGTAAAAAAATTTTAGTCGATATGATCGAACGATAGTCGAGTACCCGAATATCGCTGACATCCCTAATTATGTTGGATAAAAATAAAAAGATTTTTCCTAATTGCTTTCAATTATCTTTACATTCATTCAATTTATACCAGAATCCTGTGTACAAGTTTTCATACAAAATCTTTTCCCCTGAAACATCTACTTTAAAACTTGAAATAAATGTACATGTATGTACCAGAAATTTAGCCAGAAGTATTGTACATACCTGTAAACAATGGAAGACTATGGTTGGTAAAATATTGTACATACCTGTAAATGATGGAAGACTCTGGTTGGTGATCGTTGCTTCTTTCCCCATTTCCAGCTTGATCCCACTAAAATCTGTCTTCTGATTTTCTGAGGCAGAATGAGGCTCTACAAACATTCATTTCAAAGTCAAGATTTAAGAAAATAATAATACATTTAAGTCTTTTAAAATCTCTTTAAGGCATTGCAGAATAAATAATTCATATCCATCTCTTATCCAAAAATATACAATTTATAAATTATCTACTTAAAAACAAATATCAAATTTATAACTCAAGCAAAATTTAATATGATTTTTATCAAATTACATGAATTGCATATTTGTTTAACTTTAATAACAAGTCATGTACAAGAAACTCGTCTCCTTAATATTAAGGTCAATGATTTTCAAGTTGCACTTTTGTTTATAAGCACCTCATTTTCAAATTATATGCTAGTAAGAAATTTTCACCCAAGTTTAAACTTTCAGGTTAACAGATGAACAAAATGATCTTAGTCTAATCTATTGTTATTAAAAATTATTACATAACCACTTAAAAATAACAACCAATTTACTACTTTTCCTATGCTAACACTTCTTTATAGGAAAAACAGCTCACTGACAGATTCCTGCGACACATCTCACTGCTTACTGAAATTCCATATGCGATGTAATAAGATGAAATATACCTTGAAAGAGGTTAAATAAGGATTCAAAGTTGGGGTCCTTGCTGGTACGTTCTATAATTCCCCCTATCTGGACCTCGGTCATCTGGGTCTCCTATTTAAACATCAAACATTTAATATCAGAAAAAAAATAGTATCAGAAATTTGACTGTAACTAAGAGGATATATCATAGTGTTAGATTTAGAAATTCTTCTTTAACATAAATATTCTGTAAACATATTACATTTGGTGGTGAAGCAGAAAGCAGCATCTGATCAATCAAATACATATACATCAGTTTCTGACTATGTATATGTACATCTAGCATAATCAGATAGCACTAAAATAGATCTTTGTTAACTTGTTGTGATTAATTTTGTACAAACTAAAATATAATACATTTACAGTATCATTAAAATACTCCTTTCATAACATGGAATGTACATATTCATTAGAAAAATCACTATATGTTCGTTCATTTTCTGCCTGGTATTACTAAATATTTACATTTGCTGTGTTTTTCTACTATACTAACTAAGAAATTGATTTGAATGCCATTTTCGTGTAAACTCAGAAATATACACAGAGAAACTCACGCTAAAAAGACGTCACAATGAGGCTCAGAGATGTTAATAAAAATATAATGATATAGGGCAGCGAGAAATTCATTGAGTGTAATTTTGCTACTTAAATATATTTTCACAATATATCAGCCACTTGGACTTAATTGCATGTTAAGGTACTGTACCCTAACCCAAATTGCAGCAAAATTTCCCCTCTTACATTCATATTGAGGATATCATCCAACAGTACATTTAGTCCCTCCTGCAGATCTACACTCTGTATTTTATCTGGTTCCGACTCCCCTGGTGTAGGTGCTATCTCTGGTTTTTCTGGCTTATCTGATTTTGGACTGGCAGGGATGTTTTGTAATTTTTCCGACTTTTTTCTTGTACGTCTTTCCACTGTTTCCAAACCCAGTGTTTTGTTTATATTTGCTGCTAGGCGTTCATGAAGTAAGGAGTTGTTTATTAACTCATTAAAGAAGAGCTGAAAGTATAATTACAATTTTCATAATTACAGATTATATTGATAGTTATTTTAGAACCATGATATACAATGCCTGAACATACATCAATTGACAAGGTTTGAAGATTCAATATTAAACACTGCATAAGAAATGATCAGGATGCAATTTTGATTTGATGTCACAAAAATTACATACTGTTATGTTTTCTACCAAAAGAGAATTTTCATCTCTGCTTTTGTTGCTGTCATTTAAACTTGAGTTGCCTTTCCCCCGATTCTTCTTTTGTTTTGGTAGCCTTTAATGCAAAGAGAATATGTATTTGATCTTAATTCAAAGACTCAATGTTTGTGTTTCAAAATAAACTTGCCCCCACATAGATCTTAGCAGTTAAAGTTAACAAGCTTTTTAACAACTGTGGGTTCTTGGAGAAAATAAAAACTGTGAACATGCACATCACTGTGCATAAAAGGAGTAGCTATTTCAACAGAAAAACTTTTTTCAAAAGAAAACCATGCACTATAATAGTATATTTTGAATTTCAAAATCATGAAAACAGTAGATCAATGAATGAGAGTTGAAATACCTCTTTCTACGTGGAGTTCTATCTATGTTTGTCTGTGATGTCTCGTCAGTCTGTTTTACAGGTGTATGTGGTGCCTCAGGAATTTTTCCTACCTCGGTCAAGTTAATAGCCTGTTGAAAAGGAGTGGTCATCCTCTCGGTCAAATTCAGGGCCTGCTGGAAGGGAATGACCATCTGCTCAGGAGTCTTAGGCTGTCCCGATTCTGATGACTCTTGGCTATTTTCCTCAGAAGATGTTTGCTGGACAACTCTCTGGTCACTTCGACTATCCATCTCCTTGCATTTTGAAGTTGAAGGTTGTTCCACGCTTGACTGTAAACTCTCTACAATAGGTAACCCTGGCAGCACACCTCCCAGGACCTCAATGTTGTTATCTTGTTCCTCTACAAGATTCCCTGGTTTTGGACTTGACATGCCCAGACCATCTGACATAGTCTGACTTCTTGTCAGTTCACAGGGCATGTTCATATGGTCTTTTAAACCCTCTTTCTTGCTCTGAAAACTTATCACAGAATTAGACAACACTGCTGTCAATTCTACTTTCTTTGATGACGTATCATCTGGAATGTTTTCACTGACTTGGTTTTGTTCACTGGGAAAAACATCATAGTTCTCTCCTGTGTCTTTGTCCTGTCTACTAGTATTCCTGATTTTGTTTGCTTCCTTAGAATTTTCATCATCTTTGTCTTCTGATTCACCTTTACCTGACTTAAGCTGTATTGCACCAGAATTATCTTGATCACTTTGGCTCAGCATTCTTTTTGGGTTTTTCTGCGAGTCTGAGTCTTTAGATGCTATTCCTTCTATCCTGCTATCTACAGTGCCTCGCATTCTGTGTAGTTTTTTGGCTGAGTTGTGTAATAAATCTGATACAGAGTTGGACCTCTGCACTGAGTTTTTGTGATGGGAGGAAACAGAGGGAGGGGCAGAATGTAAGATAAACTCTGTCTCTCTGTTATCTGTGTCCACAGATCTCCCTGAAAGAACAGGATAATCTCACATAACATAAAAAAGTAGTCCATTTTTCATGACTACATCTGTAATTTGTCATGTATATAAAATTAAAAATCTTTGAAAAATACTGCAATATCACTAAATGAGCACAAAATGCTTTATGATATTGTTGACAATATCATGACAGCAAAGTTTCTTACTATATCTCCATCAGGCATCTTTACTACTTCTTTGAGAAAATTTAAGGTAGAACAATTAATATCTAATGACTACATGTAAATATCAGAACTCACTACTGATCTCTTCCTGTGACCTTCTAATCCTACCATTGTCTTTTCTGGTGTCAGTATCGGTGGGCGGGGTCAACACTCCACAATGCCCCGCCTCTGGTGGCTCCTCTGATGACATTTCACTGTCTGTCACGCCCACTCCTAATTTTTCACTTGAGTCAGTGAACCTTTCATTTGCTTGGGTGGCTGAGATTTTACTACACAGATCCAGTTTTCGCTGACGTCGCTCAGTTTCTCGCCTGCGTTTTTTCTCTATCAACATGCGCCTTACTCTTGTGCTCTGAGTAACTCCATCAGCATTGCGATTTTGCTTAGATGCTGTGTGTTCCTTCAAAGTCCTCACTACAGCATCCAGTTGTGACCACAGAGCTGCATTCCCCATTGTTTGCCTTCTTTGTGTATCTGTACAAGAATTACACACAGTACAATCATACATGTATCTGCATAACAGAATGCTAATCAGCTACTGAACTGAACAATACTTTACAGGTGAATCAATTATAAGCTTTCATTACTAAAGAAATATCATTATATGAATACATGTACATGTATATGCTAAATGTCTATAATTTGTAATCAGTGCAGATTAACATGTTCTTACCTGTCAGTTTATACTGAGCGTATTCCTGCAGCATTTGGTTGAGGGTCAAGCCATTGACATGTAGGGGATAATTCTGACCCCGCCTCTTTAAAGTGAGGTACTCCTGAAGATGTGGGCATTCTTTAATGAAGCACTTGTAAGAATTCACATATCCCTCATCTGACAAGTAACCTAAGTTAAACAAGTATTCCTTCATTAAACTGCCCATAAAAAAAAATTGATCGGTGATTTATGTGCACCTTAGTTTTTACACAAGTACTAAATGCAATTTATTAATCTCAAACATTTGAACACAAGCTACTTTTGAACCTTGTCCCATTAATTTTGTGAATCATACACATTCCAACACCCTACTAACCCTAAGCAATACAATCACAACTGTGACAAAAGTATTTTGGAACAAATTGCCAGTGTGCTAGAATTTTTTTGAGGGAATGCCTTAGCACTTGCATTTACATTTCACATTTTACATTTTCTCGTTTTACAGTAAATGAACTTATAAATTTGACATAATTTTAACTAGAGATGGGTATTGCCAAAAATTTTGTATCAAAATATATCACGATTTTTTAAAAAAAAATTCACAATAATATCATGACATTTTACATTGAATATTAACTATGAGTTAAAATGAAATTTCCATAATTTTTCTAAAAAAATGTATTTTGAAAACATGGAAAAATATAACTTCATTTTTTTCATCTTTATTTATACATGTATATTTAGAGCCCTCTATCATGTCTATACTTTGCACACTAAAAGAGTTAACATTTTGTGGTATTTTCATACAGACAGAGTAATCTGCCCTTGATCTAGAATAAAATAATTGAAATGCACAGTGTATGACTTAACTTGTGATCAAAATCAAGCATTCATTAAATTTTAATAGGCCAAGCAAACAGATTGAACACTATTAGGTATTTTGCCCACTAAAATAAACAACAGTGATTTCTTCATTGAGTTTGAACATTTTTCTTTGGGGTAAATCAGGGCTTGAAATAATTATTTTTTTCACTGGTCACTCAGGCTATTAACTTTAAATTTTACTGGTCAGTTGATAACTTTCACTTTCCCATTGGGTTAGTAGGTGTGAAAAAGACTGTCCCAAAAACAGTGCTTAGGCCAAATAAAAAAATATGGGTGGTTCCGGTTACCCGACCGTCCCTATTTTATACCCCCGACCTTAAACTTTTTTCCGGCAATTTTCATATTTTTTCCGGAATTTTCCCCGCCTTCTGTCATCGGCTCCGGTATTAGTTTAAGTTTCAGCAATGGCGGCCTCCATGCAAAAGATCGTTTCAACACTTACTGACTTAGTGCAGAGACATATATGTCTCTGCTTAGTGCAAGTTTTCAATTAATAGTGTTAAATCTAAAGCAAGCTAGCATAGCGCGGAAGCATTCCTTTTTCCAACACCATGTTTTTTGCTTTGTTTTTGCTTGCCAAAATTAAATAAATATACGTTCACAGACAGCTGGCCAGGTAATATGCCTTTGGGAGTTAGGGAGATAACACGAGAAAAACATCATTTGATTGCATTGATTACGCAAGAAATAGCCCAATGTTTAAGATAGATTAACTTGTAAATTATGAAATAATTTAAATCAGGATCATTTCTTTTAAACAGAAAGTAGAAAAAAAAAAAAAACAGTTGATGAGGAAAAGTGAAAAACAAGACAGCTGAATTTACCTGAATAAAGTCAACTCACATAGTACCAATATATATGAGAAATGAGCTTGGAAGTATAAAGTCTTCAATGAGGCAAAAAGTTTTCATTGTAAGAATCTAAAATTTTAACAATATTAAATATATTTCCTCTGACAGCTCTTAAATGTAGCAGTACTCTATGTCTGTTTTCTAGTTTATCGTTCAAAATTTATTATTAAATAAAATAAGAATTACTCTGGATAAAAGTCATTAATTTCATTTATAAACATAGATTTAAAAAAGGATTTTCACCTCAAACTTTTTTTTTACAAAAAGAAATTAATAAGATTATTAGTGTATTTATTATTTTTGATTTAAAAATATTTGTTTCATATTCATAACTTAGGGTGTCCCTACCAATGTTGACTTGTATATTATCACGCCACATCTAAACGTCACTTGCAAAGCAGTGATAGGTATTATTTAGAAAAATTTAGAAAATCATTTTGTAAAAAAAAAAAAAAAAAAAAAAAAAAAAATTACCTACCTACCTACCCTAATTTTTTTGGAGGTGTAACCGGAACCACACATATTTTTTTGTTTGGCCTTAACAAGGGCACCGCAAGGCAGAGCATCCCCTCGCAAAAGAGCACATCAATCCCAATATAAATTATTGCTTGCTTAAATTTCGTTACGCACACACTTACTTATACTTACCCACACAAGAGCATTTCTATATACCCCCTCCAATTTTGTTGCGAGGGGATAAAAATCAGTCATTCAAATAGAACCTGGACGCACAAACCTGACTAGTTAACTAGCCCAACTGTAGATTAATTTTGATATGCATAAAAAGAATCACTGGTCCCAAGGACATGTGCTTTCTACAAAGCACTAGCCCAAATCCAAAATTTACTGGCCCCAGACCAGCGGGCCATCAGTTATTTCGAGTCATGTAAACGCAGGGTACCCTATGTTAAAAAATGTAATATATAAGATCAATATTTACACCTTTACACACTATAATTTTCTCAGTGTCCCAAAATACTTTTCCTCTACGGCATAGAGGGTTCTGTTTTCAACATTTTTTATTACAATTCTGGTAACTGTAATTCAAACACGTCAAAAGTTTGAACAAAAAATTAACTATTTTTGAAACTTATAATTACATAGTAAATACCAGTATTTCAGTCTCTGTATCACGATACAGCGGGGTTTTTTTTCCTTATATAACTGGTACCAATAAACGGTACCATTCCCAATGCCAAAAAACGTTAGTTTTTCCCCATTTTGAGACTAAAAATTCCCAATTCCATTGCCAAGCAACAGACTACGATGATATCAAATTTCTGTTTTATATGAAACATCGTACAAGTTGACGAATTGTTTCACATTCGCTTAAATCGAAAGTAGAGATTAGTCGTAATATGGCGGGACCTGTGGTGTAGACAGCATAGTGTCATACATTTTGACAAATTGAAACCATGAAAATGCGAAAACAAGGGACATTGATCAGTCAGGGGTGAGAATGAAAATCATCATTTTTAAAAATGATGATTTCTAGTCATAAACTTGAGTTTTAATAATGACTAAAATTCATAATTTTGTAGAATAATGATGAAAAACAGTCATAACTATTTGGAGTTTAAAATATAGAGTTACTTCTAAAAATAAATATGACTGTATTTCATCATTTTTTATCAAATTGTTAGGTCTGGGCGCACTTAATTATCTCGTTAGTTTTACGGGGCGCACTAATTTATTTTGGTTTATTTTGGACTCGGGCGAACAAGTAGATAAGGCCAATGAACCCAATATCCTAACTGGAATATTAGATTTATTTCCAGTTTCTTGAAAATGGAAAATTCTTGCTTAACTTCAAAGTATTGTAGGATTTCAAAGAAAGAACCCCCAAAAAAACAATTAAGAAAGCCAATCATAGGCAACAAGCTGTAGAGGGCCCTGAGGAAGACCAGTGCTTTGCACTAATCGGGTTACTTTCTTTAAATATAGGTATTATTATTACTGATATGGAACACAGCTGATTACAGGGTGTCTGACACATCGCTCTGGTTTCAAAGACGAAACATCCCACACGATGACACCAAAATATATTACTCAAGTATAAATAGACGAATACACATATTTTGAAACCATCAGCTGATGCTAATAACAAGTGCAGAAAGCCCTATACATTAAAATGATAACATATTAATTGATGAAATATTACCTAACACTAATCTTGCAACCTCTGATGGTAAAAAGTTCAAAACTTCCGTTGCCATCCTGAAACAGCCCTTCGTTCAAACGTCGAAACGTTTAGCATCTAGTCTTTTAAAATGGCGGGTACATGACACATTCAATTTCCCGTTGTCGTAAATTTCTTAATTCAGACGAGATGATCGAGAAAGCAATATGAGTGCAAATTGTTGATTTTTCTTACCATACAGAGACATATCATTTGTATGTTGATACGCAATCGTTTATTACATTCGTTTTATTTTTCTAGTGTCGCAAAATTCAATGTTCGATAAAGATCAAAGGTCACAAAAGCGAAACTAGAAAAATGTAACATGAACCTCTCTTTACAGACGAAAGGTAGACATGGTTATTCTGTCGAGTTTTCACCGTTCTTTGCAACAAAACTAGCGTGTGCTACATCACAATATTATGGAATAGCAGGTAGTGTGATTTTTTTTTTGGGGGGGGGGGTTCAATAAACCGTAACAATGCCTGATAGCAAGGATAAGAATATTATATGACATTATTTTCTTGCAGGATCAGGAACACTATACATTCTTGAGGCTGGACCCGGTGGATTGGTACCACAAACCGTATTTGAATGGAATGATGGTCTATTTGATGTTACATGGGCAGAAAACAATGAAAATGTTTTAGTTACTGGAGCAGGAGATGGCAGTGTTGTTGTGTGGGACATACAGCAGAGAAGGGTACTTGATCTTTGAAGTATATTATCATGAGGAGGGGATCATTACCCTCTGAATTAATTTTTTTTAACTTGTCATTACCAATAATGATACATGTATTTGATAACTGCTGAAAAAGAAGTCAGAGTGTTTCTTCGTGAAAATATATTATATATAATATATTCGTCCCTGAATTCATTAACTATTATAATGATTATATCAACAGACAAATATGATTGAAAGAGTCAATAAGAAGCTTTAAATTCTTATGTTGTGTATCAAATCATATTATAAAAGAAACAGATCATCAAAATATCGTGTGCGAATGTAAAAGTTTATTTTATTGACTTCAATCATCGGTGTGATCATAATCATAGAAGTTTTTAAAAAAAATATTTTAGGTAATAATTGTTAATATGGTATGTACGAGAAGTGATCAAAAAGTTCGCGAACTAACTCTATATCTACCTATCCATAGTTCAGAGCAGAATGAATTTTGGCACATATATAGTCCTATACATGTGCTTGATGTAGCATGAGTTATGTTGTAATTTGCGTCATATTTATGACATCATGATGTAAAAATGACGTCAATATAGAGGCGACTGTGACTAAAATGGATGAGTCAGTCATACTTGAGCAGAGAACAATAATAAAGTTTTACGTATAACTCGGAAAATCCTTCACGGAAATATACAATGATTTACATAAAGTATATGGGGATAGCAGGCTTGCAAAAAGTTCAATAAGTAAGTGGATTAAACGTTTTATTGAGGGAAGGGAGACTTTGAAAGATGATGATCGATCTGGGTTGCCCACTGAACGTTAGTACAGAGACAAATGTATCTCAGGTTGAACAGTTTGTGATGAAAGATAGAACAGTTACTATTAGAGAAATAGCTGATGATCTTAGCATGTCTTATGGAACTGTTCAGGAGATTTTAACGAGTAAGCTTAAAATGCGGCGAGTTTGTGCAAGGTGGGTTCCTCGCCTCCTTCTGCCAGAACAAATGAAGATGCGGGTAAATGTTTGCAAGTCTTACGTCAGTAGATATGAAAAAGAAGGGAATTTTTTCATGAATAGAATTATAACATGTGATGAAACATGGGTACATTTCTATGAACTAGAAAGTAAACAACAAAGTTCAATTTGGAAGCATTCTTCCTCTCCTTCACCATTGAAAGCACGTGTAACGAAGTCTGCAGGGAAGGTTATGCTCATTGTTTTCTGTGACATCAACAGAATTATTCTAAATCACATGGTACCACCTAAAACTTCAGTTACTGGAGACTACTATGCGCGGGTTATCAAATCAGATTTGATGAGAGCAGTAAAAAGAAAGCGCCCTGATCTGATATGAGCTGGATTCATTTTACACCAGGATAACGCGCCTAGCCATAAAAGTCGGGTTGTGATGGACACCATGGAAACACTGGGTATAGAAAACCTAACTCACCCCCGTGCAGCCCAGATTTGGCAATTTGTGACTTCTGGCTATTTCCAGTTCTGAAAGATAACTTACGGGGAGAGAAATATGAGTCCCGAGAAGATCTTGGTACTGCTGTGAACAAGGCGTTAAGAAGCATGTCAATTGATGGCTTGGATGACGTGTTTTGGACATGGGCAGACCGATGGCAAAAGTGCATAAAAGCAAGAGGGGCCTACTTTGAAAAAGAGTAAACTGAAAATCCCACTTTGAATAATATTATGGAAGTTATCCAATAAGTTCGCGAACTTTTTGATCACCCCTCGTACACATAATTAAAATGTAATGTAAATTCACATTAATTTATTTGCCTTTTTTCAGGGTCCCATAAAAGCATTCAAAGAACATGTAAAGGAGGTAAACTATTTCTTGATTCAATCAACAAATTTTCTCTTGGGTAATGATTGATTGTAATGGCCAAGCAAGTTCATATTATTTATTGACTAATGTATGAATGTATTTGAAGTTAAATTAAAAACAAAATAAAATAACTTTTTTTTTATTTCTGTTTCCACAGGTGAATTCAGTTCACTGGAGCCAGACCAGACAAGAACATTATTTCCTCAGTGGATCATGGGACAAAAGTATTAAATTAGTAAGTAGAAGTCAGCATGCAGGGCTTTCGATAATTTTGAAGTGGAAAGGTAAATTTATAAATTTTAGGAGGCTGTTTTAGAATTATTCGCTATAGTTTACCTTGCTAATTAAGAAATTTGAAGCAGTGAATTACAATCATTCATTGAAATGGTGATAAATTGCCTCCTGTGTCCCTTTATTGAAAGCATTGGCATGGTAAATTTATATAATTTGGTTCTGATAAATCTCTATTTAACAGCATTCTAAAGAAAAAAAGAGTGAAACTGAAATAGTTAACAGAGCAGTTATAGGTTTTCATGATTTCAAGAATTTCTAAGACATTGATCCAAGTTCTTTATCTCTGTCTTGTACCATTTTTCATCATTTGTTAATTAAACTATCTTGTATATTTTAAAGCTAATCAATATATCTGATTTTTACAGTGGGAAATTTCACGGGGGAACTCTCTCACCACGTTAAATGGGCATGAAGCCATTGTATACAGCGTCCGTTGGTCTCCCAGTATCCCAGGTTGCTTCGCATCAGCTTCAGGTCTGCACCTCAATACTTCACTACACACTGCTTGTTCTGAGGAGGAACTTGTGAAATTATAATTAAATTTTGGCCAAACATTCAGATTTTCTTCTATTTCTTGTAATTATTGTTTGACTTTCTTGAAGGTTGCAAAGTTAAAATATACTTATGAACTTTTTATTGTTTACATTTTCAAGTCAATTACAGTAAAACTTGTTTAGTACGAACATGGATATACCAAATTTACAAATAAAGCAGTTTTTTAATACTTGCCAATTAAAGTTCTTAACAATTCCTTGTAAATTAAATTTAAAGATTATAACAAACTTTTATACATATTTTACGGATATAGTAATTTGATTTTGTGTCCTGTAGAGGTAAAACATAAGGAAATTCATCTTTTATGATGATGAGGTTTAAAAGATCTCATCGTTGAACCGATATATTTTTTGTAAGCATATACATCTAATATTTAATTCATCAGAAAACTTAAGTTTTCCAAGGCATTAAGTATTCAGTAATCATACATGTACTTGAAGGAAGACATGTATATTGTAAATTTGCTGTATATACTTACCTGGGGTAAATGAAATTGTATACAAATACAACAAATTACAGATTTCCAGTAAATTCACAGGTACCCAGGAATTCACTATAATTAAGGTTTACTGTAATTCACATTGTATATTGTAAATTTTTTTTTTTTTAGTATTTTATTTTATTTTTTAACTTGTACAAAAAGAAGGATCATGATAAGTTTTTACAAAGTAATAATTTTATTTTACACAGGGGACCACACAGTGAGAATATGGGATATAAGGAGACCAGAAATGTCACAGACTGTAATACCTGCACACAACTCAGAAATCCTCACCTGTGATTGGTCAAAATATGACCAGGTGAATTTTTATATTGTCCTTTTTACATTTATTTTCAATCCCATGTTATTCAGGTGGAAACCCTTTTAAAAGTAGGTAAATGTACATGGATTCTGCCCTGTTTAAGACATCGTTTTGTGTAGTTACTTATCCTAGATCTCTGTTGTAGACTGCTTATCCTAGATCTCTGTTGTAGAACCTGCTGTTTAGTGGGGGAGTGGATGGTGCTATCAGAGGATGGGACGTTAGGAACCCCCAGTCCCCCATCTGTGACATGAGGGGTCACTCTCTGGCTGTCAGGAGAATCAAGGTCACACATTTGAATATATTTATAAAGATTCTTAATTTTACAGAAACATTTTTAATAATCACCAGGCCACATTTTGTTGATGTTGTAGCAATCATATGTAGACTATATGTATACAGAAATAAACTTGCCAGCTTTAAAAATAAACATTTAAAAAGTCAGTGCAGTTTACTTGTAGATTGAAAGGAGAGAGAGTGTTAGAACTCAAGTTGATAAAGTGTACTGTTTTGTGCTTTTGTTAATGTCACTTTAATTATTAAAAACCTCGATCTCTGAATTAATTCTTTCATATGTACATTGTATTACACTAGCTTCAGAACTGGCTATAAACTTACATGGGGTATATTCATTTATGTTTTCCATCACAGGCTTCAGCCTTTCAACGGAACATTCTAGCTTCTGTGTCGTATGATTTCACTACAAGGTAAGTACAGGTAATTAACATCTCAGGTAAGAAAAAATTGATGATGTAATTGGCTAGCACTCAATATATGTGTATTTTCTTATTTTAAATTCAGTTTTATGTGATTTCATTCAAATATATTTCCTATGAAAATGCATAAAACTCCTGTAAAAATATGATTTTTTAAAATATTATGTTTGAATGTGTTTGGTAATGACAGTATTGATTTTTATTACAAAGGTTATGGGACTTTACAATAAATATGGCAGTAGAAACATTGGAGCACCACACAGAGTTTGTGTATGGACTGGATTTTAATCTATTTAAACCTGGAGAAATGGCTGACTGCTCTTGGGATGGGATTTTAAGAGTGTTCACGCCTAAAACTCTGTCTAATCCAGGAATGTCCCTACAACACTAAATCTTGGCTTCTTTTTGTGAAAAAGAAGGTTATTCCAGTTTCTCAGTGGAGAAATCTCCTCAGGAGTTCCTTAGAGGAAAGCTTATATGTATATTAGTCAGTGCATACCTATAATTTTACTGTTATATATAAAATACATGGTTACTGTCTTGAAATATAAGCGATATTTGGGCGAGGGTAAGAAAATGTGATAGAGGGCGAGGCTTGCCGAGCCCTCTATCACGTTTTCGACCCGAGCCCAAATATCGCTTATATTTCAAGACAGTCTCCATGTATTTTGTTTATCCTGCAACACATTTTTACAGGACCTCCAAAACGAGCTGTTTTCAACTGATTTAGGTACATCTCTGCAGTTGAAACTAAGATGCCATGGCGTAAACATTGCAATATTCATGACGTCACAGTGCTTTTAGAACGTTGGAATACGTGCACGAGGCTTTATTAGGGCATTGACCGAATAAAGCTTTAATTGGTTTATTAGGTTACCTTTATTAGGTCAATACAAGGGGTAGTTGCAGGATAAATATTAGTATAAGCTATTTATTTTATCATGTAGCAAGTATTTGAGTTGTTATTTGAAAATGAAAAATCATTCCATTTGTTTAATCAAACAGAATGTGTGCTATTACATGTAATTACATTTTTTAATGTTTTACCAATCTGAATAATATATATATCATATTTCCAGCAGTTCATTAGTTACAATTTGCCACTGGTATGATCGTAATTAATCACTGATCATAATTAGGCCAACTATATTGGATTGTTGGATAAATTTGCTGTCAAGGAACACTCATTCATGAAAAATGTGTCAAATGAAAATGGTTATTTTTACATGTAAATATATATGTCATTGAAAATTTTAGTACACCTACCATTGTGAGTGTTTGAGTTTAGCAATTATAAATTTTGTCTTTCATGTATATTATATAAATGACGTTTTAACTTATAAATCTTTCAAAGGTTCTTGAATTTTATCAAGATTGCAAATATAGCAAAACAAATTAAACACAATGAGTAATTTTCCCCTTGTACAGGATGTACAATTGTTATGTTCTGCTAAATCAATGAAATCTATTAATAAAACATGTACAAAATACATGTTTTTTTTTCCTCATTTGAAAAAAAGACAAAATAAAGCCAAAGTATAGGCTGACCATCAGCCAGCCTCAAAGGTTGCCTATCTCTGCGACATTCCTCGTGTGAACTGCAGTGGCCCCCCGATGGTGTCCCTCTTTTTCAGATCTCGGCAACTTAGCACGTGCGATTATTAACTGTGGCCCTCGAAGGTTTCTTCGCCAACTTATTGTTTTTGTTGGTACGATGGGAAGCAAAATGAATGTTCACTCATTAAACAAACCTTTTAATAAATGAAGATTTTATTCTGTATTTATCAATAGGATGTTTTTTTTTTCCTTCAAGATTCCCCTAAAAGAAATTGCAAGTTAACATCTTTTTAGCTACAGCATCGTCTCAAGCACGGTCCAGAGTCCGCTCGTAGCTATCTCCTATACGGTCAGACGTACAGTTTGCCCGTGGTTTCCGAACTACAGCTGATGCTGAGTATATTGCAGGCGCGGATTCAGGACCCCGTTTTTCAAAAGACCAGAATATTTTTTGTGATACCTTCCGTCTTGACATTCATTTGAAAATGGTATTTATCAATTTTAAATAGAGTTTTAGGAGTTTTAGCCAATGAGTTTTAGCAGAATCATTAATTTTGCAATATTTGACTTCGGTCTTAGTCGCGTTTTTTTTAAAACGCGCTCTAGACAGGCTCTCTCGGAGCGCACCTCCTCAGGTATAATTTTTATACCTGGATGCTTTCTTTGACCTGTTGGAAATAGAACATGGCGGTACCCAGACCCTCGGTATGTGATAGCAAGCCCTTTAGCGCAAAATCCTGGATTCGCGCCTGAGTGCTACACTTTAAGCTAAAATGAGGAAATCATACAATAGACGAGAAAATGCAAAGATTGAATTATTTAAATATAAATTAATGTGCGGTAATCCAGTTTTACAAGTTAATGACTAAGAAAATTACCTACAGGCGCGGATCCAGGTCAGACTTCGATTCGAAATGATTTTTTTGACAAGCCAAAAAAAAAAAAATGTTATCAATTTCCTTCAAACCTGAAGAACCTATTTCGCTGGGGTGTGGGGTGGAGGTAGATGGGTGTAGAAGAAAACACTTTCCCAAGTCATTTTGTTCTCACACATGACTCGGCTTATCATTTTAAGAGGGGTCTGTGTTTCCTTGGGGGATCCAGATCATTTTTTTCGTTTCTTTTACGTAGAAATTTTAACTCTGACAATCCCAGGGGGCGGCGAGAAGTAGGTGGTGTTCCGGACACCCCTACCCCATTCGCGCATGACCTAA
Organism: Saccostrea echinata; assembly: GCF_033153115.1. Classification (NCBI taxonomy): domain Eukaryota; kingdom Metazoa; phylum Mollusca; class Bivalvia; order Ostreida; family Ostreidae; genus Saccostrea; species Saccostrea echinata. Next base: position 1,514,009 of record NW_026889794.1, on the reverse strand, counting down.
TACTTTAATACTTTTCATCAAGGTATATTTTTCATGAAGCTCTGATGTCCTCCATGAAATGCATCAGAGTGAAAAGTGTCATGCGCTTCACTTTTAAAACTGATATATATTACTTAATTAAACAATTTGGACTGTTAGTTTATTTAAATTAACAGATGCCTATATAAGTATTTGCACATACGAATTCGTTTTTTTTTTTTGTTTTTTTTTTGTCTATAGAACTTGTTATGACCTCCATCTGTGAACAATTTATAGGAGAAGTAACATTTGTGAACGTGATAAAAATATATATAACGATTGATCGTCAATGTGAAGAATAATAGCCGTTTAAAATTCGTGATATCATGTCTCTGCCAACGGGGAAAAATATTGATCTTGGCATGACTCTCTGTTTGTGTGTGTCACAAAATTTGGTCCCGATAAAACTCTTGAATCCTTGACTGGAATATGGTTGTCAAAGGTTAACAACACGTCTCTGGAAACTGATAAGAGTTGTTTCGGAATTTTTTTGACAAGGAAAAAAAAAAGAAAACAAAAGAAAACAACAATTTGCACTTGCCCAAATATGAAAATCTTACTTTTAGTGTGTGTGTGTGGGGGGGGGGGAGGAGGAGGAGGAGGAGACACTTTCCTAAATCAATTTTCATCAGATAGATGACTCTCCTTGCTGTTTAAAGAGGGGTCGGTGTTACCCGGGAGGATCGAGGTCATTTTTTCGCTATTTTTACATTGAAATTTAATAACTCTGAAAATCCCACATATGGGTTCATACCCCCCCCCCCCCCAAGATCCGTCCATGGAGGACGATTGGCGGATAACTGGTACAGAGAAGAAGGCTGTTTTTTTCTCAAAGAAAAGAAATTTGAAATACGGAACAATTTAGGACAATATCACTCTTGAATGAGAAGGAAAAATATACTTTGCAATCTTAGCTACATAGGAGGATGTCTAGTTCCATGCTTGAAAATCAGTAAATTGACATCACTGTGCAGAAGGGAGGGATCGATACCTTGAGTATCAGGATGTATCTAGCACCCATTTTTTTGACGCAGATAATACGGGAAACCAAAGAGTCTAAAGGGGAACTGGCAGTTAAGAGTTTCGCTTGAGACACAGTGATATAGTTCGAAGATTGGCAATAGGAAAGCAAGGGCTTAATGTCACACCAACAGCAAGTTGGGGGACAGCTTCTGTAGAGGAGAAACGAAATTTGGTGCAGAGAGAAGTGTGTACAATGGAGGAAGATTCTAGAATGGTGAAGAAAGTTGGAATGAAGCTAAGAATCAGGGTAGCTGGTTGAACTGGGAAGATACACGTCAAGTAAAGTTGAGATGGAATGAATATTTGGAAGGTGCAACCATTCAGTCTCAGTTTAAGCTGAAATTAGTTAATGATTTTCTTTACAGCCCAACCAATCTTGTAACATGGGGAATTGCGGATGATCCAAAGTGTGTCCTCTGTAGTAAACCAGCAAACTGGAGCACTTATTATCAGCATGCTCACAGGCTTTGAAAGACGGGAGATACATTTGGAGACATTCTTCAGTTCTAGCCAGTACAGAGCTCTGATACCTTAATTGGAGAAAAGTATCAAAACGCCAAAGAAAAACGGAGAGGGCCTGAAATCGTCCACTTTGTGAAAGAAGGTGAAAAAGGGCTAAACGTTAGTGTTGAAGGATGTGGTCTGCTCGGGAAGGTAACAGATTGGCAGATGCGGGTGAATCTGAAGAATAGATCAGAATTTCATCCTAAGATAGCAGTTACAAACAAGAGACCTGACATAGTTATCTGGTCAGTGACAACAAAACAGGCAGTTCTTATTCCTAACAATGTGGGACAATATCAATCCTGAATGTAGAAGGAAAAATATACCTTGAAATTTTAGCTAGGGAAATGTCTTGTTCCATGCTTGAAAATCAGTATATTGCATCATTGTACAGAAGGGAGTCCGAATTCCCTGAGTATCAGGATGTATCGAGCACACAGGTGTATTGACAGTCAGATAATACGGGAAACCAGGGAGTCCAAAAGGGAACTGGCAGTCATGTGTCTCGCTTGAGACACAGTGATATGTGGGTGAATTTAAAAAAAAAAGACCAAACACGTAGTTTTTAACCTGCACTAAAAGTACAGACAATGGGAATAAATTTCTATGTCTCAGAATATGTCTTTAACTAGTGTCTAAATACCTGCCAAATATCTCATTGATATCTCAATTCATAAAAAAGTTATGCCCAAAAATGATGCTAAAATGTCAGGAGTGCAACACCTTTTTGTGACATTTTGAATATTTATTATTTTTTTTTTAAAGATCTGTGAAATAAATGATAATGGTTTATGGTGACATTTTGAAAATTCATTATTTTTTTTCAAAGATCTGTGAAATAAATGATAATGATTTATGGTTGAAATAGAGACTTTCCTGATAATATTCAAAGTATTGAACTTTAAATGTAGACTGTAGCAACTTTTGTTTGACCAAGTTGTGGTCATGGCTGATGTTGAAAAAAATGTTATACCATGTCAGGAGTGCAGCAGACAAAAAATTTTAAAAAATTTAAAAATCTGAAAAACAAGTCAAAAAAGAATATTCAAATTGTAAAACAATAACTGATATACAATTTAAATTTCAAAATGTTATATAAATCACAAGCAGCATTAATGAGAGTCAAGTATCTGTGCATATCCAATAATGGCAGGAGTGCAACATTTGATGTTTTGTTCCCCAGTATGAAAAAACCTTATCAGTATATGATTTCTTTTTATTTTGGAAAATAAAGACACAAGAACATTTTTACCAAATAGATTTATCAATTACAGGGTATGCCTGTGTTTCAGATCTATACTTTTATGGTCAGGAGTGCAACACATTTTTTTTTTAAAGATTCAAGTTACTTTTACTCATGCTAAGAAATATTCTTTAATTAATAATGATCTATTTGAATAATTTAATTCTAAATTATTGACAGTTTTATTAGTAAAATTCTTCTCTTTTTCAATTTTATTAATTCAGATGTGTTTTTATCTGTTCTTTGATTTTTTTAAGAATGTGATAAATAACTTCACTGAAACAACAGAACAAGTTCTGATGTAATTTTAGCTTCACAGTTTTACTTTAAAGACTCTCATACTCTTGGTCAGGAGTGTAACAAATATGTTAGAATGATTGGTGATCAAATATGGATAAATATAAAGAAAAAAAATGATGATAGAATGTTTCTGGTTGACCTCAGTTGCTTACAGTATTTGTCCTGTGAAGGAAAATATACTATAAAATATATTTTATCTTCTAAATATATATTTTAGCTAGTTTTTAACATAAATAGGGAATAATTCAAGATATAAAGTCAAGTTCAGATACTTTCATGTGTTTTAATTATGAATTATTGGATTATAAATATTGCACAATTTCATTACACTTGATGTTGCCAACACTTTATGAATTTGTGTGTTCTGTTGTTTTAATTTTAAATTTTACTGCAGTCAGGAGTGCAACAAAACTATTTTATAATTATCAATGATCTTCATCTATCTCTACTAAAAAAAAAGTCTTGAAAATAAGAAAAACTTGCCGTAAATGATAAAAATATCAAAACGACGAACTGACTTACAAACTAAGAATGGGTTAATGTGTGTTATAATTTTTAAAACAACGTTAAATAAAATCGGATATCGGATGTCAGGAGTGCAACACAATAATGTAACAAAGGGTCACTTCAAAATCTAGTATTTTTTGTAAGAAAACTTGTATGTCAAAATTCTCTTTTGTCTTAAATTTAAAAAACTGACTTAAATGGACATAAAAATGATTGGGGGGGGGGGATTTTATTGTTTCATATCTCCTTCATATTAAAACTTTTTCAACCAGAATTGAAAAACTAATGTAAAATAACAATCAAAAAGCCAATTTCTTTCAACATGTACAAGAGAAGAAACTCGATCAAGGTTTAGATCTAATCATTTATATCCCTGATACCATTTGAAAGTATAAAACACTATAATTTCATTTTATTATTAGAGAGTCTTTTAGGATAAAGTGATATTTTCTTTTTTCAAATAAAGTTTTACTAATAAAAATTCTGAAACTTTTTTATCCAATTAATTGTCTATTCCATTGCAACTTCGGGGATTTTAACTAGAATGTATTTACAATATGATGGTATAAGTGAAAAATATGGGTAGTTGAATTTTTTCAAAAAAAAATTATTTGTTGTTCTTTTTTTAATTCACCCATAGCTGGAAGATTGGCAATAGGAAGGCAAGGGATTGATGTCACACCAACAGGAAACAAAATTTGGTACAGAGAGAAGTGTGTACAAGAAGAATATTACATTATACATTGTTAATTTTTCAATCAATACAGTGAATCAAGGCATGATTGAAATTCACAAACAGTACATGCTTTATAAATTTTCAGATCAATTCCTGAAAAATGTGTCAGAATTTACCTTACCATGTCTACTAAATAAAAATGCTTTTGTGCAATAACATTTTTTAAAATTACTTGTAAAATAGAAAATACAGAGGTTCTTTAAAAATATCTCTTCTTTCCGATTAGCACTAAAATCTACAGACACAAAGAATGGGAACTCAGTTTGATGAATTGAACTTACATGAAAATTATTAAAATTCAATGACAAAAATATTCTTCATAACATTATGTCAAATACTTGTGTTTGTAAACACGGGCACATTTATTCAGAAAATAACCTCAGTTTAATGAATTGAAGTTCCATGAAAATTATCAAAATTCAATGACAAAAATGTTCTTTATTGCAGCCCGGAGGACCGGGCTGCTCTATACATATAAGTTTAAGTGTTGGTATATGGGGATTGAGGTGGGAGAAGTTATTCAGAATTAAAGGTTTTCTAAACATTAAAAAGATTGTTAATCAGAATGTTCTTTCCCTTTATAAATTACGAGATACACAATATATTTACTTCAATAAAGTGAATCTGTAAAAATATATATGTTTTTCATATTTAATATATAAAGTTGCTTATCATTTACTATCGAAAAAACGACAGGTCCCTTTTTTTAGAACACCGAATTTTACTTATCGCATAAAAACGTACTTTACACAGTTCGTGTTTTATTTTCTTAAAGTGATAGACATTTTTGAAAATAGGTGATGCATGTGTCTGGTTTCAATTTATATTTTATGCAGCCAACATTTACTTGAGGAATTGATAAAGTTTAAAAGGGTATCGTTTTTGTTCGATTTTCATCCGACTATAGGTTTTCAAAATATTCTCGACTATCGTCTCCTTCATTTAGACGCATGCCTTTTTCACACATATCGAAGCGGTTTGATGATCAAGACTCATTTCCATTGTTTACTTTATTTATTTCCCGGGCGACAATTGATGGTTACATCAATGTTTTCTTGTTACATCATGTCAAACACTTGTGTTTTGTAAACACGGGCACGAGCTCTGTTATTCTAAATGTTTACGTTTTAGCGGGTGTGTTCAATTTGTTTACTCTGCACACATCACTGAGCACGGACTGCTGGTTTTGCTTATTTGTTTTCAGTTTATTTTTCTTTGGTCATAATTTATGCTATTGAACCCCACCAGGTGATATAAATACATCCTTTCAATTATGATGTATTTAAAAAAAAATATGTACATGCAATGATATGTAGTCAACATAAAATATCACACGCTTTACATTCAGCTTTTGCAAATATAGAACTTGTACATCAGGGGCGGATCCAGGAATTATTTTCGGGGGGGGGGGGTGTCTGTTACCACATCAACTCTAACAAATGTCGGAATCGGAAATGTTTTTGACAAGCAAAAAATAAAAAATGATATGCGTAAACAACTTGACCAAACCTTATTTCGGGGGGGGGGGGGCTTATTCTCCTTACTATTTTTATTTTTAAGAGGAGTCCATGTTTCCTATTGGGATCCAAGGTAAGTTCTTCCTTACGTCTACAAAGAAATTTAATTTATAATTCTTAAAATTCCAGGGGGTCCGACCCCCTCTAGATCCGCCCTTGTACAGTACCATGAATATTCCAATTTATTTCTCCTTACCAACAATTACTTTATCAAAGAGCTCATCGTGAAGTGATTATCATTTATGAAGATTTTTTATTTTAATATTGATACGTACATTTACATATTCAGTCATAAAGTAAATTATTAATTAATGTGATTTGAAATATCAATCATAGAATATAAATCTTTAAAAAATGAGAAAAATTTTAAATGATTAAAGTTTTTGGGTTTAATTACATGTATAATTTTTAAAAAATGGGATTTTTAAAGTTGAAAACAATGTTTTTTTTTTTAAAGTTTTATCGAGGGGGACAATTTCCCCTTCCCATCCGTCCTCCCCTCCCACCCTTGGATCTGCATTTTGTGACACTAAAACTGTAAAAAAAAATTCTTTAATTTGAAATATAGATGTTTTTCCCCCTTTAAAATTCAAAATTAATGTTCGTTTTGTTTTCGAAGATAACCAAAATAATTTAAAAACCTAGATTCGTTTTTTTCTTTTTGTTTAAGACGATATGTCAATTAAACGTCAACATCTAGTTTTGAGAACCTCGTTTGGGTCTGATGGTTTTTAAAACATGAGTGGGTTTTTTTCCCATTTTGCAAATTAACCAAATTTTAGTTTGTCTTCAAAAGTAAGCGATGTTTAAAAATATAAGTTCGCCTTCTGAAAGTGTCTGGACAGAGAGAGTTTTTCATGCTTGTTTCATGTTGTAAACAAATTTACCTGGGGCAGTACCTTCAAAATTTACAACATGACACTTAAAGGAAAACATAACTTCATTCAATTTAAAAACCTTAAATTAACAGTTTCATCTCATTTTATTTTATCCATTTATCGTCTGCCTGTATGTGTGACTTTGTCAGCTTTGAGGCATGAATTATAATAACAAAGGCTATGTCAATATTTAAGACGAATGTGTCTCATATTTCAGTAAACTACAACTCCTTAGCCCCCCCCCCCCCCCCCCCCCCGGCAAAAAGAAAGCAAACAATCAAAACAAAAACATCTCAATTCTGTTGATATGAATAAAAACTTTCATTGTTCACTGTTAGAAATTTAATAAGGATAATTTATTCATTTTGTGGTTTATTTCACGTCCAAAGTATGTGCATTCTATGATAATTCTTTCTCAGTTCAATGAAAGTAAAATGCATCAAAATATACTTTGCTATGACTGCTGTCGATTTTATTGGCTTAAGCACACACATGCACTGTAATATCTCTCTAAAAAATCACAGACTTTTTAAGGGAATGATGTTTTTTCCATGCAATAACGTTTTTTAAAGTGACTGTATAAAATAAATCTCATTTAAGCTAATCGGTATCTTACATCATGCCGAATGCGTATGGATCATGCAAAATATTTTTTTTTTGGTTGTTTGCATAATAATGCAACCAATGCAACACTATTACTTAATCATTCAACGTGAAATAACGATTCAATAAAATATAGGAAGAGCAAAGATGATTGAAGCGTTAAAAATCAAAGTCGCATTCTTTGTTTCAAAGGAATGGAATCTTTAATTAGTTACTATTTTTTTCTTGAAATGATTTAAAATGTTTAAGTTGATATTTTTTCGTGATAAAGCATAGTCTTTGAATAATATTTTCTCAAATATGGATAACCCCCGTTGATTTTGGGAAATCACTCTGAATTTCCCTAAAAACTTGCGACAGATATAAACACTCCTTGGAGTGGTCTTGAGCAACAAGAATTGTGGAAAACCATACAAGCAGAATACATTTGAAATTTAAATATTCAAACATATTTTTTTCTTGAGAATACATTATTTTATAAATGATAAAATGGAAAGCTTATAAATTTTTTAAAAAAAAAAAGAATAGATGCCCTAAAACACAAATGATGGAATACGCGGAAGTAGGTAAACCTTCACTGAATCGGTAAACAGACAACATAAATTTCTACTGAAAAAAAAATATCAGCAATGCACGTGACAATCATTTTGTCATGTTCATTAGTCCCAATCAAATATAAGGTCAACCACACGTCATTTGCAATTGTTTGCAATTTTTTGAACGTGTTTACCTGAAATGGGTTTCCCCGACAAATGACGTCTGCTAATATTAACAGTCATAAAATGTCGATCGGGAGTTTGTTTTCATATATTGTTAAATATGCAAAGTCTCAAAAGGTAAGTTGTTTTTATTGAAAAAGAAAAAAAAAAGATACTTTTTTTCTTCTAAAAATATTTATCATTTAAAACAGGTTTTTAAAGATTCTCACAAAAAATGTTTTATTTTTTACTTAATAAAATTGTTTGTACATTATTAAATTAAGAAAATCCCAAAAAAGACTTTTTATTTTCTGAATGTTCTTTAAGAACTTTTGAGAATTCATGTTTATGATTTGATTTACACCGAAATGAATAGGTTAATGTAGCACAGTACGTCTGAAGTTTCTCCTTCACATTTAAGGAATGAATTTAATAGCTACCCAGGTTATACCAGTATAACTTGGGTAGCTATTAAATCCATTCCTTATAAATTAATTTTCCATTATTAAGTGTAAAAAATAAGACAATTTCTCCTTCAAAAATGCCTTCAAATTGTACGTATTTTAAATGTAACGTCAAGCGGATTGATACGTTTTTGACGTAAGTCATTGTGACGTAGGCAACCCAGGTTATACGCTATATTCTAATATTTTTTTCCATCAAATGACGCGTTACAATCAAAATTAAATTATTAGTTAATATTTTTGCGAGGAGTAAAGATGGGTCCTCTGTTCTATTCTTCAAAATATATACATTCATATTTTTAACATATCTCATAATTGTCGCTAACATTCAGACTTTTTGGTAATTAAATTGAAACACAAAAAAACGTATTTCTAAACCATTTAAAAGTAGTAGACTTTCATGAGCTTCAATGTAATAACCAATGAAAACTTGCAAATAGTCCAGGGCAAAATTTTCAAAATAGTTCAATTATTTTTTGTTCACATCCTAGTAACCATTCATTTAATATATTTTTGTAGAATATTCTTGTGCATGCTATTATGTACCGAAACAGCATGGACCTCACTGCCAAATTCTCAAATGAATTCCCTCCTCTCCGAAACCATTGATGCTCCCAAGTCATCGTCTAGTGTCCAATCGAAGGTGCCTTTTAGGGAGAGTAAAATTTCACCAAGCAGTAGACGTATTCCCAGCTTCGGACGGATAGATAATTCGATGAGACCACTAGAACCGAGGAGAGACTCCATTGCACCCTCTGTCGCGGAGGTGAAGAGCGCCATCAATGAAGTTCAATCTCTGGTTCAAAAGGAGGCCCAGATTGATAGACAGCTTTTTGAACAAAGTAAAAAAAATATTTAAACTAAATATCTTGCTTTGTATGATAGAGTTGTTTTTATATCTTTTAATTGAGTTATTATGTTTTTGGAATATTCTAAAGAGAAAATACTAAAGTAAAGGAGCATAATATCTGTAAATTTCTCTTGGATTATTCATGATGAATTTATACATTTCATGAGTGCAAAAACAATTTCATAATTTCATCACAGTTCAAGAAAAAATGCGATATATAGGGACTTTGATTACGTTTTAATTTGATACTTTATCTTATATTTTTATCTTAAAATTTGAAAACAATGTAAAACAGGTATAAGATCGCAATATTGCATGGATGTACATTTTTGAACACCAATGTGCTTTAGATCTGTCGTCCATCAAACGTTCCAACTTGCTACAGATGAACTTTGATATCTCGAACACCGGTATATCGACTACCAGTGATATATCAAAATTACTCCATGTAGTAGTCTTCAGTCCCATTTACAGTTTGAGTTAGAGATTTAAAGTTGAACAGTAATAAGATTACTATGTGCGTCATCGTCGAAAGGCTTACCAAGAAATCATTATAAACATTGTTTTTATCTTTTAGAAATTGATCTTCCAAATCAGAATACAGCCGGATTTGGTCCTCATTTGTTGACCACCTCGGAGGCTCAGAACATCGCCCAACAGTCAGCCACTTTTATTGGTAGTGTTGCAAGAGCAATCGAGAAAACCCAGAGTAGAATGAGGTAAATATTTCCGAGAGCAAAATACAAAATATGGTAATAATTTCTTCTGTTCATGTCGAATTTTTGTCTGAAGTAGCAAAGATGATTCAAACAACATTTAGGTGCTCTATATTAACTCTTTTATGATCACATTTTGAGCACCAAGATTGAGATGTTCATGTAAAAACCTTTTTGTCAAGTTCGATATTACCCGGTATTAATCGAGTAGGGATTGCTTTCATGAAACAGCTGGATAACACTAAATTTTTACAAATATCATATATCATAATATTATATTATTCTCTTCATGTTTTCATAACTGTTGTTTTTTAATTTAAGTAACAAAGCTATTTGTAATCATTTTTAGTCATATTTAGCTTGTTTTATTAAATGGCTTTGTCTTTTCTTTCTTTAGACCTAAATTTGGAACAACATCTATATCAAACAAAGCCGTTCTCTCCCGCATACCTGAAATACCTAGTTTATCGGTACAGTTCAGACCTTTTTGTCCATATAATAGCAAACCTTCCTGCAAATCCAATGCTAAATATAGAACTGCTGATGGAACGTGTAATAACTTAAATAATCCACTTTGGGGGCGATCTCAAACGCCATTCGAACGATTTGTGTTTCCATTTTACGAAGATGGTAAGTCAAATTCTGAACATAAGTATATTTTTGACTATTTGAAGATCATAAAGTGTTGCATAATTGAATAAATTATATATATATATATATATATATATATATATATATATATATATATATATATATATATATATATATATATATATATATATATATATATATATATATATATATGCAACAATCTATTGGAATTCTCATTGCTCCTCGTTATTAGCAGACTTTCTTTTTTATTCATATGAAGCAGAATTTGTTCAAAATCTTATACGTGAAAAGAAGAAAACACTTGCTGTGGCCTTCGACTCGACATTTAGATATATCGACGACATATTGTCAATTAACAATGGTTATTTCCATTCTTATATCAATACGATATATCCTGGTGAGCTTGAGATAAAAGATACCACAGAGTTTGACACATCTGTTTCATGTTTGGACATTTTACTTGAAAAAGACGCAAATGGTAATCTAACAACCAAGCTTTATGATAAACGTGATGACTTTAACTTTTCAATCGTCAGCTTCCCTTACTTATGCAGCAATATACCTTCACCACCTGCAAACGGGGTTTATATCTCTCAGTTGATTCGATATGCAAGAGCATGCTCTACGTATGTACAATTTCTAAAACGAGGTAAATTATTGACAAACAAGTTGATGAAACAAGAATATCAACAGTCTTGTTTAAAGTCATCATTTTGTAAGTTCTATGGTCGATACAATGACCTTGTCAGCAAATACAATTTATCACTGAGTCAAATGCTGACTGACGTTTTTCACACTAATTGTTAAGCCATTATCAACACACTGAATTGTCGACGGATTTTTCCGTTATTTCCCGATCATGATAAGGAGCACACGGCGGGTGTGACCGGTCGGCAGGGGATGCTCACTCCTCCATGGCACCTGATCCAATGCACCTCTGATGTTTTGGAGGTCCGTGTTTGCTCTGCTCCTATTTTGTATTATTTAATGGACTTTTGAGCTTGAATACTGTTCGTTATCTTCATATATTTCATGTACAGTGTTGTAAAGCAAAAACAATACTAACATGTTTGTTCGGAATTAGAAATTATGGATTTTAAAAAGATATTTACATATACATGTGCCTGTTGACAGATGTTCAAGACCCAAGAAGTCGGGACGTAAATGGAAGTCCTTTACCAGGTCCCAGGGAAATAAGCATTGCTGTCCATCAGAGGAGTACGAACACACACGTCATGGATCTCTCACAATTCACCATGGAATTCGGACAATTCGTCAGTCACGACATCCAATTTAACGCTTTGTCTAAAGGTATATATATAAAAATTTTTGAATGAAAAATCTTACAGAGAATATTACCAGCATTGCAGGCTGTAGCACTAGTTTTATTTTGTCTATGTAAGAGATGCCTTTCTTAAAGCATAACCTATACGAATTGATCACGAACCTTTCCCATCAATTGAAAGTCTTTGCAGATCTGTTTTTAATGCAATGGGAAAATAAAGAAGGAAAATATGGGAACTCTTGGAAAAAGTGACTATACATAAATACATAAATGGGGAAAATCTTTAAAAGACATTTTGAATTTGATTTGCTTATAAATACAGGGGCTTGCATTTATAGGTTACTTGAACACAAATCTCAATTGCTGTGGAAGAAGAAATTTGATTAGATCAAATTGTTTGCCAATTTCCTTACCAAAAGACGATCCTTATTTCGGGGCTTTTAAGAGGACTTGTATGAACTTTGTCAGATCTTTACCCTCAGCAGCATTAGACTGTAGTGTCGGTAAGCCAGAAACTAAATCCTTACATGATTTTTACTAATTGCATTCTGAGAGAGAGAGAGAGAGAGAGAGAGAGAGAGAGAGAGAGAGAGAGAGAGAAACAAATCTAATTTCAATATTGCAATGTTAGAAATTTTACATTGTCACTAGAAATTCGTATCATTGTCAGTTATACTCGAACAACCTGCAGTAGCATTTCTTTGTTGCTATGTTTTAAATTCAATTAATCATTAATTATTTTACAGGCCCACGTCAACAAATTAACCAGAACACACACTATATTGACGGTTCTGCTATCTATGGCTCCGACCAAAGCACAATGAATTCATTAAGACTTAAAAGAGATGGTAGGTTTAGTAATTGTGACAGCTAAATGTGAAAAATTGAATTATTTCTGTGAAATAGAAAATATTTAGGGAGGAATTTTTCTTACCTGATTTTCCATTTTAAACTGTATACAACAAGATATGCTTGTTCAGAGAGAAGACTGTATACGCACACATTTCAGAAAAAAGATCCATTTTACCTAGTCTTCAACAAGGTTTCCACGATTCAGTTGTACAATGCTACAAGTTTATATATATAGTTTATTCCAGTCAATGTTGTAACAATTGAATATCTTCACCAGGTCTGTTAAGATCAACAACTGTTGATGGCAAAGAACTTTTATCACAAGATACCAGCAATTCAGCCTCTTGTCGATTGCCATCTAACGACAATAAAGTTAAATGTTTCAAAGCAGGTAAAGAAATTTCAGGATTCTTGAGATAATTACATTTTTGTTCGATTTATCGAAATACTTGTTGATTGTGGTTCATCAATAGTTTTTCTATCTTATAGAAGTTTAAGTCCTTAGTCTTCAAGTCTTTAATTTTAAAAAGTAAGGAAAATTCAGTTATTTCATAAAGACAAATAAGCAATCGGTGGAAAAAAGCAAATAAAAACAATGTCATTCAAATCTAAGTTAAAGTTGCGAAATCTAAATGATCCAAGGAAACCTAAACCCCTTTTCAAAAATCTGAAATCTTAGAAATTTTAAAGAAGAAGTTCTAATTAGTTTATATAATAGTTTCAATCTAAATATTTTTGATATTAAAAAAAAAACAACTTTGTACGCCTATTACAATTTTTATTAGGTGATAGACGAGTTAACCAGCAAGCAGCTTTAATTTCCCTCCAAACCATTTGGCACCGGGAGCACAACAGAATTGCTAAAAATCTCAAACAAGTAAATCCACATTGGGACGACGAAACACTGTTCCAGGAGTCTCGTAAAATTGTTGGCGCTCTTATTCAGCATATCACCTACCACCAATACCTGCAAGAAATATTAGGAAACAATATTATGAACCAATTTGACCTGAAGCCAAAATCCTCAGGATATTTCACTGGCTATAATGCTAAATTTAAACCGATGATCAGGAATTCCTTCTCCGCGGCAGCCTTCAGGTTTGGGCATAGCATGATTAACGACAAATTGTCTTACCATCCAACAAAAACTTTCTCTAACAACATCATGACTGATTTGAGAAACATCATTTTAAAACCAGAATGGATATATAGAAAAGATGGTGGAGTAGGGGCTGTTACAAAAGGATTGTACGAAACAAATGCACAGAGTGTCGACATGTACGTAAACCCATGCAGCTGCATTTTGAATTTGAAGTTTTTTTTAGATTTTATTTTTTTTTTTTGATTTCTTCAATCTGTCGTAGGGCTTTGATGCAGACAGAAAGAAAATGGGAAACATATATATTTAAAAAATAAGAGGAAGTCAATTCAATGTTTGTTTGTTTTTCTGTCGTCAGGAGGAAATCATATGAAGTAACCAGGCATTTGTTCGAATCAAGTCCAGGGAATGGTATTGATCTAGCAGCAGTAAACATTCAGAGAGGTCGTGACCATGGTATACCACCGTACAACTTCTGGAGGATGGTCTGTGGTTTAGAACCAGCCACGTCATTTACAAGTGGAACTGGTGGGCTTGTGGATCATCCAGGAGACGCCATCATTGCCTTGAAATCCATTTATAAGTAGGTTAATTCTTATATACTAATATTTATACTAATAGCTTGTTCATATTTTTAGATTCGAAGGATTAATATGTAAATTCTGCGTGATCCTTTATTTTCTTTTTTCTTGTCCAATATTTTGTTTTCTGTCGTAGGTTACTGATTTAGAAAATAATATGAATAAACACTAATAAAACGTGTAAGAAACAGAATTATTCATTTCAGAACAATCATTGTATCTTTTAATTTCGAAAATTTGGAAATCACGATAAAATTTTATTTTATTTCAGAAATGTGGATGATATAGATCTCTTCACAGGAGGTGTCTCAGAAAACCCTCTTCCAGGTGCACGTGTTGGGCCGTTATTTGCCTGCATTATTGGACTGCAGTTTAAGGCCCTCAAATACGGAGATAGGTTTTACTACGAAAACAACAAAGACAACGTGAAATTTACTCAAGAACAGCTGAACGAAATACGGAAAACACTAATGGCGAATGTCATCTGCAGAAATACAGACATTGATAAAATTCATAGGAATGTCTTTGAGAAGAAGACTGTAAGGTATGTTGGTACATTGCACCGAATAAGCATATAAAACACGATTCTCTTCTTAATAATCATATTTTTCAAAAATGATTGTTTTTAAATAATCACATAAATTTAACAAAAATCCAAGAACGACTTCAAGTAATCTTAGGTAACTTGTTTATTCGATTTTTTTTTAAATTGTTTCTTTGCATTTTGCTCTCAAGAAACATTTTTTCTACAAAAGGTGAAGTTCTATTATAAATTATTTTTAGCACCCCAGAGTTCTCATGTTCTTCATTCAAAAACGACATCGATTTTACCAAATGGGACTCTTGTATTCCCCGAAATGGCGGATGGTCGTCATGGAGATCGGTTGGTGGATGTGCCTCTCGCAGAACATGCAATAACCCTTCACCTAATAAGTGTGGGAAACCGTGCAGCGGAAGTTCTTATAAATTTGAATGTTCATTGGATCTAACACAAAGACGACCAGTGACTCCAAGGATTTTCCCAAACATCCGGGAAGGACCATTTACCAATCCTAGATTTCAAAGGGGGCGAGTTGCAATACCTTGATTCCAATCAAAATGTGTCTTAAAATATGTGCAATATTTGTTATGTTTTTTTATATTCATAATTTGTGAATAAATTGAATTTTGACGAAAATGCGGTTTCTCCAACAAGAGTCGTAGATTTGAAAACTTTAAATTGCCTGAAGGATATTAGATGTTTTTGAACTGTGAATATGCGCAATTATGAACAGTTTTAGCCAGCAGTCTTGACGCTGTTAAAACGTAATACTGGCGAATATAATAAGTATGGTAAACTATTTGCTCATCTAATAATTCTTGAATCAAGTTGTAGTAACAATTGACCAATTTTATTGGATGAAATGCACATGGCAATTCTGCATATTAAAAAAAATTGTCAAATCGTTATTTATTGAGATTTCGTCTGACTGATATTTACGTACGAAGAACTTGCGTTCATTAAACATATTTTGAAGATTTGATTTATTCTCTTTTTTTCTCTCTCTCTCTCCCGCTCTCTTTATTAAGAAAGCCTGATCAAGGGGCCATGTATTCCACAATTTTGGAACAGGATTAATTCTCATAATAATCATGCAAACGGTTTGCCTGTTAGATGTCCATAAAGAAGACAATTCTATAAGCAGTATCGGAAATGTTATGTCAACCACTTTTCTTTTGATTTAAATTTTAAAAAAATGGCACATTTAAATATAAAATTATTATTTAAAAACATATTACCTTCTATTAATTTTGCCTTAAATTGACTTGATATATACCGTATATATTCGCCTATAAGTCGGTTGTATTTTTGAAGGATTTGCCATTGGCCCGCTTATAAGGCAGTATAACTTTTTGCCAGAATCGGTTGACAATTTCAATTCAATGCTCAAATTTTTTACCCTTTGTTTCAATAATATTTTGAGAAATGACGCCGATTAATAATCTTTTTTTCTCAACAAATTTCATTTCAATACTCTAATGTATTTACCTGTGTTCAATAATATTTTGGGATATGATATCGATAGTTAACCTTTTATTTTTCAACAAAGCAAACAGCTACCATTACATAATTATAAAAATAAATAAAGTGTCAAAATCATTCAATATGGTTATCAATAACAATTAGGTTATACTGTTAAAATGCCCTGGCCTGTGTAAAAGTACACTTTTCAATACTATTTGGAAAGCTAACAAAAAACAAAATAGACACTACTGCCTGAAAAAGAAAAAAAATCTAGAATGTTACAAATTCTCAAAATGTTTGCACCAATAAACAAAAAAACCTAAGAGTGTTATGTTACAACTCTCACATGAGGTGCCCCTACTCTCGCAGAGAAATAAATATTTTAAAACACATTCTGTGAATGTTGTTTTTGAGAAAAATAAGGTTGAAAATAATTATATGCAGCAGATGGTCATTGAATATATTTGATCACAAAAGTTCACTCGAAATGCAGCACAAATAACACTATCACAACAGCAAGAAAGAATTAAATCATATTTGCTAAATGACATGACATCTTTGTTATTTTTTTTTTGCACCATTTAGAATACATGCATCTTTCAATGCAAATTTCATACATGCAATAAAAAAATCCAGAAGAAGCGACAGTAAGGAAGCAAGACTAACCAACTGGATGAAATATGAAGATAACGAACAGTATTCAATCTCGAAAGTCCAATGAAACGATACAAATTTGAAGCAGAGAACAAACAGGGACCTCAAAATTTATAGAAGGGATCAGGTGCCATGTAGGAGTGAGCATTCCCTGCCGACCGGTCACACCCGCCGTGTGCTCTTTGTCATGATCGAAAAAAACGGAAAAATCCGTAGACAGCTCAGTGTATAAGTTATAAAGCTGCTTTCTGGTGAATTTGTGGCCACAGCAGTTGCGGATGCCAAACCTAGAAGACCTATGAAAACATATATACAGAGGAAAATATCAAAATGCTCTTGCTCAAGATTATCGATTTAGAGACTCTGAAATATTGTAAACAAGAATGCTATGCCAAAATTCAAATCTATGTCAAATTGCTTATGTGTTTTTCCCCTCTTTAAGATCAAATAAGTATGACAATGATTTTGATTTCATTTCATGCTAGCCTGTTACTCTGATAGTTTGAGAAATACGTTCCATGTATTCATTATTTGCCGATTTTTCTCGGACTCTCGTTCTCTGATTTTTTTAAATTGTCAAAAGCAGTCACTCAACAAGGCTATATGTCTTTTGGAGATGTTGAAAAAAAAAACAAGATACAAAAAATCGGAGAAATATCATTATCTTACTCCTTAGGATTTAACATTATACATTGATTAACTGGGTTTGAGGGCAACATGCCTTTTGTCGGACCTAAGAACCAAATCGTTTGCGTGAGGCCTTTAAGCCTAAGGCAAACGGATTGGTTCTTAGGTCCAACAAAGCCCATTTGCCCGAGAACATAGTCAATGTTTGTTATACCTTTTATTTATTTATTTATTTATTTGATATACATGTATCTTTTGCTGGTTTCCATGATGTAAATTTCCTTAACCACACTGCGGTTAAACTCGTCGTTCAATTCCGTCACCTTCGAACAAGAACGAAGGCAAATAAGATTTAGCTGACCCCGCCCACTTTGTGTGGTAAGCGAACCAATATCTCATCGACAGGTCCAACTCTGCGGTCACTCTGCAGTCAAAAATCATTTTTTTGGACTGCTCAGTGAAACATTGGAGATGTTAGACGTTCTTAAAGTATATATTTATACAGGAACCACTTTTTAAAAGTATAACAAATCATATTTTTATCTATTGTGCCTGTTATTATATATCTTTCTATTAATAAAGGAGCTAGCTCTTAAATCTGGTAAGAATGTTGAAAATTGCTGATATTGATGCTTTATTTATTCCAATGAGAACGTAAAAGTAAAAACATTTTCATTGATTCCTTAATTATTCAGTTCAGTTAAAAATAAGAAATACATATCTTCGAGTATTTCATCCAAATGGTACCTTTATTTCACTTCAGAAATAACGATGGACACTGAAATAAATTTTATTCACGATGAGAGATAATTGTGAGTCCATCTCATTTTGTCCTTAATCTTAAACGGAGCTAAATGAAGATACTTGAATATTGGTAAAAAGTCTATTTGTTGATTTTGATGTCTGAGATCTGATATATTTTGCTTTGAATGCACATCGCCTCTCTATTTTAAGAAAGGAATAGACTCTGTGAACATTTGTAACTTTCTTAATCATAAAAATAAGTTCAGTTTTGCATTCCACCATATCTTAAGTTTAATAAAAACAGCGTTTTCAAGGATTTTACCAAGCTACCCTTGTATTTCAATTTGTATTAATATATTTTATAAACCAATCTTTGACAAAGTATGCGGTTTTTGTCAGTTTTACAAACTCTCAACTTGAAAACTATGAATTGACTATGCTGACAAGTTTAATAGATATGCTTGTATTGTGACAAAGCTCAAAGTGTTATACAGAATAAGAAATGATCAAAACTGGAAAAATAGCCCATCAGCATGTAATTTGGTTTTGCGTTTGGTTTTACCAAGAACGTTTGAAAGAACAATAACACCAAGAATATTTTTAATGAGCTTTAATACACATCATTGTCCCTTACATTTCAGTTTTATACTGTTCAGTTTAAAACAACTTGTAAATTAGAATGTTGCTCACGAAAAAGTGTTCAACTTCCAAAAGCAAAATTTACTTTTCCCCCTTACTCTTATAAATTTGCCTCTGTGTGGCCTAAAAAGAAAAATAATAGGATATATATGCAAGGCGTTTCATGTAGTTTGTACGTTTCCTATCCGGATTAAAAGAATGTTTCTTATTCAGGAAGCAAATATGCAAATTACGACTAAAAAGTATATATTTCGATATAAATACTTAAGTAATACAACATGTAAATACTGCATTAAGGAAAGTAATACCTTTGTCAATGCCTTCGTCTAAACACAAGAAATATTGTGCATTCTTCATATGTATTTCGTGTCCTACAGAATACACCATCAAAATCACAGTCTGAAAATTCATGAACCAATTTTAGTGCACAAATTTTATAACTTTAGAAATTCATTAAGAATTTTCGAGTTATAAACATGTACTAGTAATGCGGTAGATCGGACATGTAAGAAGAATCACAGAGATTGAGACAACGGTAAGATAAAACGACTATTCAAGCTGTAAATGGCCAAAATTTGACAGCCATTATCAAGATAGAAGCAATTCCCAAAACACCTACGAATACATTAACTAGTATTTAATTTACAAATACTGCAAACTTAATTTCTTCGACAAAACTAAAATGAAGAGCTATTTTAAAAATAATCCAAAATGAAGGTTTATAAAAATTTTATGTGTCATTATTACTGCAGTTTTTGATACATAGTTCTGCATAGGTTACTGGTACTTAAAAGTGCTATATCTGCTATAAATTTAGCAATGCAATAGTATCAAACTACCATTTTTTAAAAATTGATCAGAATTTGTAATCTATATCATAACATAAATTGAACTAATGTCTTACATTTTACAAAAAATGCACATGTTTTACATTGTCATTTAAACTTCTATCGTTTTCGGTTAAACCAGAGTAACCTGCATAAGCATTTCTCTGTTGCTATGTTTAAACTTCAATTAATCATTAATTATTTTACAGGCCCACGTCAACAAATTAACCAGAACACACACTATATTGACGGCTCTGCTATGTACGGCTCCGACCAGAGCACAATGAATTCATTAAGACTTAAAAGAGATGGTAGGTTTTAATAATTGTGATATCTTAATGTGAAACTTATGTAACTATACCAAATATTGAAAACATACTAGGGTGTACTTATTTGCTTTTCCCTAATAAATTGTATGCAGAAACAGGGGATACCTACTCCTCCAAGGCACCTGATTCCATCTAAATATGGAATTTCCGGGGGTCCATGTTTTATGCCCTGTTCACAGTTTATATTTGTTTGTAGATTTTTTTCGAGACTGATCACTGCTCATTATCTTCATGTTTTCATACGATGCAAAAAGTGCCCGTTATGAAGAAAGAAAACTGCATGTATGCAGATTTTAGGGGAAAAAGATCCAGATTGTATCTAGTCTTGAACAAAATTGCCACACTTCAAAGTTACATATTTTTAAAAATATACTATTCTACTGATAATACCAGTCTTACAACTGTATTTTTTTTTTATCAGGTCTATTGAAAACAACAACAGTTGATGGCAACGAACTTTTATCACAAGATACCAGCAATTCAGCCTCTTACCGATTGCCATCGAACGATAATAAAGTTAAATGTTTCAATGCAGGTAAAGAAATTCAGAATTCTTGTAAATATTTCATTTTTTTTTTTGTCCGATCTACCGCATTACTTGTAAATTAGGCCTTGTCAATAGTATTCATGTCTTAAAGAATTTAATGTCTTTAGTCTTCAAGTCTAAGGAAAATTTAGCTATCTTACAAAGACAAAAAAGCCTTTGGTGCAAAAAAACATATCAAAAAAGCATATCAGAACAGTGTCATTCAAAAAAAGTTAAAGTTGAAAAACCTAAATCCAAAGAACCCTTTCGAAAATCAGAAATCTTAATAGGAGCATTGCAATTAGTTTTTTTTATAGCTTCAAACTGATACTTTGTTATGAAACTTAAAACACATAATACAACTTTTATCAGGTGATAGACGAGTTAACCAGCAAGCAGCTTTAGTTTCCCTTCAGACCATTTGACACCGGGAGCACAATAGAATTGCTAAAAATCTCAAACAAGTAAATCCACATTGGGACGACGAAACACTGTTCCAGGAGTCTCGTAAAATTGATGGCGCTCTTATTCAGCATATCACCTACCATCAATACCTGCAAGAAATATTAGGAAACGATATTATGAACCAAAATGACGTTAAGCCAAAATCCGCAGGTTATTTCACTGGCTATAATGCTAAATTTAAACCGATGATCAGTAATTTTCTCTCCGCGGCAGTCTTCAGGTTTGGGCATAGCTTGATAAACGACAAATTGTCTTATCATCCAACAAAAACTTTCTCTACCAACATCATGTATGATTGCGAAATAATATGTAGTGACCAGGCATTTGTTCGAATCGGGACCAGGAAATGGTATTGATCTAGCAGCAGTAAACATTCAGAGTGGTCGTGACCATGGTATACCACCATACAACTTCTGGAGAATGGTATGTGGTTTAGAACCAGCCACTTCGTTTACAGGTGGAACTGGAGGACTTCTGGGTCATCCAGCAGACGCCATCATTGTCTTAAATCCATTTACAAGTAAGTTAATCTTAAATACATTTATTTAAATACTACAGTATAAATTAATACATTCAAGCTAGAAAATCAGAAGTTTACAAAGTAAAATAAATCTAACTTTGCATTTTTTAAAAATTACGAACAATATGATTATACACCTAGCAGTTACTAGTACATGGAAGTTACAGTATGATTAATGATACAGTTATCACAGTATATCAATTGTATGGCAAGTCACAACTAAGCTTTGTCTTATTTCAGGAACGTGGACTACATAGATCTTTTCACAGGAGGAGTCTCAGAAAATCCTCTTCCAGGTGCACGAGTGGCACCTTTATTTGCCTACATTATTGGACTGCAGTGTAAGGCCTTAAAATATGGAGACAGATTTTACTACGAAAACAACGAAGACAACGTGAAATTTACTCCCGAACAACTGAATAAAATACGTATTACACTAATGGCGAATGTCATCTGCAGAAACACAGACATTGATAAAATTCATAGGAATGTCTTTGAGAAGGAGACGATAAGGTATGCTGTGTTACAACGCACTTTGAAAAATTACGCACTTTGAAAAAAAAATTTCAAAGTGCGTTAATTTTGGGACCACGTTAACGCACTTTGAAAAAAAATATATTTCTTTTCAAAGTGCGTTAATATCGACCATATTAACGCACTTTGAAAAAAAAATGTGCATGGCTCGGTCAATATTCTTGCAAATTTTAGGAATGATAAATGATTATTTGAACCTGGTTGGATAACTTTTCGATGATGACGTCAGGATCTGAGATATAGACGTTTTAAAGATTTTAAGGAATTGTCTTGTTTCCAAAGATTCTCGTAACTGTTATAAAAGGGAAATGGGTCTTAGAAATGATGGAGGAATGACTGTTTAATAGCACACTTTGTGTCTTTTTTCCTTTTCTTTTTAAAATTTTATCCAGTCTCTAATAAGTTCGGTAGATGTAGGTGTCGATAAGTGATTAGCTCTCTCCTTCTTTCCCTCTCATCTATTTTTCTATCATTTTCATCTATCTATCTATTGTGAATATATATAAAACAATGGTTCTCATTTATTTGATAGTAAGAAAATACCCCTTAGCCACATTACTCAGTCGACTGAAATTTTTACCTCGTTCACTAATAACTTTTTCTCAAAAAGTTATGCAGTCAGATTACTTCAAAATCTGTAATTTGATATCATAAAAACGCTAGACATGTCAAATAGCATGTTTTAATTACCATGTAAATGCATTTTTTCTGAGGAATCATTGTGTATACATTTTGAATAAAGGTTATGGAGCTCTCTTCTTTTATATAATAGGGTGCGTAATTTTTTTTTCAGGAAATTTAAACTAATCTCAATTTTTTCATCTCTTTTACTTTAACTCAAATTTATTGTGAGAAATAATATCAATGTCATACCAGTTAAGTAAATACATACATTTGTATAGGAAAGATAGAGAGTTGGGCTGAGGGACTTTCTACCAGTCTTCTCCTCGTTCTCGATGAGGGTAGATCAATTCATCAGTTTTTCGGAAAAAATATAACAAATGCTGTCTATTATTAAAATCTACCCTCGTTCTCGATGAGGGTAGATCAATTCATCAGTTTTTCGGAAAAAATATAACAAATGCTGTCTATTATTAAAATCTAAGTCCAGAATTATTGTTTTATACGTATTTTTTCAAAGTGCGTTAAGTGTCTCCATGGTAAAAAATGTTGATGTACACTCTTAACGCACTTTGAAAAAAAAATTTCAAAGTGCGTTGATTCTCTCCAAAATTTAACACACTTTGAATTTTTTTTTTCAAAGTGCGTTGATTTTGTCCCAATTTTAACGCACTTTGAAAATATTTTTCAAAGTGCGTAATTTTTTTCAGTGCGTTGCCACAATGCTGTAAAATTGTACTAATGATTAAAAGATACACGATTTTCTTTCCAATAATCCTATTTATCAAGGTAAATGTTTAAAATAAAAAAAATGTATGACTTCAAGCTATCCTGAGTAACTTGTTTAATCGTTTTCTCCTACAAACAGCTGACGTTCTAATATAAATTTATTTTAGTACTCCAGAGTTCTCATGTTCTGAATTCAAAAAACGACATTGATTTTACCAAATGTGATTTTTGTATTCCTCGAAATGGAGGATGGTCACCATGGTGATCAGTCGGCAGATGTACCTCTCCCAGAACATGCGATAATCCTTCACCTAATAGGTGTGGGAAACCATGCAGCGGAAGTTCTTACAAATTTGGATGTCAAATTCTTGATCTAACACAAAGACAAGCAGTGAATCCAAGGATTTTTCCAAACATCGAGGAACAACCAGATTTGACTAAACATAGGATTAGACTTCCAAATGGGCGAATTGCAAAACCTTGATTCCAATCATTTTTTTTTTCTGAAAAATGTGCAATATTTTGTATTTCTTTTCTCTTTAAAAATCCAAAAATATAATACTTTTTGCTTGTAATATTAGTGATTTGTAAATGAATTGAACGAGTCGAGTTTTGAGGAAAATGTGGTTTATCTATCAGAAACTGTAGATATGAAAACTTTGAATCGACTATGCTGAATGATATTAGATATTTTTAGATGTTTTTCACTCGAGAGACAAGATTCTTTGATATTTTCACTCATGCTTCGCACTTCGAAATAAATTCCATATTCAACTACAAAACATTGAATATCCTCTTTATCCTTCATAAAGGTGGTATTTACCGCTTATGCAGATTTAATGCAAACATGCTCTCACGTCGTTTTTTTTTTTTTTAGAAAAAAAACCAACTTTAATTTACACTCTCCTTAAATTTATCAATATCTTGTCTTTAGAATTTACTGATTTAAAGGTGCTTGGACACAGATTTGAAGTTAATATTTTCTCAAATTTTCTGTATAATTTCATGACTTATATGTTGCTATAGCATTTCATATTAAAATATAATAAAAATCTTATTTCATCTCGTAATTATTGAAACTTCAAATTTCTGAACGCGTTTGATTGACACATCCTTGCACTTTCACAAATTTTAATTTTATTCGTAATACTTAAGAAAAGTGGCAATTTTGTTGTGTATTAATGAAAAATATTAAAACTATAATCCAGTAAATTCAGAGTAGAAATGTTCGAAAGCAAAACCCACTCACAGTATTGTCAGTCCGTGCTCAGTGGTGTGTGCAGAGTTTAACAATTGAACACACCCGGTGAATCGTAAACATTAACAATAACAGAGCTCGTGCCCTGTTTACAAAAACAGTTTACGTTTCACGGGTGTATTCAATTTGTTAAACTCTGTACACAACACTGAGCACGGGCTGACGATATTAGTGAGGGGATTTGCTTTCGCACATTTCTACTCTGAATTTTCTGGATTATAGATGTAATGTTTTTCATTAATACACAACAAAATCGCTTCTTTTCTTAAATGTTAAGGATAAAGATAAAATTTCTGAAAGTGCAAGGATGTGTTATTCAAACGCGGCCAGGAATTCGTAGTTCCAATATTTTCCAGATAAAATAAGTTTTTAATTATATTTTCGTGTGAAATGCTATTGCAATATATAAGTCGTGATATCATACAGAAAATTTGAGAAAATATTAACTTCAAATCTGTGTCTAAGCACCTTTAAAGGCTGACTGCACTTAAGGACATGCCAAAATTGTGACAAAATAAACTTTCAAAACAAGCATTTTACTTTTAATTGCAGAAATGGTCAACAACTAATCTACAACTTTACGTAATTACATTAAATAAAAGTATGTAT
Organism: Saccostrea echinata; assembly: GCF_033153115.1. Taxonomy (NCBI): domain Eukaryota; kingdom Metazoa; phylum Mollusca; class Bivalvia; order Ostreida; family Ostreidae; genus Saccostrea; species Saccostrea echinata. The sequence continues at coordinate 1,488,436 of NW_026889794.1, read as the reverse complement.
TTACGAAATACGAAGCTGTTTTCAAAGGCGGGGGTCACCACTAGCCAAGGTTTTCTGATAGGTAAGCCCTTGGCACACGGTGTTAAAAAAGTTGGGATTTTTTTCTCAAGTTGTGATTGGAGTTGATCGACATCGTTCGACCAATCAGCAGTTGTTTTTTGTAAATGAAGATATTTGCGTTCGGGATATATCTTGACTCTTTAATATCGGGAATGAAAAACGCAAGTAAACAACGATCCGTAAGATAACATGCCATTCTATGAATAGCTATATGGTGTCATCCAATATCTTAAGCTACGTACAAAATAAGTGATTAAGAATCAATACTGAAGATGCAGATTTGCATTTTAACATGTTTAAATAACAAATCAACATAACTCAATACCTTCTTGTTAATTATTCTAAAAAAAACATTATTTATTTAAATACGCTTTTTATTTCTGTCGATGACGCAATCTGTGCGTAACCTGTTTAGAATCATGATCACGTGACGAAAACAATCCCGTCTTTTGTCAGCACCGTATGCCAAGGGTTTATGAGAAGAGTAGCGTATCAGAAACCTTTGGCTAGCGAAGATGGAATCTTATTTCTTGAATCTCCATCCTTTTTCACTGACTTTATACATAGTCAGCGCATGTTTGTCTATTGTTCCCCGTTTAACAGTTGTTGTATATTTGCATTAATAATGTTGTGTCAAAAGGAGATTAATAGATAAACATGCGCTCATGGTTTAAAAGAGAAAAAACTGCCTCTTCTTACATTCGCCCTCTGTTGTAACTTAGGCTATGGCATGTTGAATATTATAATTTCCCACGTGATTTCTTACCTCAGGTAAATCTGTGAATACTAAATTCCGTTACGTGGCTTGTAAGGTAGCATGTTTTGTACTTACTAGGACACTGTGCTCGAACACGTTGAATTATCAGGCATCGATTCAAAGTATTCTTTCCTTACATGGAAGTGCTGATATTGTTAATTTCGGTTTGAAATCTTTGTTAATAGTGTACTTGTGCCATACAGAATAAGGGGGAGATGGGAAAGAGTAATCTCGTATTTTTATACATGTCATTGTTATTTATCTAGTCTAATTTCAGAGCCATTCTTATAATGTAGACTCCACCTCTCATGCATACCTAATGTTTAATCAAGGGCAGGTAAGTGTAAATTCACTATATCTGAAAAACAGTAAAGGCAAAAAACATAGAATTATTTTATTGTATCACAGTCTAAAATCATTTTAACATTTAAATTTTGGTGCCAAATTGACAGAATTCTTCAGTAAATATACAAAAGTGAAATAAGGTTAAGATGTAAAAGCAACAGAAGCGACGAAAAAAGACCCAAAACCCAGCGTTAAGTGCAGTTATCCTTTAGGGCTAATTTATTGATTTTGCCACTAAATTTAACGGCAACAGAAATTTTGTTCTGTTGAATTGTAAACAAAATCAATAAAACACAGTTATCAAGAAAGAAGTTTAAAATGACCATATATTGAATTGTCAAAGCATGAAATAAAAGGCAAAAATTAATGTGGAATGAAAAAAAAGCAACCAAGAATTTAGAACGCAGTAAGAATATTTTCACAACAAAAATATCGAACACGACCAACAGCATTCATTGTTTTATCACACGTGAAAAAAAGCAATAGAATAGTAATAATGGTAAAAATATTAGAAAGGAAAAAGAAAGTGACGAAAATCTTCAAGTTTTACCTTACATTCAAGAAAATAAACTTCATAAACAATATCTTTTATATTAATGTCATAGTAGTTTAGTGGACATTTTTTCTCTTTATGTACAAATCATAATTATAGAAATACTGAAAAGAGTATCAAAATCCTTAAGTATATTTATTAATAAAAAAATGAAGTAATACGGTTGAATTTCCTTGTCTTTGTAAAAAGTAAAAGTAACACATTTCAAAATTTTCACATTTTCAAAAAAGATAATAAACACTACTGCCTAAAAAAGAAAAAAAATATTCTAGATGTTACCAATTCTCAAAATGTTTGCATCAAACAATAAACCTTGAGTGTTATATTAGCGATACCTTGAGAATAGTCCCACGAGAAGAGAAAATAAAATATTACGAGAATAAATATAATAATCTATGACTCAAATTCAAACGTTTTTAAGGGACGTTTTGATGAAATCTAATGTCCTAATGGTCTTATACATTTTGTCAGTAGAGCTTGCTAAACAAGAAAATACATACTGAAGTTGGATCAATCATTGAAAACAACATTAGGAGCAACTAATTCAAATGTTAAATAAGAAGCATCATCCAAAATTGAACAAGGCCCGACCAGGCCATAAATATATAAATATCTAAATGCACATTTCCTTCGTAAATAGGCACAACAAAATATTAGTTTGCGGTGAAAGCAATTGTTTATAGGACTACGCACAACCATCAACCAAGCAAAGAATGAACTGTCCAAAAATGATGTTTCCGAAGGTACTTTTCTAAAAAAGAGGAAAAAGAAATTGAATCATATCATTGAATATTAAAATCAAATACACGAAGAAAGCTTTGAAAGTAAAATACTTACCAAATCTAATTAACGATTATCTGCTTCTAGTCCAGTGGGCTATAGCCATCTTTCTTACACAAATATATGCTACAAGGTATCGCCATTGTAATCTGAAATTTCAATTTATATGGACTATTGAGATTGATTGCTGTTCGTTATCTTCATATTTCATGTTAAAATCTTTGTAAATAATGAGTAAATTTTGTATCAAATTGTTCATTTCATGATTGCTTACCATAAAAAGTATGATTGAATTCATAGTTACTGAGAGATAAAATGACCATCCAAGTTGTGTGTGATCAAAATTTGACAACATTACCATGTCCAGAGCGAATCCTAGGACACCTGCAATATTCACAGCGAATACATAGATGAAAGTGAAGTAAAAAACATTAACTGGTGCACAACATTATAACATTTTACTACATACGAGGGTTGTCCCAGAAAAATGCGAACTTTTTGAATATTTCAAAAACTAATCGACCATAATAAATAACTTTTTACACCTTGTTGGGAAATGAAATTTTTGCTATTTGGACAAAATATTATAATGTTGTAATGTCATTTGCATGTAAAAATAGCTTTTAAAGGGTGTCAGATATCGGTGCTCGGCGCACGTGGCAATTTTTTGAGCTTTAGAAATAGCATTATCAGGGAAGTTTCCTTTATTACAAGGCTATAAGGAAATTTAAAGTGAAAAAAATTACCTCCATAATAACTCTATGATCTGAAATACTCATGTGTAAAAATTCATTAATTTAGCATCACAAGTGACAAAAATTTGACGTTAGATGCAAAAACACCTTTACTAAGATATTGTCAAAAATAGTTACGTCGGGCGATAATGCGGAGCACCAAATTATCAAGCAGTACTGTTGAGCGGGATATGAATCCTGTCCATACGGGAAAAGATATGTAAACGATGGAACGACACAAACATATTTTATACCTGGTTCAAGAGGTTCGAGGATGGCTTGACTGATTATTCGATGGAAAAAGCGTTTGGTAAACCAACAAACTGAAAAGTCAGAAGCTGGAAGTCATACGTGCCGACGGCCGTTTTACTAAGCGAGCAGTTAGGTAAACTTATGACCTGGGTTGGGAAATTGTTAAAGTTTATTGAAAGAATTAATTCCGCGATCTTTAATTTGGAAACGTTAATTAATACCTGAGATGGATTACTTGGTAAGTAAAAGGGAATTAAATCCAGTGTCGAATTTATGCTTCAAACGAATTTTATCAGACGCACTATTCCTTAATAAATTCACAAAGCCACAAGTTACGTTTTGACGTCGTCAGTGGTTCGCGACAGCTATTTTGTGGTTAATTTACCTGAGAGAAAAAAATGTTATTTATAGACATATTTTATTGAAATTACGCATTATTCAAAAAATGTTCATTATGGTGTATGCCAATTTTTAACTTTATAGTATTAGTGAAACAAAAGATATTGAAAATGTTAGCGTTTTTCTGGGACAACCCTCGTATATGTATATCTTATCAAAAAGCACACATCTGAGCTGGCGGTCTTGATTTAAAATAAACTTTTGAGGGGTTTCATATTCAAATCTTGTAAAACCATTTGTTATTAACATTTTAGTACCAAAAAATCGTTATAAACATTTTGGTACCAAAAAAAAAAAAAAAAAAAAAAAAAAAAAAAAAAAACCACCCCCCCCAAAAAACAAACAAACAAACAAACAAACAAACAAAAGAAAATATAGCCATCCAGGAAGGCAAGCAAGTTTGTTTCGGGGTCAAAGTCGAGCATTTGCTTTAAAAATGAAGTACAGAGCCAAATCACTTCCCCTCCCTCAATACAATACTAGTATACAAAAAATAAAAAAAAAATCATCAGGAAGTTTACATATAATTTGTCATCTATCGAAGAAAAACAGCTCCAGTTTAATGCAAAAATGCCAAGAGGGGAGGAGAGATTCAGGAATAATTTTCTTTCAACCATATTTTGACGTGAACCTCAACCTAAATACTGTAATGACATCTGCATGAGGTAAATCTTAGGCTTATGTTTAGTGAAAGAGACCAGTACACCATATCACTTTTCACACCGAAAAACAAAACAGAATGTTTAGCACTTAATTTGTAAATATGTAAGAAAGATTTTCATCGTAGAGAATGACAAAGTTGTCGGTTAAGATAGTTAAATCAAATAGAATTTCTTTATGATATGTTGTTTAACTTAAAGTTATGCAATAAAAAGACTAGATGGTGTCGTAAGCAATACCCACACCAAGGTGTTTACCTCTAAATGCACTCTCCTTCATAACTGGGTAACTAGGGAAGAAATCACAAGAATTCTATAACTAACACCAATTATATACATGTATTTGCCAAATAGAGCATCCAATGGTCAGATGAACATATGGCACATGGGCCTCTTATGTTTGTATTTCATATACTAAATTCATTACCAGTCTGAAATTAATTATGTAAATTCTGTTTAAAAGAGAATTTTTCAAAGATGACTTTAAAAAAAAAAATAAAAAATAATGTGTTCGTGAAACACTGATGTCCCCAAATGGCAGCTCATGGTGAAGGTTAAAGTATCTCAAATTCAATTCAAACTCCAAGGTTAAGAGAACAAAAATTGTTGGTACCCAATTAAAGGTCTTGTCACAAGGAATACACGTTAAACATGAAAGCAATAGTACCAAGCGTTCAAAAGTTATGGTCAAGGTGTTTTTTTTTTTTCAAAAGTAGGTAAAACTTAAAGATCAAGGTCAAAATTTAATGCTACATAGGGAAGGTCTTGTAAGGAGAAATACACATATGAAATCTGAAAGCCCAAGCACCATCCATCCATTCAAAAGTTATGGTTAAGGTTAAAGTTTTTCAAAACTAGACTAAACTCCAAGGTAGAGAACAAAAGATCAAATATGTTGGGTTGGTACCCAAGAGAAGGTTTTGTCACAAGAATTAAACATGTGAAATATTGAAGCCCTGGCACCAACCATTAAAGTTAGGGCCTAAGGAAAGAAATCAAACTCAAAGTTCAAGGTCAAAGGGGAAAATTGTTGGTACCCAAGCGAAGGTTTTGTCAGAAGGAATACATTTGTAATATATATAGTCTACTTGTGCTCCATGTCTTAATGAAATCGGGTCAAAACCGTAGAAGGAGTTAAGTTTTGAAAGAATAAATTTGATTTTACGCCTTGTTATGTAGTTTTCACACATGTTTCAACTTGCCAAGTAGTTCTTGAGAAGATTTTTAAAGATTTTTTTCCATATACATTGCAATGTAAAACTTTGATTCCCTAGTATGGCCCATCCTACCCATGGCGGTCATGATTTGGACAAACCTGAATATTCACAATGTAATTAAGTTTCACATAAGTTAAAACTTTTCTGGCAGAGTGGTTCTTGAGAAGAAGATTTTTTAAATATGCCATGAAATTTTCAGGAGGTTTCACAATCACAGTGAGTAGTTTTCAAACATAATTTAGCTCAATTCTGCATATAAGGGTTTTTCCTACCCAAATTCAGATAAAAGGTTGCACTATTCAATCATTTCAGAAAGTTGTCATTTTGGCATCTATTTTTTTTAAGTTCATCAAAAATGCTATGCACTAAAACAATTACATTTGTTGTTCTGAAAAAAAAAAATGTTCCAATTATGGGCCAAATTTTAATCCCCCCTTTTTTTAAACAAAAATCTTCTTTCAAAAATTTCCTTTGAAACAGAGTTTATATCATTTTAATTCTTTTAATTTAGACTCGTACTGAGTAATGAATTTAAGGTATGTCACTCGTCAGCCTTTTAGAAAAGTTCAGTCAGAACCTCTTACTTAAAAACTATTTATTACAATTCAATCTGTATAACATATTTAAATTAAACAATGTAAAATGTTCAACATTCAATTAAAAAACTGCTCAAAAATTCATAAAGAAGCAAGATTTATAAGGGACTATTTCTTGTGGTGGAAGGATATTTAGCAGAAATTTCTGCAAATCTACACATTTATTAAATTTAATATCTTGGAACTTTAGCCTCACATACTTTTACTCAGAGAATATTTTCCGTTATGATATGTCTGGAATATTAAATATAGGTCACAATTTATATTTTTTATAACAAAATTTACACCATTGCTCAACAAATTTTGCCAAGAAATGAAGATATATTAAAGAAGTCAAGATAAAATTTACACATTTTTTGCCAGAAAATCGCATATTTTGACCAATATTTCAAAATTTACATCACTGACCCCAACTTTTTCTTTCATTATTTTAACTACTCGATACTTTTGACCGATCAGCACTTAAGTCGTAAAAAGTTTGATACAAGAAAATATTCTATTGCCTATTTAAATTTTTAATATCCCAAATATGAGACTTTTTTAGTGCAAAAGGTTCACACAATAATTTACGCGCATTAATTTGCATGATTTGTTCAATGATAAATATTATTCAGACTATTTTATGTAAATTAAGATTATGTTTATTGCCATGGTTACATCTGATAAAATATGATAACGGTTAAAGTGATTAACCAAAGAGTTACAATTTAAGTGCAAAAAGGTCAACTTAATTGTACCGTAGCTCAGTTATATGCACACTGACCCCCCATTTTCTCTGCGATTTTGAGTCATACTATATAAGTACTTATCCAAAATATACCTCTCAAAAAATTCTTGATTTAACAAATTTCACGTGTGACATACCTTAATATATATGAACTACTTACATAAGAGGTCAAAGGAGCACAAATTCACCTGAGTATTTTATACTCGATTTGACAAATGAACAGGATATTGGAGTATCGCAAGAGTTGATAATCAAAAATGTCTATCCTTCCATTCTTACAAAATTGTTACCACTTGAACACTTTGGTAGTAGATACGTGTAGCCATCCCCAGCAGCATCTAAAACATTTTAGTCTCTTTCGGGCATTTTCCTGTCTGCACACATAATTTTTTAAGAGCTCGGTGAGCTCCAAGACCTTCAATGACGTTACCATTTTCTGGCATTGTTTTTACGCATTGATCATCTATAATTAGTGATAAAACAGTCATAACTCCTCTAATTTAATTCAACATTTTGCAAATTGACGTTTCATGAGTATCTTAGCGAGAGGTGAAATATGATAAATCTTAATGTACTACAACAGTGCAATTTTTTATTTTCAAAGCCATGTCTCTGAAATGTGAAAGTGCGAAAAAGTAACATGCTCCGTGAAGCATGTTTTTTCTTAATAATTTTGCTGTATAATTTTTAAAAATCATCGGAAAACACCAAATTTTTGCATACTAATTGTGAAAATACGTACAGTTTTTACCTGCAGAGTTTTAATGATTTCATGAAAATAGCGCGCTCACAATAGAACTTGTCGGCAAACTTTTTTAACAACCCTTGTGTATCCATATATTTTGTGTAAATAATAGAATATCAGATGACGTCATAAGAAAATATTAACCACACTCAGGTGTTTGCCTCTAAATGCACTCTCCTTCATTTTTGAATAACGAAGGAGGAATCCACAATATTATATTCAATCTTTTATTGTTTCAATTTTTTCAAACTAAATATACTCCTTTTTATCCAACTTGATGTACGTTTTCTATCCCTTCGCCAAAACTTGAGGATAGAAGACACAAACTAGCTGGATAAAAACCGTATCCAGAGACAAAAATGGGATATCCTATAATTAAAAACGTTACAATGTTACGATGTTTTTGTCTCGAAGTCATGTAAAATGTCTGAAGATAGAAATAAATGTATGAAATAAATAGATTTGCGTATACTAAGAGTTTTCCTATTTCTCATTCCTGACATTTATTTCTTTCTTTATCACACCTAAAAAAATTAAGAATTCTAAATTAATACAACAGGTTATGTTTTGAAAATCTTTTATTGCTTTTGGCTAGGACTTCAGAAAATGTAAAAATAAGATGGCATAGATACATCATTTAATCATAATGATTCATATAATAAAACAATCATTGTTGTTTTTTCAATCATTTCAATAATAGAGCCACTTTTGAAATACAATATTGTTCTCCTCAGGTGGCTAAATCATCGTATTAATCTCAAAAACAGCAAATAATTGTATGATATTTTTCGTACGTTTGGACCTCCACCCACCACACATAAAGATGTAGATTATATTACCTCCAATTGAACACGGTAATAGAGAAAAACAACAGCAGCAAATACAAGCATATTCATTGTCAGATCCTCTGGCTTTGTATCCAAATACACAACCAAAAATAAACGGCAAAACCATCATAAACACACAAGTCGCAAAGCCAAGATTATATACTGTTTTGTTGTATATGTAACCTGCAATAAAAAATAAAAACACTTTTCACAGAAATATAAATTATGTGTGTTAAAGTTTCCAAATATTGATGTAAAATACATCTTGACAATAAACGTAAAATGTTATAATAAAATGTAATAAAAGTAAAAAGGTTCAATATTATTTGCTAACTGGTTTAGAATATACCGTTTGTTCCGACACTATAGATGATTTAAGATTCCGTTGAAAAAAAAAGAAAGTGAATGTTGACAGTTCAAAATTAATATATCATTTAAAAAGTTGAAATTTGATATCGTACTATAAAATGAAGTCGCTTAAAGCTATCATTGAGTTGTTGAAGCATTTCAAAATGTTACAATATTAATACTTGTATTTCTTCTAGAAAAGTTGATTTTTTGTGTTTTTAAACAAAATGGCGCTAAAATACACTTTTGCAAACCTGGAAATTTTCAGGATACTGTGATAAAAAATGAACCTTGTGAAATTTAGCTATGATATATCTTTTAAAATGATTTCCCGTTAAAAACAGTAGAAAATATACACTATATTAAATATCCTAATGCAATCTGACGCTGAGAAAATTGCTCAGGGTACCATATGAAGATAAAAACGCTTTTTTGTAGTACTACTAAGGAAGATTGATTGATTTATTTAATATATGTTGTTTAACATCCCATTCGGAAATTTTTCACTCATATAGAGACGTCACCACGTATGCCGATGAAGAGCTTCAAATTCAGCCCTACATGTGACACTTACGACCATTAAACAGTGAGGGTTCTGTATCGTTCCAACGTCTGCCATGAAATGGGACCTACGTTTTCAGGTATAATCCGAAAGACCTGTAACTTTCATTTCTAATGCCGGACACTTGGCAAAGGAATAGCCACTACCTATGTTTGCGTCCTAAGTTTAACGCGGCTCGGCGAAAGAGAATCGAGCCCGGGCCTCTCAATCAGAAGCCAACACCCTCCACTAGGCTAACATGACCGGTTACTAAGGAAGAAAGAGCAAATACAGATCATTTAACTTTCGTTTGAATAGCAAAATAATTAATGCAAATAACGTGTACGACATTTGGCGGAAATTGATTTTTGAATATGTTAGCGTAGATTTGATTTAGCGCATTTTTTTATATTCTTATTTATGTGTATATTTGCAAGACTTTTAGCGTTGTACTTGATTTAGCGGTTGTTGCGTTCCGCCAAAGCCGCTAAAAAGAATACACAGCCAAATGTTATACATTTACAGTATTTGCAACAAAACTTTGGTTGTATCATATTTTAAGACATATCAACAATTTCTTTTAACAATTTTATGTACATATACAAATGCAACACATCTTTGCAGAATGTTGAGGATTTTTAACGTGGAAAACGTTAGTTCGTCAATTGAGTTAGAACGTGATTTTTAACATTGGGATGATATTGGGAAAGAAAGGTAGGACGATTTAACTTCTTTGATACTGCATTGTGTTCGAAATGCCTTCTGGAATTTTGTACTTAAATAAGCTAATTATATTTCGCGTATTTTTTTTAACTAGGCCTTTATATCTTTCCTTTGTATCCTGTCATTCCAGTGTTCGATGTTTCTCCGATATTTCCTTAAGTTCAAAGAAATTACAATAATTATCGGAAACCATTATTCCAGATGAAATGCCACAAAATTGAATGAATGTAATGGAGTATTGTCTATGCTAATACTCTGCTAAGACCAGATAATTCGGAGACAATCAATAAGCTATTCTGCTGAGTAAATGTAATATTTTGGGTCAATGCATCCTGCTGTGCTGTTACAATGTACAGCCAATTCGGGTATATCATTTGTGGGTCCGGTTATTTGATACCTTTGCCAAAGACGAGATATGGTCTTACAAAGTTGAACAAATATATATTTGCACTCCTCAGAGCGCGAAAATTTTCTTTCATAAACAGTTTTACGAAAGCTCATTAAGCTCATTTTCGTAGGTAAAAAAATTCGCGTTAAAACGCGAAACTTTCGCTGTATAACGCGAAACTTTTCCTGTAAAATAGAAACATTTGCATAAGTCTTCAATTTCTTTAAAATTAGTGATCTAATATATTCATTACAATGAAAAACGAAATACTATTTTGAACTTGAATTATCACAAGCTGAATTTTTTTTTTGAAAATTGCGATTTTCAGCTACTTAAAATCTTTTTTGAGCCTTAATTAAAACTAGGAAAAACAAACAAACCATTCTCACAAAGACCGGACCTCTTGTTGCCTATTATGCTAGAAAAAAAAACTGTGTGGATATATCTCTAAGTAAGTGGTAACTATAGTGTATCTATTTAGTAGATCCAACACTTAGGATATACAGTGTTGTTGGTTTTTATAGTGCTTAATATAAGATAGATAGATAGATAGATCGATCGATCGAGAGGATAAAAAGGATCGCAAATTTTATGAAAGCCGACGGAGTTTTAGTCCACATTATTTAAAACAGATCTAGAACAGACGAAATATTATCATACAATGCCGATAAAAATAAAATCTTATTAAATTTTTTAATAATCGGATTTATGTAGTGAATGCGTTATAAATCCATTTATCACAGCGCCCCACGTGGAAGGATGCGCGCGCAATATATGCGCAAGCATTTGTACATTCCATTCTCACACCATTTCCAAATGTTGCACGTTTAGGGTTTGCTGTGAATTTTTAAGAAAATTTAGAATATTGCACAATGACATTGTCAAAAGACTGTGGTGTACAAAGACGAGGTTTTACTGATTGTTTGCACTAATTGTACCGTTAGTGTACTTCACATGCTAGAGTTTTCGACTTCGCGCCGAAGGGCTGTAAAGAGCGTATGGACGTTAGCCGAGGCTCTTACTTGTAGGAGTATTGTTGCTGTAAATATTGACCAAGATGTCCACAACATCTATAGTCGCCAAAGCCAAACAAGGCATTACAAAATGGAGAGAGAGAATAACGTCAATACCAGCGCTAGCAATGAGGAGGACATGCATAATACTACTACACACAGCACAAACGGTATGTCATCTTGTATGCCTACATCAATTATTAGTATAATGTTTTCACTGTTGTATCAATTACATTTTTTAAAAAATGCACAAGAAAATACTAAATGTTCAGTTAATCGATCATTCTGTTAAAATCAGTGGGAAAAGGCAAAGAATAAGCTAGTCATTACAATTGGTTTTATTGTATTTAGTAGACTCTAAATTTAAGCACACCCCCTTCAACCACAGAGTTTAGAGCAATATAAATATAATTATGCACACGTTAAGATTGGGTTCCATAAAACTCCCATTGACTTGAATTAATTTAACCTCATACTCTCAAGATCACGCACTCGGCATCGTCGGTCATTGTTCCGATGTTGTAAGCGCCCGAGTATATACTTCATGGAGCCTTAATGTTATCAATATATGAGGCTATAATAATAAGACTTATTTATCTATTCACCAATCAATGAGCTTTGAAAGGGTGGCATATATATATATATATAATTTATAAAAACAATACAATTACGTTTATAGCAAGTAATGGCTGCATTACGTGCAATATTAACCTGATCCTCACTTGTAATATTTAACTGTCCTCGCTAGCATCCCTCATACAATTGAAAGACTAGTGTTTTGATGCCAAATATCGTTACTTATTGTGTATATATGTGCACATTGTTATAAAATATGTATTTTAAGCTTGTTCTCCCTTCGATTAACATCTTCGTGTCCGTCCTCAACAAATCAGCAACCCCGGCCTGGGGAAACACTTTTTGAAACAGAAAACCTTAAATTTCGTTACTCCTAGGCATTCAATTAATAAACATCGGTCATTCTTAAGTAAATATTAAACTACTTCCAATATTTATGCATGTCATGTTCCACCAAAGCAAGAATTAGGCGATGAGTTGAGAAATGGTTTTAATTTAATTTAGGGCGCATGGAGTGAAGAGCAAATTAATTAATTAATTAATTGAAATTAATTTCAGTAGATCTGTATCAAGACAAATTCAGTATATGTTGCTGAGTGAAATAGCTATGGGCGAATGGCTGTTCCTTTTTCCTTAACACCTCTATCAAAACTATGCCCATAAATCATGGAGGGGGATCAATATCCACATAACAATAAACCCAAAAATTTTATAGATTGAGGGACATAATCGGTATGATAGCACCATTGATAAGATCTTTACCTGGCAAAATGGATACAAAAAATATCGTTTTAGACTATTGTCTAGAAAACCAGATGATTTTTTGCTTACTTGGCTTCGAATAACTACTATGTCAAACGCCTTCCATTTGTTGTTACACATCGTCACAAATAAATAAATAAATAAAGTGATTAATAAATTAATTAAACACAAATGAAATATTATCTTTTTTCAATGGGTCGTCAGGTCACAACCTGGTTCGAAATATGAAACGCATTTATTTATCTTGATGTCTTTCTGTTTTGCAAGTTCAGCTCACGCCAACATTTGCTCAAAATTGATGACACGTTTGGCGATTTTGGTCAGCATTGGGAATTCTTCAATGCGTTGAACATTTGTTCCCGTCACAAAAATTAATTCATCTGGGTTTGGAAATTGATACATGTCAAGTTTGTATTCTGACGAAAAGCTAATTAAACCTAAGATTTTGCTGATAGGAAGGGCCAATAAATCTTAAAAGTCACTTCAAATGAAATGCAATTCTTTCAGTGCCGTCTTACCGCGCTGTTACCAGCGTTCCCACGATGCAATGATTGGCATAAAAAATGCAGCAACTTTTCATTTGTATAAAGACCATTTGTTTTTATGTCATTTAAATTTTAAATCACTTTATATTTATTTCTTTACGATATGGCTGATTAAGCAGTAATATTCTTTAGCTTAGCACGGTAAGCGCAGACGGAAGGCATACTGGCTGCGGGAAAGCCAGCATATGGTTATACAACTATAATTGTAGTAAAGTTATTTTGGTTACGATTAGATCACACAACTTTATAAACAGACGTCAAAATGTGTAAGATCTATACAATTTGATTTGATGTTTAGTATATTTAGAAATGACTTATACACGTTTTTAGATTTTACCTTATTAAATTGAGATCTCCATCTTAGAATTACTTGATCACACTTCACATGTTATCATCACGGAAGTACTATTTCATTTATCAACATTACTTGCATACACAGTGTCAAATTTTACAATATACAAATACATGTATAGATTATTTAGTATGTATACACATAAATTGTTTGTACTGTTTGTAATTGTAGAAATCATGCTTGTTGTTTGTGATGCCTGAAAGGGCCCTGATTTGGAAATAAAGAATCTTATCTACCATACTATCATCATCAATAAATAAATAAATAAATAGTGTATTCCATCTCATGTTGTCATTAATGTTAATACGTATCCAACAGTAGATAATTAACTATCTTTAGTAAGAAAACCTTTTTATACTAAGCACTTTAAGTTTAAACTCGGCATTGCATAAAAGGGACAGCAAAATAAAAAGGTACTGTGTTTCACCGTACCTTTTCCGGGTTTTATTTTAGAATTTCATATTTATTTCATCATATACTCTTATAATGCACAATACAGCATATCTTTTTCTTCAAGTTTTATTTAAAATTCTTGTATAAAATCAAATAAGAATTAAAAGAAAGTATGCAACAAGATTCCTATATTTCTTGTGAAAGAACTACAGAGTGATATCCTTTAGAAAAGTATTAGAAGTCTTCGGAGTAATATTCTTCTAGAATGCTATATTTAGAACGACTAAGTGCTATTCCACTTGAAGGCTAATTATAATACTTGAAAAACTACATAGTAATGTTCCTCTGAAAAGCTCTGTAAAGCTAGGTACAATTCTCTTAAAAAAAACTACTGAGCACTATTCCCCTAACAAGTTACACTGTATATACAATTCATGTAAAAAAAAAAAAACTAAAAAGAGTGATATTTTCCTAATGAGCTAGGTACATTTACTATGAAAGAAATATTCCTCTAGAAGGCTACACATTTTATCTACAGTTCTTATTTTAAAGAAAAACAACAAAGAAATATTCTCCTGGATAGCTATCTTAATTCTCATAGAACAAGGTTACAGAGTAATATTCCTCTAGAAAGCGATTTTCAATTATTATGAAAAATTAAGGGAAATAATTTCCCAGAAAGTCAGATACATTAATTTTTCTTTAAAATAAAAAAATAAGGGATATTATTTCTCAGGAGATCTAGAAACGTTTTCTATAAAAGAACCACGGAGTAATATTCCTCTAGAAAGCTATTTACAATTATCGTGAAAAATACGGGGTAACATTTCTGTAGAACGTCAGATATATTTATTATTTAAGAAATACGGGGTAATATTCCTCCAGTGATTTAGGAACGTTTTCTATAAAAGATCTATGGAGTAATCCTCTAGAAAGTCAGATAAATTTCTCTTAAAAAATAAATAAGGGGTAATATTCTTCAAGAGATATCTGGGAAAGTTTTCTATAAAACAACTACGAAGTAATATTCCACTAGAAAGCTTTTTACAATACTCATGAAAAAAATCGTTTAAAAAATCAGATACATTTCTTATCACAAAAATACGGGGTAAAATTCCTTCAGAGGTCAAGGAATATTTTCTATAAAAGAACTACTGAGTAATATTCCTCTAGATAGCTTTTTACAATTATCATAAAAAAAATACGGGAAAATATTCCTCTAGAAAGTCAGATACATTTCATTTCTCTCTCTCTCTCTTTTTTTTTAAATGGGGGGGGGGGGTTAATATTCTTCCAGATATCTAGGATCGTTTTCTATACTTCACTACGGAGTAACATTCCTCTAGAAAGCTATTTACAATTGTCATGAAAAATACGGGGAAAAGTCGTCTAATAATTCGGATACATTTCTTATTAAAGAACTACATAGTAATATTCCTTCAGAGATCAAGGAATATTTTCTATATAGAAAAACCTACGGAGTAATATTCCTCTAGGAAGCTATTTACTATTATCATGAAAAATACGGAAAATATTCGCTTAGAAAATAGAATACATTTCTTATTTAAGAACTAGGGTGTAATATTCTTCCAGAGGTCTAGGAACGTTTTGTATAAAACAAGTACGGAGTAATATTCCTCTAGAAAACTTGTTTTGATTATTATGAAAAGAACTGTGAGGTAATATTCTTCCAGAAAACTAGGTTCGTACCTTAGAAAAGAACTATAAGGTATCATGCCTCTAGGAAGCTTGTTTCGTTTGTAATGCAAAGAACTATGGGGGAATATTCCTCCAGAAATCCACGTTCGTCCCTTAAAAAGAACTACGGAATAATATTCCTTTTCTAGATGGTTATCAACAATTCTTTAAAATACATCAAGTAATATTTCTACAGAAGGCTATGTACAAATTTAACTTAGAAATATTCTTTTAGATAGCCTTTTACAATTTTAATGAGAAAAATACGGAGTAATGTTCCGTCACAAAACTAGATTTTCTCATAAAAAAAAAACTACAGTAATATTCCTCTACAAAGTCAGATACATTAATTTTTCTTTCAAGATTAACTTTGGGGTAATGCTCCTCTTAAAGACTACAAACGATTTCTTTAATAGAACTATGGAGTAACATTCCTCTAGAAAACAAAGTACAATTCTAAAAAAAAATACGGAAAAATATTCCTCTAGAAAATCGGATGGAACTAAAAGGATGATATTCCTCCAGAGATCTAGGAATGTTTTCTATAAAAGAACTACGGATTAATATTCCTGCTCTGCAGCTGGATGGTTATCAATAAATCCGAGTAATTTTTCTACAGTAGGATTCCGAGTAATATTTCTATACAGAAGGCTAAGTAAAATTTTTATTTAAAAAAATGGAGTAACATTCTATTCTGATTTTATTAAAAAAATAATTATGGAGTAATATTCCTTCACAAAACAAGACACGTTTCTTATGAATAAAAAAATGCACGGTAATATTCTTATAGAAATCTAGGGACATTTATTTTTTGTTCACAAAACTGAAGAGTAATATTCCTCTAAAATGGTATCTTTAATTGTATATAATAGAAAACTACCGAACATCATTACCTTAGTCTTAGTCATTCTAGGTATATTTCTTATAAAAGAACTACGGAGCTATCGACAATTCTCATGGAAAAAAATTCTGAGTAATATTCCTCTAGAAAGTCAGGTACATTTTTCATAAAAGTATTCTCCTAGAGAGATAGGAACATTTCTTTTTATAAAAGAACAACGGAGTAATATTTCCCTAAAAGGCAAAGTACAATTCTTATTATAAAAAACGAAGTATTATTCCTTAAAAAAGATGGGTTCGTTTCTTATAAAAGAACAACGGAGAAATATGCCTTTATAAGATTATCATCAATTCAAAATAAATATTTCTTTTGAAAGAACCATTTGGATATATTTTTCTATAAAGTTAGTTACAGCACTTTTTAGAGAAGACCTACGGAATAATATTCCTCTAGAAAGATATCTTCAACCATTATTATGAAAAAAACTATCGAGTAAAATTCCTGGAACAATTCCATTGATAAAAGTACAGAGTGATATTCCCCTAGAAAGCTACGAACATTTCTTATAAAATAACTACCAAGTATTAAACTCAAGAGTAATATTCCTTTAAAAAACTGGGTAAAAATCCTACGGAGTACTAGTAATATTTCCCTAGAAACTGGGTATCTTACTTATAAAATCTGGGTACTATTTCTCTAGAAAGATAGGTACATTTTTATAAAATAACTGCGGAGTAATATTCTTCATGAAAGATGTTTTAAATTCTCATGTGGGAAAAAAATGAGAAATATTCTTTCGAAATGCTTTGCACATATGTGATGAGAAGCAAAACAAGAATTTTTCTACACAAAATGCTATTCGCTTTAAAAAAAGGAACATTTTTCTAGAAAGTCATATATTGTGTGCAATTCCCATGGAAAAACTATGAATATTAGATGGTTATGTTTAAATCAACTGAACATACTAAATCACAAAGTAAAAGTCCTCTATAAGGTTACCCAGAACGCTTGTTAAAAAATTACCTTATCTCAAAAAAGCTACACACAATGAACTACAGAGTACAGTTACTCTAGAACGTTATGTACAATTCTTACAAAAAATAGTAGTAATGAACTAAAAAATAAAATAATCCAATAAGCATAAACAATTCACACGTAAAAAAGAATTAACATTCATTTGTAATGCTGGGTATAATTCTCACAAAATAACTAAAGATGATATTCCTCTAGGTAACATCTGCCTGACGGTTTCATCACAGTAAGCTATTGTTACATAAGTTCTTGATTTTTCTTATTCTACCTACAAGAAACAATTGTTTTGTCGAGTCCTTTGAGGAATCAAAAGCTTTTGGGATAAAACATGTATGATAAGACAGGGACAATCTCAAAATTTCATAAATGTTTTGATCTATTTTCATAAGCAACAGCCTCAGGGCCGTGCTACTATTGAACAGCAAATGATGTGACCTAAATCACTTCCTTTTTACAGTTCAATTTCCTCTTATGAACCCAACTCGGTTTTCTAGGGGAATCCAGGATTAAAGTGAATTTTGACTTTAGTTTTGTATTTCTGATCAATACCCTATTGCCCGTATTCACACCTGTGTTTAAACCAGGTTTACCACTAAGAACAGCTTACATTTTTTAAATCCGTTTCATACCTGTTTCTCAGAAGTGAGCTAAGCTCACAAATTAAGCTGAGCCTAAACCTGGTCTAGGGTAGGTTTAAATGTTGATTTATTGTTCTTCTAACACTGGGGGACTGCAAAGATTAGATGAAGAGGCTGGATCTCATTGGAAAAAGATAGAAGACAACCGAAAATTATCTGTGACAGATTAAATCTTTTCATATGATGATCTTGCACAAATTCTCTAAAAATGCTGTTCTACTTATTATGGGCATACTGAAGTGTGTTACATCAATGTTCAATGCCATTCCCAGGTGGAAATTTAAAGGTGATTTTACATTGTCTCCGATTTGCAACTTCGCTCTCTATTGTGTGTAATTGCAAAGGCAAGTTGTGTGTGTGTGTGTGTGGGGGGGGGGGGGGAGATTTGAACCCATGCATACGTGTACAAGTAGAATGAAAGTGACCAAATAAGTATTGGTGCTTTTTATTCCTTTAAAAAAATAATGAATTTTATTTGGAAGATGTTTCTTTTTTTTTTTTGAGTGGGTATGCCGGTGCCCCTAAAGGAGAAAAATTCCTGAATCTGAATTGTGTCTTTTGCTCGCTTAGAAAATTTAATTATAGAGTAAGTGGAGGTCTTTGTTATATTGAATGAATTAAGGACATACGTAACGTACCTTACCTTCTGATAATTTTTCAAGATATTCTTAATTTAAGATTATAGTGCCATCAGATGTTCGTAGACAAAAAATCACCATGCATTACCAGAGGTTTTGAAAAGATATCAATTGATGAAAATTCTTCTAAAATTTAAAGAAAAATATACAAAAATTACTAAACATATATTCTAGATGTTTTTTTTTTTTTTTTTTTTTTTTTTTTTGTCAAAACTTGGTTTAGAAGAAGTGTACAACAGCATAATAGACATTAAAATGTAGCACACAGTTCCTTTAAGTATTGGAACTCTTCAACTCCAGGGAAAAAGACAATAAAGTTTAAACTACGTTGCGTACGTCCTTAATTTATTGATAGTAATGGTGAGAACATTGTCTATCCTCAAAATAGGAGGACGCTCCTAGTAAAACATTTTCCATGAAGGAATGAAAGATTTTCTATGAAGATATATGTTGTATTTTCATTTTCCTGTGTCTTCGTATAGTAGTAGTTAAACCATAGTGTGATGCCTCAATGAGAAGTAAAAACCCCTACAATCTTCCAAATACCAAGTTAAATTATTCTAACAATAAAACGTCTTAGCAAATGTATTCTATCCTTAGTCTTCACGTTTTCTTTTTCTTATTTTTGACTGGTACTTTATCAGAAACTATCTGCTACCTTTAAGAGCTATGTACAATTCTCATAAAAACATTTCTCTACAAAGCTAAGTACACCTAGGAACATGAGATCAATCAAGTAGTATAAGAAACAATGTTTAACCCCTGTGAAGAAATTGAACTACGAGGAGTAACATTTCTCTTGGTCCATTATACAGCCAATATATAAAACGAAGATATTGATTTGGAATGTTAGATACGTAGTAATGAAGATGAATCCTCTAATACAAGATGACAAGTCAATTAACAATGTTGTTAAAGGAATCCTCAGAGTGTTTGTCAATTTTTTGTCCATTCTCTCTTCGAAAAGCCAGAATACTTAAAACGTTAAGGCAAACCGTCCTCCTTTGCATCGTCCAATTCTCTGTTAATCTTCATTTTTTAAGAACATCTACTTCTGTAAAAGAAATAATGAAATCTTGTTTATGACTTTAATTTTCCCACATAAATTTTTATAAAGGCATTTTTCTATTGATTTAAAAAAATTTTTTTCCTGATCTTTCTAAAGGATGATGTGACATACGGTCCCCGGTAAATTGACAAAAAATTAAATATCTAAATTTTACTCTAATTTTTTTTGCATGCACTTAATCACTGATATGTATACCCTCGTAAAATACTACTTTTACCGAAAATAGAAATATGATTTGGAAGATATATGTCTTTATTTTGAGTAGGGTTACCATGTTTACATCCAATTCCCATTGAATTTTGGCCGCGCCCCACTCTTTGAAGCCCTTAAAATATACGAGCGCAAGTAGGTACATTTTTCTCCTTTGGCTTGTCACTGTCTTTTATTGAAATCTACCTATATGTGAAAGGAGAAAAATGTACCTAACTGCGCTCACATGTTATTTTTAAAAAAATGTAAAATCTAGTTGGCCTTTCCCATTATAAACAGATCGACGATACTATTTTTTCTGACGTAAGAATAAATTCATATGCTAATCGAGGCACTGGCGATACTTTCTAACTGACCAATCAGCTAAATGAGTTGCATAACTAGTGAGTACCACAAAAATACTAACTTAAAGGACATTTTATGCTTGGAAAAAGATTGTTTACATGGCCGTAGGAACCGGGGGGGGGGGATGTCCCCCCCCCCCCCAATAATTTTTTCGATATATAGAATACTATAGAAAACTTACGTACTATATGCTTGTGCCCCTCAATAAAATCGTCTGATGACCTTTTTTTTTTTGCTTGTCAAAGAAATTGGTACTTGATAGCCCCCCCCCCCCCTGAAAATTTTTGACTATGCCCCCCCCCCCAACTGAAATTGCTTCCTACGGGCCTGTGTTTTTTTTAACCTGCTTTCCGATAAATATTTTTTATGCATTTGAGTCACAGATTAGACACGAATCTACAATCTCCCAGCTCACATTTACAAACAATTGACTTATAAATATACATAGTTAAAAGTTTTGTAAAGCGTTTGGTGGGCAATTCACTAGTTCTACACGTATTCCAGAGAATCAGTGAATAGAAGTTTCATGTGGATTTCTTGACCCTAAACGGTAAACACTGCGGTTCCATGCGTATTATTATGTATAAATAGCCTTGGCTGACCATTAAAAATTTGAAATGTAGTAGAGATATTGTGTAAATTGACCTAAACAACGTGTCTGTGATAAAATGTAAACATGTAGTAAACCAGCATGTTTTGTCGTTCGGTCATCGGAGTGGACAATTGTTATCGGTATTTAAGCGACTATGTGCGAAATAATAATAATAGCCATATAAGGTAGATTCCTCGGACATGCATACCCCTCTATTGTACTAAGACCCGACTATTCTCTTTTCATAAATAACGTATTGTCACAACCAAGCCGAATTTTGCTGTCACAGGGTCAAAAAAATCATTCAAAGCAGTAATCCTTATAACTAAAATTTGTCGGAACTTTTGAAATTATTCAAAAGGCGTCATATTTATTCACTCATGTATGAAAACTATCAAAATCGTTGTAGATTAAATATAATTCGTCGTAGAAAAAGGGGCCCCAGATAACAGTTATGTCACATCCTCCTTTTTGTATTATGTTTGTTTGTTTGTTGTTTCCCTCTCGAGAATGTTTCACTCATATGAAGTCGCCATCACTTGCTGCTAATTTTGTCCTATACTCGGCACTCAGGGTTATTGAGCAGTGAGGTATCGCTTTCGTGTCAGCATCTACTGTGACACGGGACCTCGGTTTATACGGTCTCATCCGAAGGACCGGTCTCCATGTACCAAAGTGATATTCTTACCCGCGACGTAAGGATCAACTCCTTACTCCGCGACTCTAGAGCAGACGCTCTGAAGATAACCACTGCGTCATGCGGGCGACCATTTATGTTTGCACATCTACATGTAATGTCATTTGATGCCCTGTGGTATTTATGTGAAAGCTTAATATGCCCACTCTGACACCAAAATTTAAATATGCGCATTAATAATCAACTTACACTTTTGGATTTCTTTTTTGGTGTGGTTTTATCTTTCTTGGTTGGCCCTCCATGCCTTTTTGTTTTAATTTCCTTGATCACCACCTGTCAGAAATCCAATATTAAATACATGTATAGACTTATTTGTAGTTTAACTGGCCTTTCTTATTCATGATTAAAGTTATAACTATAGAACATAGTGTAGGTATATATTTCCAAGTATAAATCTCTGTAGCAACAAAATTACAGATTTGATTAATTCATATACCGTGTGTTCATCCATTTCTTTATCAATGGCCTCTAACAATGCCGGATTGATGCATTCCTCCTTTTCATTCTGTCTTGTTGATTTACCAATCAGAAAAGGTAGCAGCCAGACTGTCTGTCGCTCTGCGTACAGTTTAATTCTTTTTGGTGATTTGGTGACTTCTTCCATTTTTGATATAAACTGGCCCCACCATTTGTATACGGATTCATTTGAAAACTGGTATCTGTATTTTTCAACGTTGTTCTTTAGGCCGGAAAGATTGATGTTGTGGAAATTAGGGGGTATAAGAACTTTCGGTTTACCGTTTGGAATTGATGCTAAAAGATTTTGATGGAGTGTTTTCCAGGGTCTTTGACTGTTTTCTCTGTAGGACACTGTTGCATTGGTCTCCTCTACATTTTGAAATCGAAAATGAAGAGGTTTTGAATGATGGTATATCTGATTTATGCACGGACTTAGCCAGGTCTTAATGTCGTAGAGTCCTTGAACAATTTTTCCTCCATTTACAATCATTTGTAGTTGAGGAAGCGTTTCCGCGTCTTTCTTGCGAAGTTTGTCTGCTATTACAGAAAAAGCCGCATCTATGTCCTCGTGTGTATGCCCAACGTAGAGGAATGACAGATGTACCTAGATATTTAACAAAATAATAGATATATTCATAACATAAACCGTATTTGCTGATAGAAGTCTAATCAATACTTTTTCTATGCTTGCGTTCACAAATCTCTGTTTATCAAATCTTAAAATCAATGAAGCATCAATTCAAAATAGATATGTTTTAACTGAGAAAAGAATAATTTACAAAAAGTATTAATGCAGGAGACTTATTGATAAAGTTCAGTTTCTTTCTTATAATTTTTCTTACAAAAGTTTAACATCTTCGCCTTAATGGGTTTTATCTCCTTAAAGAAGATTAATGTTTTAATAAAAGAGCTTTTTAAGTTTAACAAGTAAGTCACATAATTTGCTGAAAAATGGAAAAATGCTGCTATATAAATCAGTATGATTTTAAAATTTAAAAGAAATATATGAAATTTTGTTACTGTAAAGTTACTGGGAACACATTTAAAAAACTACAATTGTCTCTACTTTTTTACGTAATTAAAATTTTCTAAGATTTCAATCGGAGAAAAAAAAACAAACATTTGTTTATCTTTAATATTTCAAATTCAAAACCAATGAATGATTTAAATGATGTTCATCAACAAGTCCAGATCTACAGGTCATGTCTTAATTTAGATAATGAACTGGAGATAATTTATGTTAACATACCTCATAAAAAACTTTAAGCTTGACAAGCAGCTCGCAAAATGCAAGAACAAATTTGTTTTTGTTTTCCCTGGCACAGTTATCTGCTTGTATATATAAAACTTCTGGTAACTTGCCATTCTGAAATAATAATAATTTAATAATAAATAATAATAAACTGAATAATGAATTATAATAATAAAGATCAATCAAATTTTGACAATGAATTTGTAATTTCAGAATAATCTTATAAAACAGATAACTTTCGAATTAAATTTGTTGAACAATAATAAAATTGATACTTACCCTGTCCATTGCCGAATAGATCGATTTCAGCAAAATGTTCATGACCAAGTTAGAGTCGTGTGCGTATTCATTCAGGTCAATGAAGAAATCCTGTGTGCCTTTGCCGTGATTTATAACCCCCTGAATATGGGTCTTTAAAAGAGTTGACGGATCTATGCCCTAAATAATAAGATGTATTTGTTGATATTTCCAAAAGCTACCTAATTATAAGATATTTGTTTATTGTTAAGAGCTTAAATAACTATTAATCAATTAATTACCTTTTGTATTCTGCCAGTGAAATGGGGAATGTTGGTTTTTGCTGCAAAAAAAAATATAAAAAGAATATTGGCATTTAGCATCTTTCGATAATGTTCCAAGAATATGAGTTATGATTCACATACATGTACGTGTCCATCAATGACACATTGCATTAAATCTGTAAGTAGTTCAAAACTTACATTGGTCCATTGCATCTATAATTAGGCTCATGTGTTTTTTTGGATGTTTTTTTGCGTTCTCCCTCTTGCTGTAGTAATACCGTCTCTCTTTCCTAATAATATATTTTAGAAAAGGTAATGTAAACTATGAAAAACATTACAGTCATGAAAGTATAAATTTTGCAGATTCCTCAAACAAAGAACAGTTTTAATTAATAAAACGTCTTACATCTGTCTGGCATTGTGGACAGCTATCATCTTCTTCAAGTATTCTCTCTTTTTTCTGTTCCTTGTTCCTTCCATCTCTTTCTCAATCGTGTAGCAAGTGCTACACATCGAAAAGGTATTTGTCTGTAACATCATTATGAATAAAGGATTAGTACTTGTTTATTCAAAAAGGTGCAATTCTATAGTTTTTTTTACTGACATTTAAGGATATGTGAAAACATAATAAACTTACTTGTTTAATTTTTAAGTGTGGAAATTCATTTCTCCAAATGCTTCGAAATGTAGAGAAAGAGATGGGTAGCTCATCCTTGTTGAACATGTCCTCTGCATAACTGTCATATACCATGGATTTCCTGTATTTATATGGAAGGAGGCGAATTGGAGAGTCTGGCATTTGTTCAGTGTGGAAATAAATATACTCTTCCAGCCATAAAATAGCAGTTTCTTTGCCTTTTGCAGCCCCTCTCTTCCTTCTGGATCCCATAGAAATACAACCCTCCTGATATTTTCTTTTATATTTGAAGAAGAAATTTCGGCTTATGTAGTAAACTTCGCGAAAACACGAGGCGCAAATTTCCTCTCCATTTCTAGACTGAAAAAAAAGATTGTTTTGTTTTTTCTTTGCCTCGGTCAACTTGTCGTAAAACCACTCGATTCTGTTCTCGAAAGTCTTTGTCCAATATCCCTCTCTCTGTTTTGCAATATCTTCTTTGTTAAAGTTTGATAAACATTGGAATTTGCAGTTTTCCCTTTTATCGAAGCAAACGTGCACAGAATCCAATGCTTTCTTTAACAACTTTGAATCATTTGTTGCTGGAGTTCGTTTTCTCGGAGACGCTTTCTTCATGGACTCTTGGAAACTTGAGTTTGATATGCTGGTGTCCAAAGTTATATTACTTGCATGATGTAAATTCTAAATAGGAAAAAAAGTATTAATGCTATTATTGCTAACATTTGATATTTATGAAGCCCTTTGTCAATGAATATTCTGATGATAAGTTGTATTAAATTAATCATTACAACATATTAAAGTAAACTAGAGGTACTGTGAGCACTGAGGTCTCTAAATGATACCCCCTCCCCCGCCTCCCATATGATTATAATGGCAAAGTCCATGTTTGCTATGGGAGAATCGAAATAAGTGTCAGATCAAAATGTAAAATAGGAGGTGCACAATGGCATATGTTATAAAGAATCTGTGAAAATATCATTAAATTTTATCTAGTGGTATAGGAGGAGTTGAGGATAAGAGATGGGTACCCTTCAATATTATAGAAAGAATGGCAGTGTCCAGGTTTTCCTATGGGAAATCCAAGTTATGTCTCAGATCAAAAAGAAAAATAAGAGGTTCACAATGGCACTATGTAACAAAGATTCTGTGAAAGTCTCATTAAATTTCATTCATTGGTATAAGAGGAGTTGTGGATAAGAAATGGGTACCCCAAAGCGTAAAAGACGGACATAAGGCTAGACAAACGGACGCACAGAGGGACGGGCATCCCGATCACTATATAGTATACCCTCCCACTTTTCAAGCTGGGGTATAATAAGATTTCACTTTAAAGTATATACTTTATCTGTATAGACAACTATATTTTCTTACGTCTATGGTTTTCTTTGAAATTTTCTTTGGCGTTGATGACACGGCGTCTCTTAGTTTCCGTTCAAATGCGAAGTATGACAAATCATTATCTTCCTGGAAAATGCATTAAATAACTGTAAAATATATTTGTATTTACCAAACGGTGTTGATATCTATTCATTCATTTATTTATTTTTGAATAATATTTACGAATGATATAGCGTATCATTTGTCTTGTACTTACGTCACATTGAAAGCTGTAGGGGTTGTTAATAGTTGGTGAAGTTGACTACAAAAGAAGGAAAAAATTAAATCTAACTATATTTCATGATCATAAATCAAAAAGAAAAAAAAAATTAAAAGTGGCGAAGTATAAATGTGTGAGAAAATGTGAGCAAAAATTTCATAATGTTACCTAATGAAAATGTCTCTTTTTGAAATAGATAGATAAAAAAATATTTATTTCTACATTTCTAACTTTTATATTCATTTCATCGACGAAAAATTATCCATTTTTATTTTTTATTGAAACTGTCTTATTATGTCTACATTCATGAACTAGCTTATGTAAGATTGTACTTAAATATAGCTTCATGTACCTTATTCAGTGCTGCATCATTTGCGGGTACAGATGTATCGTAAATTATTTCATCTTCACATAGTGATGTCCCTAAGGAATCAACATGTTCGCTGCTTTCTGACAAAACCGGGATATTTTCAAAGGAAGTTTCTAAAAGAAAGGATTTTCCGAGTGGATCTTGAAGATTTTGAAATGAATCTGATCCAAGCTGACCATCGAGCGACATTCCAAGTTTATCCTGGATAGACTTTTCAGGTGTTTCCTGGAATAAAGTTTCATTTTTTTTTATTAAGATAAATTGGCGCATAAAAATTAACAATTATATGAGATATTACTAGTAATTCTTTCTTATACTTAAATCATACTGACTAAGGATGCCAAAATATACATATATACATGTACAAAGCTGTAGGGGTTGTTAATAGTTGGTGAAGTTGACTACAAAAGAAGGAAAAAATTAAATCTAACTATATTTCATGATCATAAATCAAAAAAAAAAAAATATTTATTTCTACAAAAGACAAAGTTTGAGTATTTATCATTGTAAGTGCCTGAGTGTATATAATATAATTAATGTATACACATGTTATAATTT
This sequence comes from Saccostrea echinata, assembly GCF_033153115.1. Lineage (NCBI taxonomy): Eukaryota > Metazoa > Mollusca > Bivalvia > Ostreida > Ostreidae > Saccostrea > Saccostrea echinata. The sequence goes on along the minus strand of NW_026889794.1, from coordinate 1,460,990 downwards.
GATTAAGCATACAATTTTAATTTATTTACACGTACAAAGGACATTGGCACGCTCAATCTCATACACGCATGTTCTCAATTAACGCAACTCACATGACATATATATTTAACCATTCATGGCGCAGACGTTCACCGATAAATAAGCGATTATAAAAACAAGTTCATCTTTCACAACATTAAATGTATCAATTCAAAGTTCACTGTAAAGGGGGAAAAAACAAAACGCATATATATTTATTTACCTAAAGCTGATTACCCAATTCGATGCTTCAACAATAAAACACTATATATATTTATACATTTTTTCCCGTCGAAAATCTGTTAATTTTGAACAAGAAAATATTGATTCAGGTTGCCACAAGATCAAGGTGAAGGAGGGGAGGGCCAAGGAAATTTAAAGATAAACCTCGGTGGGAAATATCTTTATTAGTATTCATGAGACTTTGTTCAACTCAAAGAATTCTTATATTTGTCCAATTTAGGTACATGTGATTTTTGAAAAACTATTAAATTTAATCGATTATAATGATAATCTGATATTTTTCCATTATAGGAAAAAATATGTCTTATTGTTAATACATTGAGTAAAATCAACAAAATCTTTTAAGATAGCGATCGTGGTTGATAACTGCGAGTTACATATAAGTAAAAAAGGAAAAAAAAATTAATAACAATTTGTTATCACTATGATTTATTCAAAAAATATTTTCAAGACAAGATTTTGATGTGGGTGACTTTATCAGCAGTGAGATAAGATTTAAAGAAAGTGTCCAGTCTTTTGCGCCGCAAATAAAGAAAAATAAACTCAGTTTGATTTCCCTAAATTTTCTCATGCACGGGCTACATTAGATCCATAATTTGGCGTAAAATTGAATAGAATTTTAATCTTCCCCACTCCATTCCGAAAATCATCGACCTCTTCATTTATACTGTACTTTAATAAAGGTTTTCATTGACACTCTAAAGAAATACTAGTAGATAGTGTGTACTTTAATATTGACCTTTCAAAATATATTATTGAAATTGTTCATATCTTCATTTTCTGTTGCATTGAAGCTACTTGGGTTCTTTTTATTTCCCCTAGCCATTTACATGTATTTATATAGCATAAAATATCTATGTATACATACTGTTTATAAGAATTAAATTAACAGGGACACATCATAAGTATACTATAGCGTAGGGAATTTTCCCGATACCTGTACATGTGTACAATTTCTCTCTCTCTCTCTCTCTCTCTCTCTCTCTCTCTCTCTCTCTCTCCTTGTATGTTTGTGAGGGTGTGCGTATGTGTGCGAACTTATTCTATATAAACCAATGATGAAATCCATGTTCCATTTAATTAAAATCATTATTTAACTTTGAACTGTGGAGAAAACGATGCCCTGCTGTTTAATCCATTTATATATAAACTAAACAATTCAAAGTCTTCGCCGCCGCCACCCACTGCGTGCACCTTGTGTAATCAAGTAATCAAGTTATCAAGGACACGGATGGCGTTTTAATGCAAAGATCTCTTCCTGCTGATTCTGAAACGAAAGACAGCTATACACTAATTGATGGTGGCAGTTTAACACACCAATTATACATTTGATTCTAGATTAGCAAGCAGCTGATAATACAAAGAAGTCACAATGTAGCTCTTGATCCAATGTTGCCATCACCTGGGTAGTGTAATTTTGTCGAAGGAAGAACGTGTTGAACAATACTGTGCAACTTCGATTTTACATTGAATCGTATATACATGTATGCCACTCTTTGTTTTGGTAGTCACTTATGAAAAGGATACTTTATGTTTAAAAAGCGTATTTAATAATCTCGTGTATTTCAAAACAATAAAATGCATGTAAAGCAGTCTATAATATGTAACTTAATAAAAACATTTTTGTTTTTCAAAATCAAACTGAACAACCTAATTCAGAGAATTTGTGTCCCCGCTTAAGGAAAAAACAAGCATGCTCAGATTAGGTGCCCCCCCCCCTCCCCTGGATTTGCAGAACTATTAATTGTATGTACTGAAGGAAGTGAAAAAAAAAGCAAATATGGATATTTGACCTCAAAATCAACACATGATCTTCTTTAAGCCATAGGGAGTTGTCATTTAAAATTTTATTGCAAAAGCTCAAAGGCTTCTTGAGGTATCGCGTGGAAACTAAAGTTTTACAGATACAGCGTCTGCCGGACGGACCTCAAAATCAATAGGCGTCTTCGTTAGGGCATAGGAAGTTGTCATGTAAAATTTCATTGCAGAAGCTTAAAGGCTTCTCTAGATATCGAAAGTGTTACACAGAGACAGAAATATATACAGCTATAGACAGACGGAAGGACGGCCGGACAGACCGAAATTAATATCCCTCGCTTTCAGTGAAAGCGGGGGACAAATAAATGAATTGTATTCATATAACAGAAGATATCAAGATGAACTAATTAAATTTAGCCTTTGTTAGTATACGATACAAATCCTTGCACGAGTTTGTTTGTTTGTTTTTTGTTTTTTTTTTTTTTTGTTTTTGTTCACATTCTGAATTTTGAAATTGGTAGTTTTGCTAAGAATCTGAGAAAAATACATGTAATAATATATACTGCTCAAAACCTAGAAATATTATAGGTTTGGAATTCCCGTATTGCTAATGCTAGTAATCTAAATTCTGATTTATTCATTTATTAATCATTTTTTAAAAGATCAAATATTTTGACATCTGTGGAAATAGTTACATAACATCCTTTTACTTTTTTATGAAACGACTAAAACAATATGTGCAAAGGCAAACACATATACAAAATGTTCATACTTTGCAATTTACAATGCCTTGCCTTTATCGTTACAACTTATTTTGTATGGAAAGTGAAACAATAATCTTACTTCAAACCAAAATCTTGCAGGATTCAAACTTGTGCATGAATTTATTAAATCAACAAAGAGTGGTGCCTGTTTTTTCTTCTTCTTTTCTTAATATTGTCAAACAACAGAATCAATATTTATTTGTACACATTGAAAGAAACATTTTCGTTATTGTAATTTTCCATAATCATGGCCGTAGGAACCTTTGCTTGTCAAGGAATTTTTGGTTGATAGTGCCCCCTCAACTGAAAATGTATGGCTGTGCCCCCCCCCCCCCCAACTGAAATTGCTTCCTACGGGCCTGATAAGTATACCTGTACTACTTTTGTCAGTTACATATGTTTAACTACAAACATATCAGCTCATTAACAACTAATTTTCCAGCTGTATATCAAGTCTTATTTAGTCTATTAACTGGCAAGGCTGGAAAAATGCAGCTGTTACAGCTAGAACATTTTTAAATAATAGACAATGAAATTATGACTTCCTTTGCTGGGTCAATTTTTTTTTTCATTTGTGCAATTTACACCACTTAATTGCCTAAAGTATTTTTCTTTTTCTTTCTTTCCTTTTTTTTTTTTTGAAATATTTCAAATTATATGCAAACTTTAAATGGAACTTTTATTCTTTTACTCCTATACATTGTACATATAAGTGATGCTATTACCAGAGGTACACTGTGAGGTAAAATGTGCATATTTTCCGGTTTTCTGGGGTTATTTTGTATTGTGGGGTTAACCCCTCAATAACAGGGTTTATTTATGCTTGATGTGACATTGCAAAGTTTAAAAATAAATAAATATAGACTCAACTCAATAAGGACTTGCAGACATTTTTGACATGTCTATAGTAGGTAGAACACCGTACTAAAATTCACCCCAATCTGTATTAAAACTGGTGTATGAAAGAATGTACAGAATTTTTTTCGACATATGCACCCTACTAAAGACTAAACTACCAAAAGTAACCCCGTACTGTTATTATCTTTTGCCATCGACCTGAAGAAAATACTAGATATGAAATTAGTGTGTCTCATCGATCAGTCTGGGGACCACACCCCCCCCCCCCCACCACAAATCCATAAAAGACTTAAACGTTGATCAATTATTTGATTGATTTGTATTAACAAAGCCTACGTATACTTCATTTTACTTGTGTAAAATTAATGAGGTCATTTACAATAGATACTGTTTCATAAAAAGCTTATTTATGTTTTTATGTTCTCGTATACCATGCAATTCCGTTTGATACATGTTCTAGCATTTATCCTTGTCATTTCTAGAATCAATTAATGTAACTGGTTTCTTTCTTTAAACATGTTTGTACTCACCGTATCAAATGAATCATCCAGGACTATTGTTGCTTTGGTCGGGGTACTGGAATTTTCAGTTTTGTCACCAACATCTGTTACAATGTCGTAATGGCACTCACTGCGGTGATGCAGGTATATAGACTCCTTTGAAAGTGGGAGACGCTGGACTTTTCTACTTGCCAGGGACTTAAACTGGAGCCATTTAAATTTTTCTCCATGTTTTGAAAATACAAAAATATTACAATGAAATAAGGAAGAGGCTGCATAGAGCTCAACCTCCGTCCCCCAAGTTCTGTCTTCAAACATTTTAGTACGCTGCAAATACGTCTCTGGCGTCTCATGATGCAAAACCCATGGTGAAATTTCCTCTAAATGTGACACAATCAAACTTCGGATAAGTCCATGATTTTCTTCATTTCCAGAAATCGAATATGCCAGTGCACGAAACAAGCAGTTCCCATCACCTCTGATGTTGTGAAATCTTGTCGGTGAACCAAGATTTTTTCCTCGTTGATACAAATCTTTTGTTTCCGAGTGCCTAAATGCAAACTTTGAGCATAATGCTTTCTGCCACTCTAATGATGGTGGACAAAAAGTCCCTTTCTCACACATTTCCTTTAATGAGAATTCAGCTCATTAATGAATTTGAAAATATTTTGACACTATTTACTATACGGAGGTTAAGGTTTGTTTACTATGCGGAGATTCGAATGCCTGTATGCCACTGTATTTCTAACACTATTACGTACATGCATCAGGACGTACCATTTTTATTAGCGTTTGATAATCTGATAGGCCACTGTCCAGCGCAACTCTTATGTAATTTTTGATATCAGTCTTTGTCGTAACATGACATAAAGAATAAACAGAAAAAAAATCACATGAAGTTTATTAAGGAAGTTTTACGAGTGTATTGTAAAACTACTGATACTCCTTGCAGGTAGACAACCCATGTGGACATGTTTAAAATTTTGGAACCATCTTTATTACTTTCAAGAATACTTTAGCATTTTTAAATGTATAAAGATAAAGCAACAGTCAAAACAAACTCTTGGATTAAAAATATTTTTTTTTTCAATTTTCAACAAGTTAGGATTTTCATTTATTACTAAAAAAGAAAATTCAATAAAATCACTTCTGAAAAGCATAAAACAAAGAATATCAGATCAATGCTTACAAGAGGAATCTACAAAGATTCATAATTCACCAAAAATTTAAATTTTATCAAGTTGTTTTTTGATAATTTTAATCACTGTGGATACACTAATATATTAAAAAAGAGAACAGAGCTAGGGCTCAATTATTAGCAGGTTGAGACTTAGTGCACATTATCTTGCCATAGAAAAAGAGAGACATTTGACTATGTCCACAGATAGAAGATCTTATGATATTTGAAATAAAGGGGATATTGAAGAATTTCATTTTCTATATAGTTGCCAGAAAATATAATAATCATAGGTAAACTTTTGAAAGGAGCTTGATGAATTTTTTGCAAGGAAAAATATCAAATATGTCATATACTAAAACATTTAAACTTTGCTTTAATAGCAAGTGTCCAGAATACTGAAATTAACACACTCATTCATTAAAAAATGTCTTATATCTAGAAATGATTGTATTAAATAATTATTGCACAAATGAGTGTATAACTTATGTAAAACCTTACATTCTATATAAGAATATTGTTTAAATGTATAAACAATTGATGATTCTTACATGCATATGTTGTGTCTTTGCCAATTATTGTGTTTGCGCCAATAAATATCCGTATTTGTATAAACCAGTAAGTCGATCACAACATACGCATGGCTCTTAAAAACACGTAATTTTTTTTTTTTTTTTTTTGTTTTATACGCAAAACCGTCATCGCTATGCTAGAATTAGAGGCCGATCTGTTTTTCGCTGATTTTTTTTAAATCCCAGTACATATACTTTAAATTGTTTTTCAACGAATCGATTTGCAAAAGGGTCAAATATACAACATGTCTTTACCAGACATTTTGATTACTTGCATTTATACTTTAAGCCATGCTACGCGTTTTTTTTTGGGGGGGGGGGGGTGAAATTCTGCACAGATATTAGAACCATTGACCTTTTTGGTGAAGTGCCTTAATTAGTTCTATACGTAAGAGAGAGAGAGAGAGAGAGAGAGAGAGAGAGAATCACTAGATCAATATATATATAAAGCCGCTTTTTCCCCTGGACGTGAGAAACCAATGCACAGTTTGTTTGGCATTCGGCAGGAATCTAGGCTAAGTTCAAAAGTGAAAATTTCAGGGTTCTGACACATAAAATTGTAGCAGTTTTTTTTTTCTTATATCCGATTCCAAATTAAGGGAAATTGTTTTGAATTGATTATAGTATGTCACTCGTCAGCTTTTTAGAAAAGTTCAGTCAGAACCTCTAACTGCATTTAACTATTTATTACAATTCAATATTTATAACATATTTAAATCAAACAATGCAAATTATTCAATATTCAATTAAAAGACTGCTCACAAATTCATAAAGAAGCAAGATTCATAAGGGATTATCTCTTTGTGGTGGAAGGATATTTAGAAGAAAATTCCTCAAATCTACACATTTGTTAAATTTAATATCTTGGAACTTTAGCCCCACATATTTTTACTTAGAGAACTCGCGAAAGAGTTACAATTTAAAGTGCAAAAAGGTCAACTTAAATTATACCCTAGCTCAGTAAAATGCACACTGACCCCCATTTTCTTTGCGATTTTGAGTCATGCTATATGAGTACTTATCTTAAATATACTTTTCAAAAAATCCTTGATATAACTAATTTCACGATTGACATACCTTAAACATAACTTAAAAACTGTCTGGATCGGTTTTTCTAATTAATACAAAATCTAACATTTTATACACTTTTTTTCTAAGAATCGCTATCTCTGGACCCTCTCTTTATAAGAAACTGGGGGGATAAGCCGAGCCATATGCCTACATAACGATCGATAAAAAATCAATAAATTCATTTTACAAAAATTTCAGTTTTTGTTGAATTAATGTAATGCTTATTACCATTTGCATATAAATTTGACAAAACCTGAATACTGTAACAGCGAAAATGATTCTGATTAACACAACAAAATGGCATCACGCTCAATTTTAACAGAAACTGACATAAATTGGATGATATAACTACATTTTTTAAATAGAGTGGGTCATCGTACCATTTTTTTAGAACGATTAATGAAAGGCAATGGAAAGATGTTGCTTTTTACACTTGCAAAAATTTGGTATGAAGACCCACTCTACATAAAAAATTAACTTAACTTATTTAAATTTTCACCGTGGTCTTAAAAAAATTCTAAGTCCGAAAACGCTTGCTAAATATAGAAAACTGTATGCTTTTTAAATATACATGTGAGTGCGACTCCGTGGTCTAGTGGTTAGCGAGGAGCTCTATAAAGTGACGTTTATTGAGGAAAGTGTTCGAGTCATGCTCTGATTTCATGATTTTTTTTTTTTTTAATTTTGTTTTACTTTATAAAAAATGTCTATAGGAATAACATATTTTTCACTGGAAATAAAATATATACATGTAGTAATGAACTTATTTACAGTAAATTATTTAAAATGCCGGATAAAAATTATAATAGATATTTGAATACTTTTATTCCCGTTTTTATTTATTTTAAATAAAAGCGCTTCTAGATCACCATTATCATTATATACGATGTTAACATTTTTATAATATCTCCACAATAAGTGTAAACACTCAATATGCAGATTAATTAATAGAAGTCCTTACCCATGTTAGACATTTGTGACAGTAAATGAAAGTCAACTGTTTAGCTTGTTTAGAATATAAATTTCATTTTGAAAACTACGGTAAACATTAAAATGCCTAAGTAAATTCGAACAATTGAGAGATTTTTTCCAATAAATGCTCTTGCATAGCCGAAAAATGGGCATGGGCACATGGCTCGTCTTATCCCCCCAGATTCTTTAGAACGATATTTGTATGCATTTTAATTCAAATAATTGATCAAACATTGTAAAAATAAAATTCAGAGACAATTAGAAAATGACACCCCCCCCCCCAAAGAAAAGGAGTATGTCATTCTTGTTTAGTTGTTTGTTTAGCAATCATTATGTCAACTCAATAGTTTGCGCAAACAGTCCAGAACACTCAGGTAGTTCGATCCTCGCATGAAGAGAAATTTTTTAATTCACACAATCAAGTTGTTTTTCAGTTCAAAGTAGAAATATCTAGATTCAGTTGCATCGAGAGCGAAGGCAATTCTTCCTACCTACTGAAACTTTAATATAAATTGCGTTCTGGTCGGCCACAGAATGTAACGACTCGTAACAAATACTTCAGACTTTCTCGATTGCTTAATTGCATAATCCAAACAAAAATAATAAATCTTACTACTGACATCTTCATCTCTGACGATTATTATCTTCACTGATATTTGAACCTGTCTACAATGTAGTAATGGAGGCAAATTCTATATAAATTTGCAAAAAATTAAATCTGCATTGGGTGCTATAGATTGAACTTAGTGCTGGTCTTAAAACAAGCACCATTTAAAGTTCTTAACTACAAACTATCACAATTTTAACTGTGTTCTGGGGCCTGTTTCACAAAGGTTTCCTAAGCTATGTCGTAAGACATAACTTAAGATATTCTTAAGTTAAAACTTAGGAATTTCCTAAGATTTGTCACAGCTGTTTCACGAAGTAATCTTAGCTTAAGTTTATTCTTAGATATTTCTTAAGTTTTGTTATGCCTAATGAAATTATTTCCCTACTCTACGAACAAATTCTCAGAATAGTGTCAGTATGAATACTTTATTCTTTAGTACAAGACGGTTTATTTTAAGTAACAAAAAACTTAAGTTTGAAGGGGAGGGAGCGGGAAGCCTCCATTTTCAAAGGAATTGCACAGAAGTAACCTTTCAGTTTCCAGCTTGAACTAACATCCCCTTCCGCACACGATATATGTATTTTTTTAAATTATTCTTCGTGTTTTAATGCCTCTGCTTTTTCTCTATTTAAGGTATCTGAGATTTTGCTTGTGTCCTTTTTCTTTTTTTCTAATATACTTATCTATTAGTACCGGTTTCGATTACTAAATGGAATAAACTTTATAGGGCTAACAATCGATCACAGGTCTTAGTGGGTTTTTTTTTTTCCATTTCTTCACCAGTAACTAAGTGCCCCACGTTAGTGGTCCGTGCATACTGTACAAGGCTTTCTCGCACATATAAAATAAGAATGCCTCCACAGAAAAGAAATCCCAATTTAACGACTGCGGAAATAACAATACTAATAGAAAACGTTGAGAAAAAAAGGAAATATATTATCTCCATGTATAATTCTAGCCAATAAGGGGGAGTGAGACTTAATATTCTATACACAACGACATAAGTTCGTTCAGTGGAGGAGCTGAACATTTGAATTGAGCGGGAACAGGGGAAAAATGATCGTAGTCTTTCACTACAACCCCCCCCCCCTTTTTCCAGGAAAAGAAGATACGATCTTAGGAGAAATAGCTACATGTATATCCGGAGCATTGACACATTTATAGAAAAAAAAAGAATTTTTCTCCTTGTATTATAAAATATCATCTTATCGATTCAAATTATATTGTTATATACATGTACTATAATTAAAAAAAAAATTACATGCATATAGAATTTTACTTTGATTTCATTAAAGATGATTCAAATGATATGCAAAAGTTTTGCAATATAGACAGTCTTTATAGAATATCTTTTTTTTTCTGTTTACGATTTGCTAGCTCTTCAAATGTGGGGAATTATTCCAACCTGTGTACCGTCTACATGTATTTAACTAATATCATCTGGAAATCTACGAATTCCTGAGAAATCAAACATTCTAAAAGTACAATATATATGTAATTCCAGTTTCATCAACGGAAATTTTTATATATCTAGATCTTGGACTCAAGGTATTTGACCAGTGATACAGCCACATCTCCGACAATTCTTGAAATCCTTCTATCATGTTGTAAATTTTGAATTTACTAGGGGGAGGTAAATGCAAAATTTACAACATGAGTTATCATGTTGTAAATTTAGCATTTACCTCCCCCTAGTAAATTCAAAATTTACAACATGATACTTCTTTAAATTATTTCATGGGAAGTCGGCAGTAACCTTTTGAAAGTTTGCAATATTTAAAAAAAAAACTAAAGCGCTGCCATAAGTTGAGGGAGTCATAGTTATCCATAAAGTCTATTGGATTATTTCTATCCCTAAAACACCCTTTCTTTCCCTAACAGTCTCCTTTATTAATTATTGCATATGCAGCCGCCATATTTAGTTCTTTCATAAGACATCGATTTACCTGTCTTAAAGTTATGACATAACTTAGAAATATCCTAAGGTAAGACGAAGTTAGTGAAACGGATAAGTAATGAACTTAGGTTATAGTTCTTTCTTAAGATATAACTTAGTCCTAAGTTAGGTTTGTGAAACGAGCCCCGGCTTTTTACATCGAATAAGGGGCCAGATTCGGCCTTTACAATACCTTGTCCTTTGCTGAATCGATTAATTATTAATTGAAAGGCACATTGGTGCACTGGGGGTTGAGTTTGAGGGGAAGGGGGTGTGTCACAATTCAGAAAGGTGAAGCTAATAGTAGGCTTCACGTCGGCAATGGCATAACTCCTAACTGTGCCTTAAGCATTCTGTGTTTTACTGTAATTTCAATTTCGATGTGAAAAATAAAAGTTCAGTAGAACCAATGAGCACCTTGTTTAAAATATATCAGTATGGTACTGTTTTTTAGCAATCGCATCTTCTCGGGCCTTTCCGGCAGGCTTGGAAAACATATCCGAGGTTGTCGCGGTTTTCTGAACTTGCCGGATAGACCCGTGAAGGTAAATAAGAAAAGCTAGGTATTCATTACAATTTTAGAAATGACAGTCTTGGATTATATAAGACCCGAGTTACTGTTATTTTCTGTTCATTTACGTGCAGGTTAGACAAACAAAAAAAGGGGGGCACTGGCCTTTAAATGAACATTTTCAATGGCAGCAAAACTTGTTACAGCAGCAGGTCTATAGGAACCGTGAAAAGACTTGCCCATCACCATCCCCCTCTAACCCCAAACCAATAATTTTTCGGTGACATACAATGTTCTTATATATACAACAGAATGTTAAATGAAGGTATATTATACATAAATAATTGCAAATTCACCGACTTAAGCGTGTGGGGGACTCGAACTCGGTTACTTCCTTTGATGTAATGACAATGTGACATAGTATGTAAGGGTACTTGTAAAGTCGCTCGGCACACCTCGGCCGAGGTGACGGAATCAGCCGAGGTTTGCCGAATGCCTTTAAAGTGCCAATCGGCAATCCTCGGCTGACTCCGCTTCGCCCCCATTCAAACCTCGGATGTGATTTGTGGAGAAATACGTACACTGCCTTGTAATTTCGAATTCGCTCTGCATAAAATTCTTCAAAAAGTTTTTTTTTTAACTTAATTGTGTAATTCTTCCTTGTATATTGGTTTCGATTACAACATTATGTTAGTAGTTTTTGAAAGCAAAAACATAGTGTTGGGCGTGCCACAAAGTAACTCAGATTTCAAAAGGATAACATTTGGGAGGAATTCAAATAAGATCACATGACGGTATATATAAGCAAATGGAAGGACACAGTTTACGTCTGGGGTGAGTGTGCGAGGTACGATCCATCCAAGGAGCTACGAGTGGTAAAGTGAGACACGAAATGGAAACGAAATGAAACGAAACGATATTTAACGAAACTAAACGAAAAGATAAAGAAACGGAACCAAAGTTGAACCATGCAAATGAAACGATTTTGCAAAGATCTACCATGAACGATCTGCATGTGTTGTTTGTCTTTTGCATATTTGCTATATAGTACTGTGTAGTCGAGCAGTCTTATAAGCAGCCCATTGTTGTTTTTTGTTTTGAATTCTACCCACTAATTCGCCGAAAGTACAATAAACCCAGTTTAATTATTAACTAGTGTTCATTCTATACAAATCAATTTTTTTCTATTTTGCCATTTGACTTAAAATTTTCCGATAAGTGGCATTTACATTAAACAAAGTAATAAATACTAGATTGTCCCTTATCTTCCTTTATCGATTTCTTTCTTTATATGGTGGATTTTAATGATGATAAATACATTGAAAATAAAATAAGCCATTAAATTTTGAAAGTCTACTTTTACAGAAATGTACATACATGTATGTAGCATCAATTTTGAAAGTGGAAAGGAGAGAGAGAGAGAGAGAGAGAGAGAGAGAGAGAGAGCGGGGGGGGGGAGAAAACTGAAAACTTATCTGAAAAATCTTGGCGATTTAAAAAAAAAATCCAACTTTCGACAAAAACTTTTTTTGAAAATATTAACCTTGCAAGATTTGTCTATATTGCAGCAAAAAGTGGTTTTGTGTGTGAGATTTTTTTTTTTGGGGGGGGGGGGTTACAATGTACGTGATTTATATGAAAATTTTCACGAGAATATATATCATATCTACGGCTGCAGTCAAATACATTTGCTTAATTGCCCCGATTATTGAAAAATTTGATATCATTTTTTTAAGTTGTTTTAGCAGAATGCGCAGTGATATATACGACTTTCGATTAAACCTTTTCGATCATGACCATAATTTTGGAAAGTATAACTATTTTGTTAACTATATTGTAGTAAATAACCCTTTTAAGCTACAGTGTAATTACATGTGTATGTCCCCGTAATAGAAGAGCTTTTGCACTGTCCGCTCGTCTGTCTAGCTGTCTACGGGTCTGTTTGTCTGTAAGAAAAATTAGAATTGCCAATAACTTTTGGATGGGTTGGGCTATGGCTTTCATATTTCACAGGTGTATTCCTTGTGACAATGCCTTTCTTAGGGTACTACTAAATTTGACCTCTTAATCTTAATGTTTGACCCACTTTTACCAAAAATTTCCAATCTTTAATTACCTTCGCAATAACCTTTGAACAGTTGGTGCTATGGCTTTGACTTGCAATAATTTTGAAAAACTTCGACGTCCGTCTGCTGTCTGTCTGTTTGTCCGCAAAAACTTTAATCTTGCTCATAACTTTTGAATGGCTTTCATAGTTCACAAGTGTATTCCTTGTGACAAAACCTCTCTTTCGGATACGACCAAATTTAACTTCTCGTCCTTGAGCTTTAAGTTTAACGCACGTATACAAAAAATTACCACACTTTAACCTTGGCCATAACTTTTGAGAAGCTTAAACCCTAGCCATAAGCTGCCATAGTGGAGCATTATAGTGTTTCTTAAACACATCTTGTTAGTAATTAGACAAACATTGAAAGTGCATAAATGTGTTGATTGCTCTTTAATATGGAGTTCGGAAGGTTTTGGTAAAACATGCATTTTCGAATCTGTGGATACTAGTAATTGTGACAGACACCCTCCTTTATTTTCCCGAGAATATTCATGTTATGAAATAATTAAGTTAAAGTATACCATTGAGGGAGTTAGCAAGATTCCAGTTCCTCAAGGCCAGGACTATTTCCCGAGGTGCAGCCTCTTTTTAATTTACTGTTTTATTATACCGATGAAAGTAGAAAAAAAAATAGAGGGAAACGGATGACTGGGAAATAACTTGTGGCAAATATTAGCTCACTTGACTAACATACAGAGATTAGTCCATTAACAGAAAGTAGAACCTAGAGAATACGGATAACCGGAAATTAGCTTCCGAGGCAGGGTTTAGCTCATATCTTGTATTTTTTTCCTGCTATACACCTTCAATTAACTTTTAGGAGAAGAAAGCATAAGATACATGTTTATTATTTAAATATAAAAGATTCGTTTCGTGCTTGTGCGGGATTTCTTTTAGTATAATTTTACAAAATAGAATACCTGTAACAAGATGTTTCCGATCATGTTATAATTTTGACCCCTTGAACTTGATCTTCATGTTTGACCTAATTTTCAAAAATTTTGAATTTGGTAATAACTTTTGAATGACATGATATGGCGTTTAAATTTGACACAAATAATGGCATTCCATACACTTAAACACCGAAAGCGGAAGACCACAATTCATTAAATTCGCTTGTTTCTTTTTTTTTAATCAATGTCATAAACATGAGCATCAGTTTCATGCAAGTAGCTACATTAATTACAGTTTCTGTAAACATACTTGGCTGTTGAAGATCCGTAAAAAAACGATATTAAGGAAATCAGAACACCCATGAATTCTATTTTAACATAATATTTTACTCAAGTTTACCAGTATCAATATAACTTACTGAATGTTAGTATCAAAAAGGTTGCCTTTAGAAACAGCATCACACAAGTTTGCAACACTTTAATTGATAAATTTTAAATATTGCACATTCTCCAGTCAAATGTCTGATTCCACAGTTATCTTACAAGGGTCTGATAGGCCATATTTCAAATCTCTTTCCTAATCTCTTTCCTATTAAATATAAAGAGAGAATTTGTATTCTAGAAGAAAATTTCAAAGTTTCAGAGAAATTGAATTTGAGGTAATTTTGGCCTATCTATTGTGTGCTACCTCGTAGTGCCTCCATGAAACTTGAGTAAAGATCAATACATGGTTAAGTACATAGCCGGTTTCTGAGTTCTGGCATCTTGGTTAGAGCAGCCGTCACCGGCAAACGGAAGCGTATTCAAGCCAGGGTTTGTCTGATAAATGTTACATTGTATTTTGAAAGGTATGTCCTACCAATTCCAAACCAGTTTTAGTCAAAAGATCAATTTGTTTTCTAAGTACTGTTTACAGGGACAAAGTATAGGTTTCGAAAAGAAAAGGGGAGTTGAATTTATCTGAAAAAACTGTCTCCAAACTCGAAAATCCTATTTGGTAGTGGGGAAGGGTGGGAGGTTTCTACATTTTTTTGAAAATACATTTCCAAATTAACATTACTTAACTATATTTAAACAACAAGTGAGGGGTCAACCACCCTTTCAATAAACATTTTCAATAGCATAATTTTATGTGTGGAAAAAAATTATGGGGACCACTGTGTTTTTCAAAGTCTCAAAATATATGTATATCAATGAATCTCTTACACGCATTTTCATAAATATCAGAGATACGTTACATGTGATACATGTATACCTTGTATTTTCAAAATTTACACCACCCTGTAAATTCAAAGCTTACAATATGACACATTTAAGAAAAAAAAGTTTTCAATTATTTATAAAAACGACAACAAACCAATGACGAAAGTGTTTAGAGAGAATACAAAATTTCCCACCAAGCGGTCGAAGGATAATTTTAAAGTTTACTTTGTACATGGCAAATATGACAACTTTATTTTGCCAGAGGATGAAGATATTATTGCATGTATTTCTTTATTGTCATCTTTGTTTTCAAGTTTTGTATGGAACAAAACAACATTCGAACCAAGAACTTGATACTTCATTAGAAAAAAAATATTAATTGGAGCTGCATATTACGAGCAAGTATCGTATATTCACGCTTGTTGTGGACAATTCCAATTCACCTCCCCCCCCCCATTTCTCAGACTCCTCCACATCCTAATTCTGTAAAATTGTAAACAGGCCAATAACGTTACTTAGTTGTTTTGGAAAACTTTTCACCAGTATACTTTGTGACCGTTTAAATACTTTTGCTGATGAGGTAGAGTTAATCAATGAATCTCAAACAGGCTTTAGGAAAGGTTACTCTACTACTGACAATATATTTGTTATTGATTTTCTGAGCAAATATGCCCTGAATAATAAAAAGAAGTTATTCTGTGCCTTTGTAGATTTCAAGCAAGCTTTTGATACGGTCTGGAGACATGGTCTATGGACTAAAATTTTACAAAGTGGAATTGATGGAAAATGTTTCAGATTTATTAGAAACATGTATAAGGGTATTAAATCAAAAGAACATCATAGGTCAACACTTATCAGATTTTTTTTATGTGTAATGTCGGTGTAAGATAAAGGGAAAAATTTATTACCTTTTTTATTTTCATTGTTCATTAATGACCTAGAGGATTATTTAACCAGAAATCAAATAAATGGCTTTACATGTCCTAGTCAACAAATGCAAGATGACATGTTTGTTATGTTGAAACTATGTATACTTTTTTATGCTGATGATACGGTCTTGATGTCCGAATCTGCTTCTGATTTACAAAAGTCTCTTGATGTGTTTGCTGAATACTGTGATTTATGGAAACTCCGTGTTAACATAGCCAAAACAAAAGTCCTTATATTTTCTAAATGTCCGATGGCAAAACGTAAATTTTTATATAATGGTGTGGTTATTGAAAATGTGAGAGAATTCTGTTACTTGGATTTATTCCTGTCAAGAAGTGGAAAGTTTAATAATGCAAAAAAACATTTAGCAGAACAAGCTTCAAAAGCAATGTATGGAGTCTTACGTGAAATTCGCTATTTTAATTTACCAATTAATTGTCAGCTAGACTTGTTTGATAAAGTCATCAACCCAATTTTACTTTATTCTTGTGATGTCTGGGGATAAGAAAATTTAGACATATTAGAAAAAGTGGACTTAAAATTTCTGAATTTTATTCTTAATCTTAAATCTAGTACCCCAAATTGTATGGTGTATGGAGAAACAGGTAGATATCCACTGTCATTATTTATAAAATTAAAAATGGTTATGTATTGGGCAAAAATTTTAACAGCTCATGAAAGTAAGGTTACAAATGTGATTTATTCATATTTTTATAGGTGTTATATCGATAAAATGTGTACAAGATGTGCTTAATTCTTGTGGATTGTCTTATATATGGACAAGTCAAACATTTCATAGTTTTAACTGGCGTAAGTCAATTATTAAAGATACCCTAAAAAATCAATTTGAAGAAGAATGGAGAAGCATTGTTGATAGTTCACCCAAGTGTATTAATTATAGAATTTTTAAAACAAACTTTGGTTTTGAAAATTATCTGCTGAATTTACCAAAAGATTTAAGAGTTACACTTACAAAACTACGAACATGTAATCATCATTTGCCAATTGAAACAGGTAGATGGAATAATATTGATAGAAATTTAAGAATATGTACCATTTGTGATTGTAAAACTATTGGTGATGAATTTCATTATGTTATGGAACGCAAGTTCTTTTCGAATGACAGAAAAATATTTCTCCAAAATAGATATTGTAAAAATCCTAACACTTTCAAATTTCATGAACTAATGAACACAAATAATGTAGAAATACAAAAATCATTGTCAAAATTTATTAAGAAAATCTTCAAAACTGTCTGTCCTTCTTGAATCCTCCATATATATAACTGATTATATGTTTACTTTCTTTTCTTTTTTCTTTATATACTTGTCTATTTTTTTACCCTTGACTGTAATTTTTGTTTGTATATATGTGTATATGTACCTCTTGTACCAGTGATCTGGTTTTGAGTGAATAAAGAATTGAATTGAATTGAATTGGAAAAACATCTGTAGCACTAACATTGACATCAAGTTATTTTAACTGACAAGGTTGCTTTGACCGTTCTGCCTGTCGACACGCCGCTAGAGTTAATTGCCTGTAATCCTTGGTCAATGATATATGATGCAATTTTTTGTATATAGCCCATTGGGGAAGGGATGGAAAGGGTCTGGTCAATTTTTCTATGAGAAAGTACTAATTGATACATGTAATAAAAAGAGAGAGAAGGAGAGAGCATTTTACTGTCCGCTAATCGCACCCTTATATTAAATTGTATCCTAAAATTAATTTAAAAATGAATAAATAACTTAATATAAATAATGAATGATTAAAAATGACGATATCAAATATGAAATCAATCAAAACTGTGACACAAATGGAACGTCTGTCTATATAAGACCCATTGGCCAACCAGTGTTACTACAGAATGAAACATTTAGAATGGTGTTTTTTCTTTAATTTTAACAGAAAGTGCACAACAATGCAAGTAGCAGTATACCTATAAGCAGATAGACAATCCGTCCAGTTAGTCACGATTATTATTGTTTCATTTGGGTATATACCAAAAATATTCACTTAGCAGAAATCACTAAAATATATATTGAAATTAATATTTTTAAAAAATTGGTACAATAATCGTACCATATTCATTCCATGCTAATGTGCAAAGTACTGATCCATCACGTTGCTTTAAAAAGTTTCAATATACATGTAAGAAACATTTGATTCAAGTATGTTTTGGTCAACAAACTTTAAGACCCCCAGCCCAGGAAAAAAGGGGGGTTACTAAGCTCGGTGAATTATTTAAAACATAATATCGATATACCGAATTATATTTACTTTGAGCCCAACTATTAATTATTTGAAATCAATTAATAGGAATATCAAGTTAGTGATACAAATCAAATTCTCTTTTACGTTTATTATTTTTTTCTTTTTTCCTCAGCTTTCTGATACATCTCTCTAAAATATATTTCTTAAAATGATTAAGTAATATTTTTGAAATTGTCAACAATCTCGATTTTAATTAACATGTTTAGAAATATTTATTTGTAGTTATACAATAGAAAGAATGAAATTGATCTTAAGCGCATTTTCAACCATAACAACGTCCGTATGGTTCATTGAATTTAGTTGACAAATATTTAAGATCCTTTTAATTTTAAATTCGCGCCTTTTTTTACTCTAGGAAAGACAGGGCAAAGTTCACATGGTCACTTCGTATTTTCCAACTTCACGTGAATAAAAGATAGACACCTGCAAAAATGATCTATCGTTTCTAAACTAGCTTGAGCTACTAACACAGCAATTAATGCCAGGGTTCTAATTACCCCGCTAACGCCTTCATACCAGACACCACGTGCTGCGATAATATAGTAGGAACGAGCATTGCATCACATTACTAAGAAAACAGAAACACAACGTGTGAAATCTTTGAAAAGAAGTTTTAACCATTGGCTTGTTTGAAAATGTATCATTTAAGGCTGAACAATGTTTTCGATAAACATTTTAATTTAAAAATAAAAGTGATAAAAATAAAAGATTTCATGTGCTAGTAAATATGTACGCATACACCATAACTCAAGTCCTTCAGGATTGCAATACATTCAACTCATTCATACTTGCATAGAAAGTTTGAATGTTACATGTAAATGCATGCATAATACAAGTAGGTTCAACAGGAAGGGAGGAGATGGAGACCCAAACTGGGCTTTAAACATCATTCTATCTGAAATTCTCAGTGCATATACACAAATTATATATAAAGTGTGTATGAAGACAAGTATCTTCCTAGTCCCTACCAAGCATCAAATCAAATATTAAACTTCACGCATACTTTAAAATGTTTTTTTTTGAGAAAATATTAAATGTTCTATTGGAATCTTTAAAAAAAAAACAACATTTGGTCTAGTGCTTTATAGTTGTTTCAACCCAACCCCCCTCTCTCTCTCTCTTGGGGGGGGGGGCAGATTTTCAAACTTATCTTTCTTTTAGGCATCATTTATAAATAAAAAAAAAACCCAGTTATTTGTCATTTGCGGATCCGGGAATTTTTTTTCCAGGTAAATAAATTGCCCATACCTAAAGAAATACCAGGGGTGTAGTATGGTATGACATGGCAGTTATTTTAAGTCCTTTTTTGTAAGATAAACAACTTCCTTACCATTTACATAGTGTTTCCTGGAAAGGGGAGAGGGTGAAGTATAATTTTTTGTTACGTTACAAAGATATTTTCCGACTCTGAAAATCCCAGGGGCGGGGCTTTGACGCCACCCTCTTTAGATCCGCGCATATATGTAATAATTTTCTTTTCTTCCCTTCTCTACAGTATGTAGTAATTGAGTTTGGAATATAATAGTTTGCCCCCCCCCCCCCCCAAAAAAAAAAAAAACCCTCAGAAAGTTATATCATGAATAAAAAAAAAAGTGTCATATAAAAGTATTTATATGTTTTGTGTATATTTGTAATTCGGCCGTTGAAAACTTTATTAATGCCAAAAAACACTATAAAATTACATTATTAAAATCAGGGTGTATCTTTATTAATCTTAAACTGTGAATCAAAATGATTCTCTTTAGGATTTTTATGCAATTTAGCACTCAAGTGTTATGTTGTCCAGAGTATTTACGTCTCAAGCTTCGACCGCACAGCGGGGTTGTGTTGGAATGGTCATTTATCTCTGTATTATGAACCGCATTTGCTCATTTAACTCTTAGCTACAGTGCAAACTGGATATTTAACAAAATATGGATGGAAAATGGACAATTTCTGACAATTGCGTCATTAAGCATGTTGGGAATGGTAAAGAAAGATATCCTGTAAGAAATGTGAAGCCAGGACAATTTATCAATCGCATTGATGTGAGTATTTATTTTTGATTTACAACTGAGATTTATGTTAGTTTAAAAACTCACTAACAACATTATATATCACTTAGAACGAAGTAGTGATTGTAAGCTTAAGTCGTATTCATTAGCATTTCGCGTTTTCTTGTGAATGTATTACTTGCATATGAATAATTTCATTCATTGATAGTTAGAATTATTTCAATTTAAATTCGATTTTTTTATAAATTTGAAAATCTTGGAACCCGCTCCTGCAGGTGTGTAAAAGCATCATCACTATCGTACATTCAGCACACCGGAAATGTTCATGATTCTGCTAAATTTAAAAAAAAGTTTACTCATATTTTATCATCTCATAAAAAAATTAGTCCATGTCCTATGCAAAAATGCCCGAATTGAAGAGGAAAATTCAGGAACTATTTTGCGTCAGCCATGTTTTGACGTGAACCAGGCATACTGTAAATTAAGGTCTTTCGTCTTCTGTATAAGACTTCATTGTTATTCCTTGTTATTCCTGATATCAGAGAAAAATTAATAATTTTTTAAACCAATCAGATCTCTCAAAATCAATTTTCTTCTAGACAATACCTTATATAACTTGAGTGAGAAGTGGAGGGGGGGGGGGATTTTTCTACGAATACTTTCTTTCTTTGGAACAATCCTAGAGCTTATGGTTCAGTTTGGGGTGACATACGCTATTGCTTGCAATAGCAGATTTTCTAGTTGTTATTGTTATTTTATTTATATGGAAAAGATATGTGACGAAGACAAATTCATACTTCATACATGTACTTTTCAGACTTTAGTATGATTACAGCATCTTAAAATTTAGCAGATTAATAATTTATATGATTTTATTAATTTATTAGCTCACCTTAGCTGAAAGCTCAAGTGAGTTATTCTTATCATCCGTTGTCCGGCGTCCGTCCGTCTAGCTGTCCATCTGTAAACTTTTCACATTCTTATTCTCAAAACCATTGGAACAATTTTAATCAACATTGGTACCAAGTAAAGTCATGTTTCAAGGGGAGATGATTTAGCAAAGGCAAAAAATAGGGTAGGGTCATCAAAAATCTTCTTTTCAAGAACCACTACGCCAGAAAAGATGAAAGTTGTGTGAAAACTTCATGAGGTACATGTATAGAGTAAATTCTAAATTGTTCAAATCATGGCTCCTGTGGGTTGAGAGGGGTCAAAGTTTTTAATTGAAATATACAGGGAAAATTCATAGAAATCCACTTGTCCAGAAGAGGTGAAATTTATGTAAAAATATCCCATAGTTATTGTAGAGTCTAAATTGTTCAAATTTTGGGTGGGGTCTAAATAGAGGGATCAAAGATTTAAATTTAAATATATATAGGGAAAATTTTTATGTTTTTTTTTTTTCAAAAAACACTGGGCCAGAAGAGACAGAGCTTGTGTAAAAGCTTTCTAAATTCTAATTTGCTTAAATCATGGGTTGAGTGGGGCCACAAAAGGATACAACGTTTTACATAGAAATAAATAGAAAAAAGAAATCTTTAAAAATCTTCTAAAAAATACTGGGCCTATAGAGATAAAACCGTTACATGTACAAGTATATTCTAGCTAATTTGTTCAAGTCATGGCCCCCAGGGAGGGGTTGGGACCACAACAGAAAAGCTTTAAAAAAGATTTTTCTGAAGACCACTTATCCAAAGGGACGAGCCTTTCACAAAAAAAGCTTCCTGAGATAGTGAGGATTCTTAATTATTTTAAATCATGCATAGTTCCTGGGGTAGGTTCTGTTGCTAGAGAAGTCCGAGATCAAAGATTTATATGGGCTTTGAAAACCTTCTCCTGTACCATTCATATGCAAACCTTTTAAAGATGAATGGATTCATGGGTTTTTTTTTCAATCATACCCATATTATGAAATTTTACAGCAATTGGGAAATTTATAACTTCATAAACTATCAGGTAGATTTCAGCTCGTGTAAGTAATCCAGGTTTCACTGTTTCAGTACTTTTAGAATTTAATCAGCACTATAGTATTTATTTATTATATTTTACTTCAGATTATCCTTGAGACTAACGAGACAATGACTCTAAATTTAAAGGATCTTTACTCCGAAGAGGGAAATATAACCGATTCAATACGTTCATCTCGCTCAAAGTTTATGGACTGGATCAATGAAACAAAGGTAAACAGTTTTTAATGAATGCATTATATATATATATATATATATATATATATATATATATATATATATATATATATATATATATATATATATATATATATATATATATATATATATATATATATTAGGGATGTCAACGAATAGTCGACTATTCGACTATCAGTCGAATAGACCGACGATCGAATAATGAATCGACATTCGAATATTATCATAATTAAATAAATGCATTAAAAGAGTGATAACGTGATGGAATTCTCATCACAGAATTGAGATACCGTCTTTCCCCAAAAACAGTCGGTAAGATGATTTTCCTCATAAAAAAACGGTTGATTTTCCATGTAGGTATAGAAAGTACAGTTATTATAAGTGCTTCACTTCTGCCGCGTACTGCGGGTATTATTTATCAGTAACTACCTGTGTTGTTTTTGTAATTAATTACCCACCAATTTACTAGGCTTTGTTTATAAAATTATTAAGTGGACTTGACCTTATACCATGTATAAATTATTTTTTGTTATTTTAAGATTGCTCAAACGCAAGGAAGAAACCATAGCTGTGACATGTTTTGACACTACCATAATTATTAAAACAATTCGCTTACATTTTAAACTGTATAAGAACATTTTGATAGCCAGAGCAAACAATAATCGAATAAGGAGTATATAACTGTTTAACAATTTCACAGGCACTTGACGTGCGGATAGTGTACATGTGAGATTACCCCCCCCCCCCAATTTATTTCATAATAAGCTTTAAAAAATATCTCCTGGCAATTAACTGACTGCACGTACAGACCGATTTATAAATTCTATTGACGGGGAAATCATACATTTTGGAGAATAAGGTTTCGAAACTCAAATAATTAAGCTATCCACGCGTTACGTTGCATAAATGTTGATGGTACTTTCTAAATAGATTTAAGTAAAAAGGGTTTCTGGGGTATAAATACATCATGTACCAGAGAAGTTTGAAATACAACTTTATTTTCAGAAAATGTTCCGAATATATTCAATTATCGTTCGAATAATGCAATCGAATAATCGACTAAGGAAAATAAATATTTTGACATCCATAATATATATATATATATATATATATATATATATATATATATATATATATATATATATATATATATATATATATATATATATATATATATATATATATATAAAATAAGAGAGAGATTTCACTTTCCATAATAAAAAATGAAAAATCATGTTAAAAAAAATTAAAAATTATCAAATAAGGACAATTGTTTTTGATTTACATGTTGACTATTACATAATATTACATTATAGATGAAAACTACAGTGGATAGTGAAAAGCTAAGAAGCAGCTCCTCAAAGAAAATTGAACAACCAGGAAGCAGCTCAAGAGTGGAGATTGAACAACCAGGAAGTAGCTCAAGAGTGGAGATTGAACAACCAGGAAACAGCTCAACAGTGGAGATTGAACAACCAGGAAGCAGCTCAACAGTGGAGATTGAACAACCAGGAAGCAGCTCAACAGTGGAGATTGAACAACCAGGAAGCAGCTCAACAGTGGAGATTGAACAACCAGGAAGCAACTCAAGAATGGAGATTAAACAACCAGGAAGCAGCTCAATAGTGGAGATTAAACAACCAGGAAGCGACTCAACAATGGAGAATGAACAGACAAGAAGCAGCTTAATAATGACGGAAAAGTATAAGAGTAGTTCGGCAGAGAAGAAAAAGCCAGAAAGTAACTGCTCGGTGTCGGCGAATGACAAGCCTGAAAATGGAGATGATGATGGTGTCAGAAATAAATCAGTTGATAAAGATGTCTTGAAAAAATTGTTATTTGGTACGTAATACAAATGGTATAAATGTCGCACTTTAGGGTTTCTCCTTGTGTTTTATATATATAGTTTATATTTATA
Organism: Saccostrea echinata; assembly: GCF_033153115.1. Lineage (NCBI taxonomy): Eukaryota > Metazoa > Mollusca > Bivalvia > Ostreida > Ostreidae > Saccostrea > Saccostrea echinata. The sequence continues at coordinate 1,436,513 of NW_026889794.1, read as the reverse complement.
AATATACTAAATGTTGATTACATCTTTCGTAGGCTCCCGAATTCCAGTTCATCTCTCCAATCTTATTTCCCCGTCAGACGAGAGCCTGGTCAGATCATTGGATGATGAACACTTAGAAAAAATATACACACAGATCAAAAAGTCTCATGGACATTACACTACATTAATTGGTGTAGTTAAAACAGAGATAGAGAACCCCGAAGTCCTTCGAAATCCAAATGTAGCAGAAATTGAAATAATTGGAGGGAATCACACAAGGAAAGTTTTACAACGACTTCTACAGGAAGGAATCTTAGATGATGATTATTGTGCCCTTGTTGACGTTTATGAAAATTTAACTACAGCCCAGATTCTCCATCTTGGATTCATGCATAATGAAATACATGAGTCCTCCAGAAAAATGACATTCAAAGAGAAGGTTCTTCTCTTTAGGAAACTCAGATTTGGGGTCCTTGCGGAGGAGGAAAATACACGGAAAGGCGCCATATTGTGGAGAGGCCGTGTGGCAACCGTGACAAATAAAACAGTAAGTTACACAAAATGTTGAATGATGAAAAAAAACTGTTGACATCGTCGGATACTAACAAGTGATCTCTTTTACTTATCACATGTAAGATTGTAAAATAATAAGCTATTTTAAAATCTCCGATCGACTATTATAAATGTTGTATGAGCGATATATTTGCATTTAAAATGTAAAAAAAAGTAATTGTTTGTGATTCCTTAATTTCAGAGGAACGAAGTCAAGAATGCTTATAAAGTGCATTTAAATCTGGCATCACAGGACAAAGAAGTTTGGGAATGCATAGAAAAAGTTTTTCAAGCCTGCAAATGTGGCAGTGTCAAAGGATTAAAATCAAGTGATGAGTTAAGCCAATACGACTTCCTCCACTTCTCCAAAGTAAAGGAGGTTGAGGAGAGGAAACAGCTTCTCCTTAAACTAGCAGAAGGAAGTATAGACGTAGCAGAGTTCAGAGAGAATACAAGGTAATTATGTCCATTATGGTTTCTATGCAAGCTTCTCTTACTCTATGCGGTGATATAATTGTACTACCGGTATTGCTTTCTGGATCTAACGGACATTGTTTTCAAAAATATTGCAGAAAATGGATTTTGAAGATAAATATTAAGAAAACAAAGGTTTTGATAATAAGTAAATGATAGAAAAAAGAAAACCTGAATTTAAATACGACGAACAGCTTATTGAAGTTGTAAATGAAATCAATTATTTAGGTATTTTATTTAGCGCATCGGGCTCATTCAAAGAAGCAAAACAGAAACAAGTTGACAAAGCAAATAGAGTAATATTCGAAATTTTTAAGAAGTTCCGCTCACATAATCTATCAGTGCGGTGTCAGTGCGATCTGTTTGATAAAATTGTTCTGCCTATATTGCTGTACGGACGTGAGGTATGGAGATTTTCGAACAATGCAATGGTAGACAGAGTACATATAAAATTTTGTGTATTACTTTTTGACCTTAAACAATCTACTCCGGATTGTATGGTTATATGGTGAACTCGGTCGACATCCCATCACAGGTACTTGTGGGATATTTTTGTGTGGAACGATTATTTTGGGGTTTTCACGATTTTTTCCTTTGGTACACATGATGAATAAGTGTAATAAATATAATTTGTGAAGAAAATGTCCAACAATCCTCGGGGTTGAATTTCGAGGGGGGGGGGGGGTCCTGTCCACAAGTACCTGTGCATCCCATGTTTATTGAAATACAAACTCGTATTATTTCATATTGGTGCAAACTTAAACTTGGAAAAGAAACAAGAATATCAAGTCTACTGTTCAAATAAAGTGATATCGTAAATCAAAAGACGACAAAGATTGCTTAGATAAATAATGTCTTGAATATTTAAAACAGTTGTGGACTTTCAAATATTTGGCAAAATCAGACTTCTAATCCAAAGTGGTTGAGATCAAAAGTTAAACTTACTTAACTTGATTAATTTAAATAAAAATGAAATTCGGATGTTCAAAATTTATCAAAGACTCTAAATTACAGAATATACAAAGACGAACTAAGATTTGAAAACTACTTAGATATTCTATCCCGAAAAGATGTCATTAATTTCTGCAAATTTCGTACTTGTTATCATTATTTACCGATTCAAAGTGGAGGCTGGCTAAATGAACCAAGAGAAACTAAATTACGTAAGAAACGTCACTTAAAAAAATAGGCGATGAATTCCTTTACATATTTAACTATACGTCAGTAATTCACGAAAGAAATAAATGTTTATCGCAAAAACAATTACGGTTTAAACATACAATTACATTTGGAGAAATAATGAATTCAGAAAAAACAGTCCTTTTTAAGAAAACTGTACATTTATTTAGAAAAAAAAAAATATATGCTATAATTTGTTATTTGTCACCATTGTTTACATTTGTGTCTCTGTATACCATGTATACAATTATGAAGTTGTGAAAAGAGTAATAAATTCAGTTCAGGACATTCCTCTTCAAATTAACATAATTTTTAACTTTTTTACTTGTATATATGTTCTTTCCATAAAAATTTTGATGTTGCCTTGTTTTTTTTAGAAAACAACGTGCACTAAAGGGCAAGAAGAGCATCGCCACGGTAGAGAAAACAAAAACACCCGAAAAGACTCAAGCATCTGAATTTAGGTATATATATATGCTTTGAGTTGTATTTCAAGTTGTTTATTATTTCTTATTGGATTTATACTTATTGATAAACAGGTTTAATTAAAAAAATGATAAGGGAAATAAATATTTTTTAATCAAATGCAATAATAAGTATGGGGTGGATAAGGAGTTTGAGGAGAGTATAACCGAATACACATGCAACTTTTTTATTTTGAAAATTATTTTTAAAAGTCTTTTCTTTATATATATATATATATATATATATATATATATATATATATATATATATATATATATATATATATATATATATATATATATATATATATATATATATTTTGCTCAGTGATAATAATGATGGTCATTTAGGGTCCTTTAATATCCTCTTTTAATGGAATTCGTATAATGCATCCTGTTACATGTGCAAAATTCAACTCCTCTTTCTAAAAAAAAAAAAAAAGCTTATAGTAATTTATTCAAATATGATTTAGAGAGACTGAGGAACATTTCCACACAGAAGAAATAAGGGAGCAAGAAGACAGTATTTCGGAAAGTGACGAAAAGAGGTATTTAAAGAACTATATAGATCTTTTCAGTGCATATATATTTAGCAAAATATTCCCTGATGCACAGTGTTAGTACGTTCTTGCATTATTAATATCTGTACTTTTAGGAATTTAGAAGAAATAGAGGCATTAAAGATGAAAGCAAATGACCTCCGAGAACAACTCAAGAACGTTAAGGAGAAAAACAGAAGAATGGAGGAGAAGCTTGCACTCAATAGCAAGCTATTATCTGAGGTAACTATTAACGATCATTTCTTTGATACCTCGTAAAAAGAATCAGACCCAAAGCACATATACACACAGAAAATTTTACAACAATTAATAAAAATATTCCTAGATTAAAAAAGAGTATTTTTAAAAAGTTTATATGACAAAATATCTTATAAGATAACATTTTACAGTCACGAAAGTTTAGGGATTTATCTCAAATATTGTTATTAAATTTTTATATCGCATTTTTGCTGAATTCAAAATATAATAAACTAATAAGCTTTCAACATCTTTTTAAGTATGCGGATCACGATATGCTAGAAAAAAAAACCCTAAATACGACGGCTAGAGATTTTGTTTTTAAATCCATACACGGTGCAATAACTGAAATCCAGGCACATGCAATTTGAATATTCAAAAATCATGTAAAGTATTTGTGCTCCTTAGGATCATCGAAGTGAAATATATTTGTACATAGACATGTAGAAATATTTTTCCTTTTTAATGAAACAGCAGGAAAAGGAAATTGAGAGCCTGAGAGGGAAAACTAAGGAGCAAGAAAAGGAAATTTTGCACCTTAAGGTAATGCATTGTACATTATAAATTATTAAACTGTTGAGAAAGAAATAAAAAAAAAACCCATGAAAATCAGTATTTTTCGGTGGGAGAGATTAAAACATCTCGATACACGTATAGTTGTCCGGTGAAGAAGAGACGATATTGTCTTGATTGAATTATATGCAAATAAAACCAATTTAGTAAATTACATTTATTTTTTTTTTCTTACTTTAAATTAATATGCACATGCCTTAAACACTCCAAAGATGATGAAAAAGAAGAAATCTTAACAATTAATTATTTCAAGAATTAACTTAGAGAACTTTATATTTATACTTTGTAATGAATATTTTAACATTTATGCTTTGTAAGGAATATTTTAACATTTATACTTTGTAATGAATATTTTAACATTTATACTTGTAATGAATATTATTATTGGTTCGTTTGTATATCTTGAATTAAGAACTATGTATAGAAATTCCGATAGACCGGGTTTTTCTAAATTAAAACATTAAAATATCGGATAGACCTGTAATTTCTAGCAATACACTAGGGAAGTATTGTTACGTGTAAAAATGAATACGATTTGCTAGTGAATGTAATTTAAACAAATCAAAATTCTTTTCTAGTTAGGATCTTATAATTTAAGTCAGGGAATACTCGGAATGACTGATGGCGGTACTTTCTAATAGTATTTGTTTCTTTACGTTTGGCAATCGCTATTTTAAAAATACATGTATATATATTGTTATGAATAAAGCTTTGTAGAAAATAAAGCTTTGCTTATGTACTTTATGTAATTATTTTTCTGTTAAGAAATCAGAAGAGTACTATCAAATAGAGATACAGAGAGAGAAAGAGAGGCGCTCACTAGCTGAAGATGCTGCAACAAGAGCTCGGGCAAAGCTAACAGAAAAACCAGTAAGTTAAAAAAGTGAAACCACTTAATTTTACAAAAAAATAATATAGGCATACTTGACGTACAATCTGAAGGAACCATCAGTACAAAACATATATGGTTTAGACTCGTGATAACGATTTAGTCAGCTGATCACAGCGGTACAGACTTTCTGTTCATAGGAAAATGTTACATTCACATTTGGAATGGTGTACTGAACCAAAATTTATCTATTTTAAAACTTTTCAACCACTAAGTGCACTGGACTGGTAATGCATGCTACTCGGCTCTTATCACTTTACAGATAATGACAAAGAAGCAACGCATTTATACAATGCTTTTTTTGGGAGGTGGAGTGGGGGTACTATTTTATTGTCTCAAGGTATTCTCGCCATTTTATAAATAAATGTTTGTTCGTTTCTTTGAATTAAAATGCGCACAAATTACGTTTCAAAATTTAGGACAAATGACCCAGAAATAACAAATTGTTAGAAAGGCTTGATTTAAAATTTAAAAGTATACACAAAATGACTCATCTATCCATGTTTCAAGTTTCAAGTGAATTTTAGGAAATGGAAACACACTTAAAAAAAATAAGGAACATAATACATCATAGGAGTGCTAAAATTTGTTAAAATTTTATTCTAAAGTTCCTAAAAGTTTTCACGTTTTAAGTGTGCCCAGAATTCTTCCAAATGTCAATCAAAAGCGCTCTCGTTCTTTATTAAGACATTTTTGTTAAACTTATGTGGAAATATCGTAAGGTAGAGTGCATTCAAGTTTGTCCAAATCATGATCTTCGGCGGTAAGGTGGGGCACAATGGCAGATCAAATTTCGATATTCTTCGTATTTATGTGAAAGCATCCTCAGGCTGTGTAAATAGAAAAATAAAAAATAAATTGTTCAAGTCATGACCTCAAAGGGTAGGGAGGGACCACAATGGATGATCAAAATCTTACATAGAAATCTGTGCAAAAATATCATCTTTTCTAGAACAACAAATTCCTGATTAATTAAATTTATATGGAAGCATTTTCAGGTAATGTAGGTTCAAGTTTGTTCAATGGTGATCCTCTGTGGTAGAGAGGGGGCACAGTAGGGGTTTTACAAAGGAATGGTCGCCCGCGTGGCGCAGTGGTTAGAGCGTCTGCTCTAGAGTCGCGAAGTAAGGAGTTGATCCTTACGTCGCGGGTTCGAATCCCACTGTGGAACGCGGAGACCGGTCCTTCGGATGAGACCGTATAAACCGAGGTCCCGTGTCGCAGTAGGTGCTTGCACGATAAAGATCCTTCACTGCTCCGGAAGTGCCGAGCATAGGACAAAAATTTACAGCTCTCCACCGGCAAGTGGTGGCGTCTCCATATGAGTGAAAAATTCTCGAGAGGGACGTTAAACAACATACAAACAAACAAAGGAATGTTTTGGAAAAATAATGAAAATCTTCTTTTTAAGAACAACAAAACCACAATTAGTCATTTTTATTCTGAAGCACCCTAGGGTAGTGTAAAATAAAGATTGTTTAAATCATGCTCCCAATTTATATTTAAACTTTTTATAACTGAACTGATTTCTGCTTTTTCCTGGCCAAAGTCCTCTGGGCGGTGTGGCCAATGGACCTGTTGTTTATAAATCAGAATCAACTGATTTAGATTACTTACACCTGAAATGCTGTATAAATATACATGTTATAACCAATTTAGCTAAAAAAATGTATTTCGTAATTAAGGAAAATGTATTATTTTTTCCTTGCAGGAAAACAAGAAGACGACCAAAACCACTAAAGAGGAAAATAAACCGGAGGTATGCTTTAAATTATATTGCAAGTTTCCTTAAGTTAATGTATGATTTATGAATTCGTTTAGAATTCAAATTCAAATTTGCTTTTTGCAGACTACATCACAAAAAAGGAAAATATTCACTAAGAGGCCCTGGGACTATGAATCGGCCGAATCTGTAAGTTTCGCATTACTTTTAAGGTTTTGTATGGAATAAAAATGACATAGGATACATCTTGAAGAATCTAGAATTTGAAACATCAAACTACATGTATTCAATATTCAAGAAGGAAGTTTGATAACTACCCAATTAATAATACCCGGTAAAACAGTTTACGTTTCATAACTGTAATGATCAGCCTCTTGAAAATTATTTGTTAATGCAGTTGTCTTGTCAGAAATATCTTCATAACACTTCTATAAGCATTTACATTTGAAAATGAAACATAAGTGGCCACAATGTAACAGCTTTAAAAATAATAATGCAGCCACCATCAATTTAAAGGCTTCAAGAAGACAAGATGATGGCCTTATATTGTCCTTCATTTGACTAATAAATACATTTCAGGTTCTTATAAAACATTTACATATTTGTAAGTTGCAAGTTTGAAAATTTGACAACTTTTTTTTTACATGGACATGAGTAACAAACAAGCATCATTTTGAACACCTAACACTATATACACTTAGAGTAAGTAAGCATTCAGAAAGGAGTCTTGAGAAAGGATTCAATATAAAATTGAATTGATTCTTTCCAGGAGGACATGAAAAAGCTTAAACAGAAGGACGACAAAGAAGAAAACATTCAGGTAGATTTGTTTTTATTTTGATAGAGCAGTATATATATATATATATAAATATATATCTATCTATCTATCTATCTATCTATATATATATATATCTATATGGGCTGAAGTTAAAGTTAGTCCGACTTATTAAAAAAAAATAAATTTCTCTGCTTCCAAGAATATATTGAAGTCAAACTTTTAACATGAATATAATAGATATTTGGTTTTCAAACAAAATTTTGATATTCATGGTGCATGCTACACGAAGAAAGTTCTACGTCGTGATAAGTCTTTTTTTCTGTTAGATAAACTGTGTACTCTGAGTGTTTAACCATTGACTAAATTCATTCAAAAGGGGGAAAGGGGGATCGATTGGTTATTGATTGAAAATTAATACAATTTATAAATTAAAGAAACAATCTTTAAGAAATCAATACTTTATGAGACATCTGTATACATGAAATCAGAGTTAAAAAAAGATCAATGCGTCTTTACTTACATGCACATAGTAAATATTTCTGTTTGACAGTTGTAGTTTCGGCAGGTAGATCAAAAATGATCACCAGTAAATCTGTGTTTGATATTTTAATGATAGGTTAACTGTGGAATTGTCAGATATATCAACGATATATACCTGGGACATTTTGAATCGGCTGAGAAGTTTGTCTTCTGTAAAGCGCCAATTACGCAATTCAACTATGAGGAGAAAACATTCAAAGACATTCACATCACAGAAAAGTCTGTGGAATTAAATTCTAGAGATTGTCAACAGGTCTTGACAGAAGATGTTATAACATCTTTTAAAGGGTCGATTGATAACAAGGGAAAAATTGTGAAAAGTATTACAGAGAACGAAATTGAAAAAGTTATGAAATCTTTTCTAAAATTGTAACAAAGTATGTTGTGCCAGGTTTTGAAAATTCGATTTTTTTTAATTCATTTTTCATAGAAACGTTGAAGCTTTTATAGTAAAAAATATTAAATTCACCATTTAAAGACTCTAGAATATTAAAAACAAATATCTGAATTGTATGTGTATTTTGCCGAAGCTTTTTGTTGGTTTTATATTTGTAATAATTTTTTTTTCAATCGGACTGGCACTATAGAATTAAACTTGTTTACCATAATTGTTAAATCTGCAGTACAGTGTAAAAATGTCTCGCCTTACAATAATTGTATATACATGTACATGTTGCTTTTTATCAGTATGTTTCTCTATACTTTTATTATTATTTTTAACTCAAATTGTATTAAGCATTCTTCACAATATCTTTTCACAAATTTTCATGGAATGTTAGTTCATATTCTAATTTTTTTGTTTATATAAACAAACATAGATTTCTAGAGGAATATTACTCCGTTGTATTCATTTCCAAGCATAGAAGATAGCTTTCAATTGAAATATGACTCGATAGGTTTTTTTTAAATTATGTACCCAGAGTCCTAGAGAAATTAAACTCTTTGATTTTTTTTTTTACAAGAAATGCTCTAAGCTTTCAAGAGGAATGGTACACCAGAGTTTCATTTTTGAATTTTAAAGATAGCTAGCTATAGATTTTTGTAGGAGTTGTGCCTAGCTTTCTACAAGAATATTACTCCGGAGTTTTTCTAAGAGGAACGTTATCAGCTCTCCAGAGGAATATTACCTCGTGATTTTAACATAAGAATTGTTAAAAAAAAATGTAGACGAATATTACTTGTTTAACAATTGTAGATTTCGTTCTCGATGAATATTTCTTCTTTATTTTTTACCGAGAATAATACTCTGCAATTATTTGTTTTGATGAGAATTTTAAAAAGCCACCTAGAGGAATATTAATCCATTGTTTTGTTTCTTTTTTTTTTTTTTATTAAAAGTCAAACCGAGTTTTATAGAGAAATATTGCTGTGTATTTTTTTTTCATGAGAACTCTGGACAGCTTTTTAGAGAAACATTACAGTAATTCCATAGTTCTTCTTAAACAAAACGTACATGTAGCTTTACAGAGTAATATTATTGGTCAGTTTTTAAGAGTATTCTAGACAGCTTTCTAGAGGAATATTACTCCGTAGTTCTTTCATAAAAGATAAACCTAGATTTCTAGAGAAATATTACTCCGTAGTACATGTTTTGAGATACACTGTAGCTTTCTGGGGGAAATATTGCTAATTAGTTTATTATTTTTAGACGGGGTCACGTGACTCCGTCTATTAAGTTGAGGCCTCAAAACGGAAGCCGTGCGGAGAACACATGAATTAAATCTACGCTAAATGAAAGAGTGCAGAAATTGTTTTGATTAAAATACAAACACTCTGAATCAAACTAAAGAGAGTGATATAAAGATGTTCTTACTAAAATTAAAGATGTGTTCTGAAAATTTTAAACGTAAAAAAAAAACATAATACTGAACCACTCTTGTACACAAACTACTCGGCTGCGTATTACAAGACTGCATATGCGTCACGATTGTTTACATCCGGAAATGTCATATTAATTCGAACCTGGTGAAATTCGGACAATTTAAAAAAGTTTCTTGACTAGTGATTACTGATTAATCTATTTCGTTTTTTTTTAATTTATGTTGATATTAAATAATAATAATGATAAAAACCTTTACAAAGTTGGTATGAAAGCCCTACAATAAAAATTTCAACATGCAGTAATGAAATTTATAAAATAATGAAGTTTCTTATTTGACCCCGTCTTTCAGTACTGTATCAGTACTTTGATTTAAACAAGAAATGTTCTTTCCGTTCTAGAGGAATATTACTCCGGTGATTTTTTCTTAGGAAATCAAAATATCACTGTGGAGTTCTTTAACAAGATATATACCTAGTTCTCTCGATGAATATCATTCTATTTTTAAATTCGATTTTTTTTAAAAATAGAAATAGCCTTCTAAAAGAATAATACCCTAATGTTCTTTTCAAAGAAACAAGCAACGCTCTCTAGGGGAACTTTACTCAGTATTTTTTTAATGTCCTTAGCTTTCTAGAGGTATATTACTACTTAGATTGTTTTTCAAGAGAAATTGTAGAAAGCTTTCTAGAGGAATATTACTCCTTAGTTTATTTTTCAAGGAAATTGTAGATAGCTTTCTAGAAGAAAATTATTCGTTAGTTTGTTTTTCAAGGAAATTGAAGATAGCTTTCTAGAGGTATATTACTCCTTAGTTTGTTTTTCAAGAGAAATTGTAGATAGATTTCTAGAGGAATATTACTCTAGTTTATTTTTCAAGAAAAATTGTAAAAAAAATCTTTCTAGAGGAATATTACTTCTTTTATTTTTCAAGAGAAATTGTAAAAAGCTTTCTAGAGGAATATTACTCCTTAGTTTATTTTACAAGAGAAATTGTAGATAACTTTCTAGAGGAATATTACTCCTTAGTTTGTTTTTCAAGGAAATTGTAGATAGCTTTCTAGAGGAATATAACTCCTTAGTTTATTTTTCAAGAAAAATTGAAAATTGTCAAAAGCTTTCTAGAGGAATATTACGCCTTTTTTGTTTTTCAAGAGAAATTGTAGATAGATTTCTAGAGGTTTATTTTTCAAGAGAAATTGTAAAGAGCTTTCTAGAGGAATATTACTCCTTTGCTTATTTTACAACAAAAATTGTAGATAACTTTCTAGAGGAATATTACTCCTTAGTTTGTTTTTCAAGAAAATTGTAGATAGCTTTCTAGAGGAATATTACTCCTTTGTTTTTCAAGATAGCTTTCTAGGGAATATTACTCCTTTGTTTTTACAAGAGAAATTGTAGATAACTTTCTAGAAGAATATTACTCCTTAGTTTGTTTTCAAGGAAATTGTAGATAGCTTTCTAGAGGAATATAACTCATTAGTTTATTTTTTAAGAAAAATTGTCAAAAGCTTTCTAGAGGAATATTACGCCTTTTTTGTTTTTCAAGAGAAATTGTAGATAGATTTCTAGAGGTTTATTTTTCAAGAGAAATTGTAAAAAGCTTTCTAGAGGAATATTACTCCTTAGCTTATTTTACAACAGAAATTGTAGATAACTTTCTAGAGGAATATTACTCCTTAGTTTGTCTTTCAAGAAAATTGTAGATAGCTTTCTAGAGGAATATTACTCCTTTGTTTTTCAAGAAAATTTTAGAAGGCTTTCTAGGGGAATATTACTCCATAGTTTGTTTACAAGAGAATTAGATAGCTTTCTAAAGAAATATTACTCAGTATTGTTTTATAAGAAGTATTTCTATCTTTCTAGAGGAATATTCCTACGAATTTTTATCATGCGAAAAGTATATAGCTTCATAAAAGATTGCTCCGTAGTTGTATGTAGCATGGTTGAAAAATATAACCCTGTATTGCATTTATAAGAATTGTAAATAACATTCTAAAGGAAAATTACTCCGAAGTTCTTTAATGAGAAATGAGGATAGCTTTCTAGGTTTCTCAAAGGAAATTTAAATAGCTTTCTAGAGGAATATTTCCCCGTATTATTTTAGGCATAGTAAATAGCCTTCCAGGGGAATATTACTCCGTAGCTCACTAAAATAAATGTTCCTAGCTTTCTAGAAAACTAGTGCTGCGTATTTCTTTTTTCAAGAATTGTAGAAAGTTTTCTAGAGAAGTATTTCTACATAATTTCGTTGTCTCCTATTTGATTTTAAGCAAGAACTTGTAAATAAAAACTTTGAGGAAGAAAACATTGCTTTGTTGTTTATTTTTGATAAGGTTTATGATGAAATAAATATGAGATTCTTAAATTCTAGAATAAAACCCGGAAAAGGTACGGTGAAACACAGTACCTTTTTATTTTGCTGTCCCTTATAAGTAGAACCTCGTTATAAACGAGTACTTTCATCACGTAGACGTTAAACTGCGGGGGGGGGGGCAGTAGGGTAAAGAGACACAGTTACTCTCTGTATTGTTAGTTATTAGTCATGCACCATTGTTTACGAATCAGAGCAAACATTCCTGGTAACTTATTATTTATATTAACCTTAAACTGGATGTGTTGCGTCTCAATATAAATATATCCACTACACATGTAAATTATATTCTTTTAGAACTTGAAAAGCTAATTACTTTCATGCGAATCAATTCAATTATTTGGAAGAGAACAATTTAAATGTTATAATTCATAGATTATAAACCCTGCAGTTCAATAGAATAAGAAAGACATTTGAACTTTTTCTCTAGATACTTGGTTCATCTGTTCATTTTAATCACAGGCTTCTATAGCAGTAAATTTTAGTATGTTGTAACAAAGCAAGAGAGGAATGTGCTAGAATGGGGTTCCTAATCCGATATTCTATTGCGGGGCAAATGACCTTGGCTGTGTAAAGATATGCACTGCCGAATCCTTAAATAGTTCAGTAAAGTTAACTATAGGGTCGTTTCCAGATGTGATGGGAAGTTCGATCAGGAAAAAGATCGCAAAAATAATTAACTCAGTTACCAAGCATAATTAATCTAGTTACAACAGAGGATATTTTATATATACAATTCGTCTGGCAGTAAGCTAAAATTTTTAAAAGCGGGCTTAAAAATAGTGAACTGCCAACTTGATTTAATATCATTTATAGTAGTAGTAGTATCATTGATATATATTCTGGGGGTCACGGCTGGTTTTGTGAGTAGAGTGTTAAGCTACCCCCACGTTTGTGGCGGCGTGCATATTACATGAGTAACTATGCACGTTTGGCGGATTTAGCTTAACACAATTCCATCTCGACTAGCGCCGCTGTGAACAGGGCGCGGCTGCAACATAATTATTTTGACAACTGGTCAATGGAAAACAATTGACAGAACATTGATTAATTGAAATATTGTTTGGCTTAAACATAAACTTACTACAATTCATTGAATTGAGTGAGTATTGATTGATTGAACATTGATTGATTGAACATTGATTGATTGAACATTGATTGATTGAATATTGAAACATTGATTGATTGAACATTGATTGATTGAATATTGATTGATTGATTTAATATTGATTGATATTATTGAAAATGGATTGATTCATTGGACTGAAACTTTTTGATTGATTCAACTGAATATTCATTAATTGATTGGATATTCATTAATTGAATTGATAAATTTATTGATTGATTGATTGAACTTGATATTGATTGATTCAATTGAATATTGATTGATTGATTGAATATTGTTTTATAAGGCTGGCGCACCGCAAAATTTGGAAAGCAAACGCCAGTCTTATAGTGTAAAAAATGACATGTGTACAGTTAATATTGATTGATTGATTGTTTGCTTTGATTGGAGGTGTGCCAAAAACCAATTGGGTCGGCACCCACTGAACACATGTACCTTAAATAATTGATCTGCAACCAGCCGTGGCCATATGATGCCAAACTTAATAAATAAATAATTAAGAAATGGTGTCACTTGTTTTTTAGTGGTAGTCTGTGATAATCGGATTTATGTAGTGAATGCGTTATAAATCCATTTATCACAGCGCCCCACGTGGAAGGATGCGCGCGCAATATATGCGCAAGCATTTGTACATTCCATTCTCACACCATTTCCAAATGTTGCACGTTTAGGGTTTGCTGTGAATTTTTAAGAAAATTTACCCGCCCTTCCACACCCCATATTACTTTGAGTTGTTTTCTGCGCCGAGTTCTTTTCATTTCAGAGAAAGAGGCCTAAGGAGCCAAGCTGTCAATCATTCTAAGACCTTGCCTTAGTCACGACCGGCCAAAGCTGCCATCCCTCGCCATACAGTGATGAATGCTATCGTGATGGACACTTCCAAGTACCAGAAGGAAGGATTTCGCTCACCCAATCGTATTGGCTTATTGACTCTAAACAGGGTGAAGCTGCAACACGATAACTATCGATCAAGGACTAGACAACACCCATCGTCACGGCTGGTCATCTTATTATGCGGACAGTATTGTCTCTGTAATTGACAGAGCGAAGAGCCAGTTGGAGAGATACATGTACATCGTATAGCGCTTAGCACAAATCATCTTGACACGCGTCGCTGTTAACAGGGCGCAGCTGCAACTTGATTATGTGAATAACTTATCGATGGAAAACAATTAATTGACTTGATAATTAACACAGAACATTGATTGATTAATTGAAATATTGTTTGGCTTAAACATAAACTTACTACAATTCATTGAATTGATTGAACATTGATTGATTGAACATTGATTGATTGAATATTGAAACATTGATTGATTGAACATTGATTGATTGAATATTGATTGATTGATTTAATATTGATTGATATTATTGAAAATGGATTGATTCATTGGACTGAAACTTTTTGATTGATTCAACTGAATATTCATTAATTGATTGGATATTCATTAATTGAATTGATAAATTTATTGATTGATTGATTGAACTTGATATTGATTGATTCAATTGAATATTGATTGATTGATTGAATATTGTTTTATAAGGCTGGCGCACCGCAAAATTTGGAAAGCAAACGCCAGTCTTATAGTGTAAAAAATGACATGTGTACAGTTAATATTGATTGATTGATTGTTTGCTTTGATTGGAGGTGTGCCAAAAACCAATTGGGTCGGCACCCACTGAACACATGTACCTTAAATAATTGATCTGCAACCAGCCGTGGCCATATGATGCCAAACTTAATAAATAAATAATTAAGAAATGGTGTCACTTGTTTTTTAGTGGTAGTTTGTGATAAATGTTGAATTAATATTATTTTACTGTATGGTTACAGTTCGAAATATCACCATTTTCCATATAAATGAATATCATACATGATACATTGTTATAATTTTTTTTTTTACAACTCAGTGATAACTCAGACCCACATTATATTTCAAAAATACCTGCAATATAGATTGTTTATTAACCCATGAAAGCATATCAAAACATTTTATCAATATCTTGACATATTCGCTTTTAGTAAAGCTTAATGATATTTTAACTATAACTATATATAAGAAGCCATACCAGTGTCAAAGCAATCTGGACTAAACAACAAACCATAATGACAGCTTCTTGTTGAATTTTGTATTATAATCCAGTTTTGTGAAACAAACGCAATGTTGGATAAAATGACCACACTCCAAGCAAAACCGGCAAACAGACAAACCTCACACCACATGATTCTCCAAGAGAGAGAGAGAGACTGAGAATAGACAAGTTTTTAATCTGGAGGAACAGCTTAGTTATTGATCACAACTAAAGAGTCATTTAGATTGGAAATTCCGAAGGTTTTATTTCGTAATTGAATTGGTTCACTGCTTTCTTAACGTTGTAACTGAGAAAACTCGTTAGCAATAACTAAAGATTTAAATCAAAGTCTACAAAAGAAACACTATGGCAGAACAATAGTAAGTCTGCAGGGACGTAGTTTATTGTTTGTTTTAAATTCTTTTAGAAACCCTGCCTATACATGTATTACTGTCTGTGATCACAAATTTAAAATGCTCAATCTATTTCAGGCAGCAGCAATATCCAGAAGCTACAAGATATGCATAAATATTTATCAACTGTAATTTGAATTAGGCCCTTGTGATGACCTCCATGCAGTGCACATTTCATTGCATGAAATGCCCTCGAAGAATATGAAATTTCTTGGATGAATAGATCTTTATATCTTCATATAAAAAAAAAATTCTTTCAACGAAAAATGATAAAGAACTTTAGATATTTTATAATTTTGATTTCATTTATCAAAGGTACAATTCAAATTCGATAAAATGCATGAAATATGAGTTAAAATGGAAAGAAATCAATTGAAATTAAAGACAACCGAGAATAACAGATATATTTTCATTATTTTTATCAATGATATTTCGAAATATCTTTAAGCAACTTTACCTACTTATGCAGAAATATACCCTCATCACCTGCAAATGGGGTTTATATCTCTCAGTTGAAAAAAAAAAAAGAAAAAAAAAACAAAACATTTGAATATTTACAAATGAGAACTTGAATACAAATTCCTACTGTTTGTGATACTTTTTCCCAGTTTTACTTCATATTTATTGTCTGAAGACCTTTCCGTTTGTATTGACATGTAAGTATTTTATAGTATGAAGATAACCTGTTGCATTATTTTAAAACAAAGCATTCTGTTAGCAGATTAAAAAATGTTATATTTTTCGGGAAGCTAAATCTTCATTCTAAGTAAATCAAAACCTAAGTTTGAACTGTAAAAAGAAATAGTTTAAACAGTCAAACAAGCTGACGATAGAAAAAAAATGCTTGAGTTTCTTATGGACAAAATCTATGTGGCTTTTGGAGACCAGGTCTTCCAACAATCTGTTGGAATTCCCATGGGTACCAATTGTGCCCCGTTATTAGCAGACCTTTTTTGTATTCACATGAAGCAGAATTTATTCAAAATCTTATAGATGAGAAAAGGAAACTCTTGCTGTAGCTTTCAACTCCACATTTAGATATATTGACGACGTATTATAAATTACAATAGTTATTTCCATTAATATGTCGACACGATATATCCCAGTGATCTTGAAATAAAAGATACCACAGAATCTGACCCATCCGTTTCATATTTTGATATTTTACTAGAAAAGGACGTTATTAGTAATCTAACAACCAAGCTTAATGATAAACGTGATGACTTTAACTTTTCAATCGTCAACTTTCCTTACTTATGCAGCAATATACCCTCATCACCTGCATACGGGGTTTATATCTCTCAGTTGATTTGATACGCAAGAGCATGCTCTACGTATGAACAATTTTCAAAACGAGGTAAGTTGTTCACCAAACCAGTTGATGAAACAAGAATATCAACAGTCTCGTTTAAGTCATCATTTCATAAATTCTTTGGTCGATTCAATGACCTTATCAGCAAATACTATCTATCACTAAGACAAATGCTGACTGACGTTTTTCATAGCAATTGATAAGCAATTATTTACACACTAAATGGTCGACGAATTTTTCGTTATTTCTCGATCATGACAAGGAGCACACGGCGGGTGTGACCGGTCGGCAGGGGATGCTCACTCCTTCACCTGGCACCTGATCCCACCTCTGATGTTTTAGAGGTCCGTGTTTGCTCTGCTTCTAACTTGTATCGTTTGAATGCACATCTGAACTTGAATACTGTTCGTTATCTCCTTATATTTCACTTTAAAAACCTTGATTTACTATACTGATACCTGTGACACTATAGTAATCACTTTGAAAACTTTGATTAACTATAGTGATCACTTTGAAACTTTGATTTACTAAAGTTAACTAAAAATTTTTACTTTATGCATCTCAAGATGATCCAAGGTTCCTTGAAGTCTTAGAAACTGTATTGTAAAAAAGTTTAAATTTGCATCTTATCAAAGTACAAATATGCATACATTTTTTTTAGAGAAATTAAATTTCCTTTAATCTGACCTTAAATACTCATGCTTATTAGCATGATATAAAATTAGAAGTGATCTGTGATGCCTTCCAATGATAGCACAACCTTTTTACATTATGTTTTACATAACAATTGATTGATTGATTGATTGATTGTATGTTGTTTTAAGTCCCATTCGAGAATTTTTCACTCATATATAGACTTCACCATATACCGGTGAAAGGCTTCAAATATTGACCTTTACTCGGCACTCAGGGCCATTGAGCAGTGAGGGATCTTTATCGTGCCAACGCCTGCCGTGACACGGGGCCTCGGTTTTTAAGGTCTCATCCGAAGAAACCGCAACTTTCACTTCAAAGTGCCGAGCACATGGCGAAGGAACAGTTGCTACCCATTTTTTATCGACTTAGGTCAGTCGCGGCCGAGATTCGAACTCACGACCTCCCGATCACGGAGCGAGCGCTCTACCGACTGAGCTACCGTGAACGGTCATAACAATTGAAGAATATAAAAGTACTAAAATACAGTATAAGAGTAAAAAACACATAATTTTTTTCCAAATGCCTGGATACCTATAATGTTTTATTCCAAAACATATTTGTTGATGAATTTGCAGTTAGAAAATGCATAGCTGATGCTTTCATTCCTGTTTCATGAAAACATATTGGAGTTGTGATTATCTTTCTTATATAATATTATTTATTTGATTTTTCTTACATATTTCATTTAAAACTTTGATCCCTTATTATGGTCTAATCCTATCCCAATTGGCCATGATTTTAAGAAATTTGAATCTGCTCTACCCGAGGATGCTTCAATATAAATATGACCATCCATGGCGCTTCAGTTCTTGAGAAGAATATTTTTAAAAGATTTTTTAACATATTCGTATATAATTGAACTTCGGTATCTCGAAAACATATCTCAAATACCATGGATAGTGAACTGGAAGTCCTAACCACTTATTCTTTAAGTGGTTATTCCTTAAGTGGTTAATGTAACCATTGTTATCTCGACAACTTGGATATCTCGAAGTTTTTTCTCGGTCCCATTAAGTTCAAGATAACGAGGTTTGACTGTATAATAGTTGATCACCCATTGTAGCGCCACCCCATACCCCTACAGGGTCATGATTTGAATGACCTACCGTGAAATGGTACTCACTGGAGAAAAATAACCTCGGAGAGAAAGGGTTTTGGATGGACATGACCCAACAACCCTTCACTATATCCCCCATACACACACACTTTTCAAGAAGGTGTTTAAAGAAAAGAAATACTGCTCCGATCCCAAATCTCCTACTTTCCTTCTTAATTGAATTATGAAATCCTAATCAAAAGGCTAAAGATAATATAATCCATATATATGAAGAAAACTGGGCAATTTCAAATAAAAAATTCTTTAATGTTGATATTCTGGTTTTATAAAGCAGGAGTTTCCCTACTGCCACTTTCTCCCCGGATACTGTACTCTAGAGAAGGATTTCTCCTCTAGAGGAAATCACACACCAGAGCCGTGGCCCGCGTGGCGCAATGGTTAGAGCGTCTGCTCTAGAGTCGCGGAGTAAGGAGTTGATCCTTACGTTGCGGTTTCGAATCCTACTGTGGGACGTGGAGACCTGTCCTTCGGATGAGACCGTATAAACCGAGGTCCCGTGCTGCAGTAGGTGCTCGCACAAAAAAGATCCATCACTGCTCAATGGCCCTTAGTGCCGAGTATAGGTCAAAATTTGCAACTCTCCAGCGGCAAGTTGTGGCGTCTTCATATGCCTCTCAACTCTCGAGAGGGACGTTAAACAACACACAAAACAAACAAACACACCAGAGCCAAATTTCCCCTTCTTTTCCAGAGAAGAAATTCTTCTGCTTTATCATATATATATATATGTATATAAACCGAAGCAAAATTATTTTACCCGAAAGCTGAAATGAAAGTTAGCTGCTGTTTTAAATGGGGAAAAATTCAATTAAAATGTGAATCCTTATTAACTATCATTGTGTATTTCAAACCATGTAGTTTTAATCCAAAATTTAAATGAGGAATACTACACCAGCATTTTACTTAATTACAATATGTAAACATCCCTTTTGAAATACGATTTCAGCATTGAAAGCCAAGATAAGCCCTTGATCATTTAATACATGTATTATTTTGAATGTTTTGTAGGAAAATTGTAAAATAAATATTTGCAGCACAATAAGACACTCAAGGGCTAAATTTGCTGTAAATATTGTAATGAGTAAAAGAAAAAAAGACAGGCACCCCCTCTTTTTTTCTAAATATATGTAGTACAAGGCCTTTTCGTGAATACGTCGAAACATAGACGTATAAGATCGAAGGTAACAATATTACAAATATGACACTGGCTAAATTAACTCTGTAAATATTCAATGCTTTGTCTCCATATAATTAACATAGGATCCGCCACGTAGACGTGCACCTCTACAATCTTGACCTTAATCAATCTCAACTATAGTTTATTAATGGTATTTTTTGTTAGTATAGGTATGGGATTAGGAGCACTGACATGATTAATCGGTATACAATCACCCGCCACCCCCCATCCCCCCCCTCCCAAAAAAAAGAGGGGAGACAGGATAAAGTAGCTTAAAAAACCTTATTCTTGAGGTGTAGTATCTTTTTCAATGTAATTTTATAAAGGAATCAGATAGGGAGGGGAAACATTCCTGAAGGAAAACTGGCAGGAGTTGGTGAAGATGGGAAGGGGAGGGGTTTAAGATAGGGTAGTTGCCGTTCCCTTCCTAGACAAAGTTATATTGCTTTGCTTTGACCCATTTTTATTAGGTCACCTGAGTTTACTCGGGTGACCTATTGCTATCTGTTTCCGTCCGTCGTCGTGCAACGTTCATCGTGCGATGTGTATTAACATTTAACCATTTTCAGCTTCTTCTCTGGAACCACTGAACTAATTTCAACACATTTTGTTATATGGTATCTAAGGGTAAAGGGGAGTAAAAATTGTTACATTCAAATTCATGGCCCCTGCCTCCCTGGGGCCTAAGGGATGGGGCTAAAGCCATCAAAATTAATGCTATCTTTTAAAATCTTCCAATATTCTCCTGGACATCAAGTAGTCAAACTGTTGGCATGATTGTAATAAAAATTGAGCCCTCTACCAAATTTGTGATATTCATGGCCCAAGAGTCAGGGGTTCTGGTGTTAGGGCGGGGCTCTAATGATTATATAGTAAAACTGCATTAATTCTTTGAAAGTACTCTCTTCTGCTCCTGGGTATTAAGCCGTTGAACTAAGTATATAGTTATAATGAGAAAGTATGCCTCTTTCAAAATGAATTTCATACCCCAAGTACTGGTACCAAGTGTTACCAAGTGGTAAGCAGCTAAGTTGTTTGTGTAGCCTAGAGGCATCACCTCGAGTAAATATACATTTTTCATAGACATTTCTCTTTGTGTACTTAATTGTAGCACTAGGCAAGTGACAAAAACATATCTGTATATATGAATACCTTACACACTAGGCAAGTATTCATTGTACATGTATTTGTATATTTTGCATTCATTATCATCCCTGTGACTTGTGAAAACCAAGTAAGGACCCAAGGAGATAACTTTGGTCTTGCACGTTACAATAAGCAAGGGTATTTTTACCAGATTTTTGAAATTCTTGGACAACATAGCTTTATCTATCAGTTAGCTTTGTTTTATACTTCTATGGATCCTTTACGTGTTGTAATATACTCAGGTAGCCTTTAAGGCCCTTCAGCCTCATGTCTCTTATTCAACCGTTAGTCTAAATATTTATATCACTAAAGACCTTCCGTATTGTCGTAATATAATATGTAAAAGCCAGTTCTTCTCTCAAAAGTCCATTGGTATACCAATTTATCAAAATGGCCGACGTAGTCTTTGGGTTTTTCGCCACAGTGGCATTTATTGTCATAGTCCTCTTTGATGTTGGAGTTGTAACACCTCACTGGGTAACTGTAGAAGACTCTTCTGCAAATTCTACAAGTTGTACTTATGGTCTATTTTACAGTGTGGATTGCCCTACAAATGAAACTGTTAGGACTATATAGTGCATTATTATTATTACAGATATAAATCCTCCCTTTTTCGCTTTTTTATTACTCCTCTATCCGAAAAATGCATTTTTGTTTACTACAATAATCTTTCATAAATATACATTTAAGAACTCTCTATCAAGCAAATATTTTGTCATATCTTATTTCTTCATTATAAAACTTTCGGTGAATATTGTTTTTTTTTTCATGTTAATAAATATCCATATTGACCTCATCGTTCAAAAAAAAAAACAACAAACAAACAAAAAAAAAAAAACAAAAACAAAAACAAACAAACAAGAACAACAACAAAAAACATTCTGATTTATCAAAATTTTAGCAAGTTTATTTATTCCTTTTAGATATACACAGTATATTCATATTGAGTTAATGCATGAGTTAACCCAAGCAGAACAAATCTTTATTGCAAAATCATACGTGCGTGATGTTTGCTGAATAGGGTCGAATTATCTTCGATAATGACAGTTTGTCCTTTAAATTATGAAAACCTTGCAGTGTAAATAAACCAAATATTAGTCAGACTTCTTGATGAACAAGATTTAGTCGCAGGAACAACGCTCTTCATTTTTTACCTTCTCACAATGTATTGGTATTTTGAATATATAAAATTTTCAGTTTTAATAGCAGAAATATTTCACAGTTCCCTTATTTTATAGTAATTTATTATTTATTTAAATGTTTGTACTTATAGATCAAAACAATAATTGTAACTAAAAAATATTTTCAATAATTTGATATTTACAGTTTTCGATACTTTAGTGATTGGGCTAAATATAGCGACTTCTGTATGTTTGACCATCTATCCTTTTTTTCTGGATCTGTATCTGCTCCATTTGTTGCCGAAGCGATGAAAATGATGATAGCCCAACATGTGTAGATAATTGTTGTGCTTTTTACTCGTTGCCATATTCTCTTGCAGGTATGTACACGAGTTTAAATTTACAATGTATATACCTCACATTTGCGAAGAATAGAGTGAAACTTGTACACACAATAAATATACTGCTTATGATTCACAGACAAAATTGTACACACAATAAATATTTACTGTGGTGGTCACATGTATATAATAAAGGAATTGTTTTTTCTTGACAACATTCATTTGCATTTAAGTTGTTCGTTTTTATTTTAGGTTATCTTACTTCAGTCTTATTCAGAACAAATAAAAATCAAAATTGTTAGATTCTTATTATAGATTATTCTTCATTTAAAAATGCTAGATTGATACTTCAACATTGATGAATTTATTGCTCATGCATGTACATAAGTTTCACTTATACTCTTGCAGAACCATACTATACTACAAACTTCAGTGGCTATATGATTAATTTGGGGGTGCTTTTCATAAAATCTCGAAAGGTTTTATGTAAGTATTCAATTTGTAGTCTGTGTACAAAGTGAATATATATTTGTAGGTCTTCTTGGGTTTGCATCCATCTTGATAGTGGTAACCAAATTTGGCCATTTTCAACTTGGATTGTCATTTTATCTTACCGTTGTCGCAATCTCTATGATTCTTGTGCAGGTACCTAACTTACTTAAGAATCCCTAAATAATTTTGAAAATCCTACTTCTGCACTTAGATTGGTCAACGTTATAAAATTTTTGCACCGAGATTGGTTCTTCAATTTTCAGACTGTACTTTTGACAGTATATTCTGTACTATCCCGCAATACTGCTGAAAAATGCACAGTATTCCTTGTCTATAGAAGAAAGCATTTTCCTATGTAAGTATCTGTTCTTTGAATCTAGTATTTCACACTATTCCAGTAAATTGCCATTGCAAACTTATCGATAATATTTTATTTTATTTTTAGTGGAGGAAATTATTCAAGCTTAAACTGAAACTCAATGACAACATCTTTTAAAAATTTAAAATATGGATATTGTTATAATTTTTATATATCCACGAGAGAATAAAACATAAAGGATGATGCCATAGTGAGTGATGTATACAATTCTTGATGATTTATAACCATTATAATGTTTTGCAGTAAATTAAATACAATATTACATGTTCATATGTATTACTTACTGTTTTGTTATCTTCGTTATTTTAAATTAAATGATCTTTGTGATCTTTAATTCTTTCTTGTCAAATCAATCAAACAATCACAAAACTAAGACTTGGGTTGTCATATAAAACAAACAAATTATCAATAAAAAATAATTGAAGCAGAACAAAATACAAAATTGATCTATATAACTCATTAAGGTAGACTCACATACCAAATTCAGCTCGATATCTGCAAGCGTTCAGGGAAAAAAAAGTGCAGAAAAGCAGGTTGGAAATCTGGTTTCCTTCAAAATTTAAAAAAGGCCGTAATTCCATCAAAAATCTTCGAAGCTAAACATAACGCAAACTTTGTCTGTAACATATGAAGGTACATGTTCACTCACATACCAATAATCAGTTCAATAGATACAACGATTATTAAAACATCGCGGAAAACCAAGCGAAACAAACTGACAGACAGACAGAGGGACGGATAAACGGACGGACAAACGAGGAGAAAGCTATATTCCTTACCGGTTTCACGGGCAGAGAACCAATAAATGTCTATTATTGTGAATGTTATATGAAGATAACGAACATTCTATTACAGTAATTTCCGAATAAAAAAAACGCCGCTTCCATTATTCTCCAAATCACGAACGTCATCAAAATATTATCAAATCAGAAACAAATATTAAACTTATAAAGGAGAATTAAAAAAGTGACTTTAGAATGTAATACATATTTAGATTATAACGTTGTCTCGTTTTCTGCAGTCTACATGGAGTGTGTAGCCTCAAACAGCACACAAATGCTTGTTTTTATAGCTATAGGGGCTGCTCCACAGACCTCCCCACAACATTTTAACTCAGTGAATTTACTGTTAAAGCAATACAATCGACAGAAGATTTTGCTATTTATAATCATATGATAATAAATGCAGCAAACATAATTTTAAATGCTCAATTAAAGAATATTTGTAATCCAACGAAAGCTATAATCGTCTGCATTCCTTTGCAATCGATAAAGAAGTTAACCCCTAGTGTTACATGGAACAGCCAAATCACTTAATGGTGACCTTATTCGTTTCTCAATAGAGGAAATGATCAGCCATATTTTAGAGCTATTAGACGAGTACAATTGAAAATTCTTGTTGTTGTTGTTGATGATGCAGGATAACCTCCTCGGTCTAATAAATTTTCTTTGAAATATAAAAGTCTCGGCTAACGCCTCGGCTTTTATTTTTTAAAACAACATTTCTCGACCTCAGAGGTTATCCTGCAACATTAACGAAAACGCGAAATTCATTTCTTAAGTAATCATGATCAAAAGTCAAAAAAAAAAAAAAAAAAAAAAATGAGGACAGGTTAGCTTTATTAGCTTTCAATCAGTTCTCTCTCTTTTTTTTTTTTTTTTTTTTTTGATATTTATGTGTCGATGGAGGACAGATGATGCAAACAATTATGGATTCCTGGATTGATATACATCTTTGGATCTATTTTGTTTGTAAATGATGCAAACGTCAAATTTCTAAAAAATTAAGAAATTAAACTTTCTCTGATCTCTGATCTTCAAAATTCTATTTTCCCCTCTGGCCCTTTTAAATCTAATGACTTTACAACGCTTCATAGGATAATATTTTGAAAGTTTTAATGAAAAATTAAATGCATTACTTTTACTAATATAATAATGGCTTTAGTTATTGTTTCAATGACTTTTTATGAATGTTTGGCTGTATCATCTGTCCTTACGTTTGAGAAAATTATCGGTAGAATTTTTTCCATACATCTGTTCACTGTCAGTGTGAAACCCCCTCATGTCATCATTAAGTAAGCATTTTTGAGATCTTTTTACCTGATTTTTTATATGAATATACAACCCTTAAATTTTTCATTTTGTTTTAAGTGTTTATTTCAAGATATATACATCTGCAAATAATTTCCTAAGATGAACATATTGAAGAGAAAATATGTTCAATTCTGTATGAACTTATTATGAGGTCAGAGGTAATGGGGTGTCCGAATCACATGGCGAGATGATAATCGTGCCTAGCTTAGGCTACATATTTCTGTCACAGTGAAACTGGTTTCGGAACTTCTAGCTAACTGATACATGTGGATTGTTTTCAATCAAAAGATGTCCATTAGATCTTCCTTTGGTATGTAGAATGATTTAAATAATTAAAATCGTGCTTACCTTTTTAACCTGAAATTCCTTTGAAGGTGTGTAAACTGAAACGGACGATACCACCGCTTTTGATTCAACATATGAAATATATGGAGATAACGAACGCTATTCAAGGTCAAAAGTCCATTAAACAATACAAAATAGGAGCAGAGCAAACACAGACCTCCAAAACATCAGAGGTGGGATCAGGTGCCATGGAGGAGTGAGCATCCCCTGCCGACCGGTCACACCCACCGTGTGCTCCTTGTCATGATCGGGAAGTAACGGAATATCCGTCGACAATTCAGTGTGTAAATAATGGCCTAACAATTAGTATGAAAAACGTCGGTCAGCATTTGACTCAATGATAAATTGTATTTGCTGACAAAGTCATTGTATCGGCCATAGAACTTACGAAAAGATGACTTTAAACGAGACTGCTGATATTCTTGTTTCATCAACTTGTTTGTCAATAATTTACCTCGTTTTAGAAATTGTACATAGAGCATACTCTTGCATATATAAATAACTCATAAAATAATAAGATTACTCTCAACACCAATCATTCTTCTATGATTTTAAACGGAACTTTTCTGAACTTACATGTAATTGCTAAACATCAACATTAACATTCAAATGTTGGAGCTAGGCGAACTTTCATGACCAATAACTTCCAGTTCTAGTTCACTGCGCGTCACAACATAGTGATACGGCGGGCCGTTTGTGTAATATTTCTATTCGAATATTCGTCTCAAATGTAAATATAAGAAATAAATAACAAGATTAAAAGGTTCACTGAGAAATGAACTTGGTTGGTACGTGATCAAATCTACTGAGAAGCCCTTCGGGCTTCACGAGATTTGATCACGTGACCATCCAAGTTTATTTCTAAGGAACTTTTTAACCTTGTTATTTATTTCTTCAGTAGTGGAAATGAATATACAAAAATATACATGAAATACAATTTTAATAATAACTGTTGGATATGACTCTTAGATACATGTAGCTATTTTTGCATTCTGAAAAAGAAAAGGTTTCTTAGTATAGGATTGTAAAGGGAAGTGCTGTTTGTTCAATTTTAGAAGCAAATATCACTTTAGACGTTATGTTAAAATTGAAATATGTGATTAGTAATACTACATTGTACATTATATGAAATAAGTTAAAATGCTCAAAGGTCCAAATAAGGAATTAAAATTGAGAAGAGCAAGCAAGGGCCCCTGAAAACGTTAGATGTGGAATCAGGTGCCATGGAGGAGTTAGCATCCCCTGTCGACCGTGAGCCGTGTGTGATTGGGTAAACTGATGAATGCGTAGTCAGTTCCATATAGATATAATTGCCTAACAATCATTATTCAAATTTGACCTACCAACATGTGTATTTGCAAAAGGTCCTTATATTGGCAGTAGAATTTGCGAGATGTTGACTTATAACTAGTTTGTTGATATCCTTGTAACATCAACTCATGTCAGAAGCCTGTCTAAGGTTAGAAAATGATGCACGCAGTCATACTTTCGCGTATTGAATGAAAAGGGTGACATGGACATCATATTCAGGTGATAATGGTTTATTTGTACATAAATAAGGGAAGTTGACGACTGAAAAGAAAGTCGAGACGTTAATCATAAAGTTCAGTTGTTTTTGCCAACAATGCCTTTCCTTATTAAAACTTCCAAGAAGTAGATATGTCAAACTCTAAGGTGTCTTTTATTTTTTGTTCAGTTGGATGTATCAAATCAATGTATATGTATGAAGCAAATGAATATAATTAATTGTTGAAACGTCATCGATATATCTTAATGTTGAGTTGAGAGACTTCTCCTCATGTAGAAGTTTTCAAAATAAATTCTGCTTTATAATAATACAAAAGATAGCTCTGTAGCTCTGTAAAGGGGCACAATTAGTACCAATAGAAATTCTAAGGGATTTTTTGAAGAACTGATTACCAAAGACTACATAGATATTATCAATGAGAAACCAAAGCATCTTTTTGATACTAATTTCAGAGTACATGTGTGTAAAACCTGAAACTAGTATACAATGTAAACATATATTAAACATGTTAAAATGAGTAAAAAATTTTCATTTTATGCTCTTTAAATGTAATTTGTGATAATTTTTAGAAGAAATTTAGCAAAGTAATTCTGTAGAGGACGAAAAAAAAAATTCGTGTTTTATTTATATTAAAGAGCAATTTTCTATGATGTCAAAAAATACTGTACATGTTATGATATATATAAAGATTTTCTGAATCAATTCGCACTTGACAATTCCTGAAAATAAATAATTAATTTTCTAAAAATACTAAAATACATATAATTTGACATCATAGAAAATTGCTCTTTAATATAAATAACACACGAATTTTTTTTTTTCGTCCTCTACAGAATTACTTTGCTAAATTTCTTCTAAAAATTATCACAAATTACATTTAAAGAGCATAAAATGAAAATTTTCTATTTGATAAAAGGCTTATTAAAAAAATGGTTATGTTAAAATAAACACATTGCAAAATTAAGAATTTACCTGATCTAATCCTTTTTCATTTTTTTCCTTTTTTGCGTTCAAGACAGTTGTGCAATTTTATCAATATATTTAATTTAGATAAAGTTTAAGTTTCTTTGTGTAAAAATAACACATTTATCTTTTTTGTCAGTCAATACATTAATTAGAATTGAATTAAACAATGTATATAAAATAAAATCTTTTTAACAGATGTTCGACATATTCCCTTATCAAACATTTGCTTTTAATACCGGGCACTCAAAAATGGCAATAGGAGGAATAAAACAGGATCATTCTTCCTACTCTACTATTGAAAATCATGTAAAAAATGAATAATTGGTATAAAACCTTAATATCACAAATTATGTCAATTGCTAATTTTTTATTTGCGGCAAGTTAGCGTCTAATTCAGTGAGAAAAATTGCAAAATTGTAATGACAAAATCAATTTTGTAAATCCCTTCATATCAGTTTAAAGGTTTGAGCATCAAATGAGAAGTTATTTATACGTGTAAAACAGATACTCGAATATTAACTGATTTATTAATTCATTTCAAACTAAAAAGTATTTAATATCAAATTATGTGAACACAACGAACGAAGACTGAATAAGAGACAATAATTCTGCAGGTATTTAAAAATGTTTTTCCCTCACTGAGATTGAAATTAATAACCAAAGCAATATACAATTAAAATTGGAATTTGTTGCACCAGAAAACTCATTTATAAACACTCATGGGGGAAACCCTCATTTATTAGGTCTAAGAATTACTAAATAAACAACATTAACATCCTTAAATTGATTAAAGTTTAAACAATTTTCCAAATAAAAAATCATTTATTTTGGTTCACTTGTACATTTAACATTTACAAATAAACATTGATAAGTATTTCATTCGACCAACAAGTCACAGTTTCATTCACATTAATCCGCATATTAAAGGTAAATTAGAATTGTTTTCTCTCTTTTGGGATCTTCAAAATCAAGTTCACTGTAACATAGAATATGTGAGGAAATGAAATAGAATGAAATTATTTCAAGCAAGACATCTAGTTAACAATATTTTTTTGTGCAAAAGTACACTTGTACTTTCATTTTGCCTTCATCATATTTCAACATATGTTTTACGTATGTGCCAATAAACACTTCCAGATCTAAAGTTTATTTGTTGTTAATAAATCAATAAATGTAAATACTGTGAAATTTACTAATTTTAGTATGGCTTTTATTTTAGTTGTTTTCGTAGCTTGAAGAAATCCACGAATTCATCACCTGCACGAAATGTAAAATTTCAAATACTTCTTCAACTATATGAATTCAAATCCCCACGAACCGGTTTTTTCCCTCTCACTTCAAAACTTTGAACCCACAAAAAAATCTTATTTTACAGTATTAGGTAGTCCCTTAAAGTATGTCATTCGTAAAACAAGCACAGGCTGGCCTTTTTCATTTTTTGGACAATCAACACTGTAAAACAGGCCATAATTTCATATTCTTTAAGGCGCGGAAGAGTTTACTAAAGGGGTGGAAGTGTTGACTGAAGGCGTGGAAAAGTTTACTGGTGTTTCGTGCACAGTAAGCCAGTTTGGTGTGAAGGCTCCAACATTAAAAAGCACTATAACAATAAATGCAATGCAGGCGAAAAATCCAAATACCACATCTGACATCGTAGCCTAAAAGTTGAATAAAATTTTGCATCAATTTCCGTTTAGGTAAGCGTATCTGCGATCGAGGAAAAGTAAACATTCTTTAAACGTTTGAAAGCTATGTTAAGTACCAAAAAACATGTACATTTGACAAAAATAGAAAGAATGTGAAACAAAGCGGATAAAAACGCCAGGAAATTTAGTTACACATAGATCAAATATCCAAAGGAAAACTTGAAAAGCAAGACAAGATTGTCATGTTATAAAGATAAATATAGGATCTACCATGATTTGTGGTTGGATATGATTTTTATCCAACGATTAGTTTGCTTGTTTTTATCCCTTCGCCTTGGCGAGGGGTAAAAACACACAACGAGTTGGATAAAAATCATATCCAACTACAAATCATGGGAGATTCTTTTTGTCACATTTTTAAACATATAACTGTAAATGTTTTTACATTGTTTTTATATATGGATCCACCTTATTTTACTTCATCACTTTCACGCAAAAACCATCGTGATGTCACAACAGTGGTATGTGAAAAAATATCCAATGAGTGATATCCACGGGATAAAGGGGTAAACCTGTGATAAATGATTCCATTCATACACATTTATATTTTGTAACAAAATTTCTAAGTATGTAAAATTCATGAAAACCAGATCGGTCGTCAGTTTCTCTCTCTGTCTCTGTCTCTATACGCAAGCTTGATTTCTTTTCAGTCAGAGGCTTCAGAGTTATACACCTCAGACACTATTTTTACAATCTCGTTGCCTAGCTACCTGTTCTGATACAAAATGTCCTTTAAATTAGATTTTGGCACACTCATACCTAATGAGATACAAAAGACTCAAATTTGAGTTCATTTCAACACAGCATTTAGGGCATGGTCCGACACGAAATTGCGGAAACAAATAAAACAGACGAAGAGCTAATATAGTAAAACAGACGTTTAACTATTTGAATAGAAAATTTCTCAACCCTGATCATGATCCTAATTTCTTGAATAGTTGATCAGCGGTTTCCACTTAGCTCCACTAGCTTCTGACTTTTCAGTTTGTCGTCATTTTCATTGGTCTACTAAGCGCCTATTCCATCTAATAATACCTACAGTCTTTCTTAGATCTCATTTGCCAGGTATAAACCGTGTTCAAAACTAGTAGTTGTGTCGTTCTAACGTTTTCTTTTCCTTTCCCGTAGGTAATCACCAAACTTATGCATAAGGATGATGATATGTTATGGATTAAAAATTGTTCAAGGCATCACTCTGAGGCAAAGGGCGTGGTCTCAAGGTCACTTTAAAGTTGACATAAAATTATGCTTTGTTAAAACTGATATTTTGCACACTACAATGACTAGGATAATCAATTCTTGTGCATCTAAGGACCTCATGTTATATTGACTCAAAAGTAGATCACAGTGACTCATTTTTTTTTATTTTGCAGGTATTCATTTTCAATTTGATTTTTAAGCATATCTTGGACATTTTGAAGCCTATTAGCATCAAACTTGTCAGTTTATGCATCATGGGGCCTTGAAGTGTGTCAATTAAAAAGTAGATCACCATGACCTCTTTCAAAATTTTATAACTTATCATTTTCAAGATGTCTTTAAGTTTTTTTTCGGATACTGAGAGGTTTAAAATCATCAAACCTTGTCAGTTGATACATGTTGGGGCATTGAAGCATATTTATTAAAAGGAAGGTCACAGTGACTTACTTTCTGAAGTTTTCTGGTATTCATTTTGATATTGTTTTAGAAGCATATTTTGGACATTGTGAAGCCTAGGATCATCAAACCATGTCATTTCACGAATCCTAAGGCCTCGGAGTATATCAACCAAAAAGTACGTCACAATGACCTACTTTTAAAATTTTATAGCTATATTTCAACATATTAGATACTAATCGGCTTAGAATCATCAAACTTTCTCAGGTGATACAACTTGAGACATCGATTTATGTCAACCAAAAATTAGGTCATCATGACCTACTTAAGAAATTTCATGGCTATATTTAAATATTTCAGAAACTAATTTGCTTAGAATCATCAAAGTTTGTCACTTCATGCATCTTGGGTCCATAGAATGTATAAACTAAATAGTAGGTCATGATGACCTGATTTTTAATTTTAAGGCAAGTAGCTCAAATAATAAAAAGCTTAAAATCATCAAACTTTGTCACTTAATGGATCTTGGGATCTCAGTGTATGTTAACCAAAAAGTAGGTCACGGTGCCCTAACACAGCTACATGTATATCTAAATATTTCGGATAGTAAAAGGCTTAGAATCACACTTTGTCAGTTGATGCATCTTGGATGTATTAACTAAAAGAAAGTCACGGTGACCTACTTTATTAATTTCAAGATTTTTTTCTTCTATCTATTTCAAATGATAAGAGGCTTAGAATCATCAAACTTTGTCACTTGGTGCATCTTGGTTTCTCGCAGTATGTTAAACAAAAAGTAGGTCACATCAACCTTCTTTTGGAATTTCGCAGCAATATCTAAATATTTCGAATAATAAAAGGCTTGTAATGATTAAAATTTCAGTTAATGCATCTTTGGTTCTTGGATTATATCAACCAAATAGTATATCACTGTGACCTACCTTTTGGAATTTGACAATTTTATCGCAATATTTAATATTATAAGAGCTTATAATCATGAAATTTTGTCAGTGGATGCATCTTAGATAAACGGAATGAGTCGAAAAATGTACGTCACCTTGGCTTATATTTGGAATTTCACAGCTGGATCTCAATATATAGGTCCCAAGAGGCTTAGAATCATCAAACTTTATTAGTTGACTCACTTTGGTCCTTGTTTTATGTCATCTTAAAAGTAGGTCACTATGTCCTACTTTTGGAATATCATTGCAATTTCTGAATAATTAAGATAATAAGGGATTCAGAATCATCAAACTTTGTCAGTTGATACATCTTTGGTTCTCAGACTGTGTTTACACTGTGGTCACGGTGACCTACTTTTGGAATTGCAGGGCTTTATCTAAATATGTTAGATACTTAGAGGCTTAGAATAGAAGTGATAGGGTTGTAAAATTTATCAGAAGAGCGATTAGGCCCTTAGGCCTCTTGTCTACTCTGAGAATAATAATGAACTTTTAAGGGTTTTGATCAGAATTATAGAAATTGTCTGGGCAGCATTTTACAAAAGAACTTACAAATACAACAAAAATCTAAAATGCAATTTATTTGATTTTTTTCTAATCAAATTGCAATTTTCCTGAAAATAAGGATTTAGTTTTGTAATTTCATAAATATACAGATAAAATCTCACAAAATTCTAAAATTGACGAGATTTTACATCTGTGTGATATTTTTAGACTTAGATCGTTTGTTAAACAGGGCTCTGGAAATAGATAAACTGAAATGATATGTGTAAATACAATATATGGCTATAAAAACCGTCAAGCGTTTTATTGAATAAAAAACATAACCTTTTCCAACCCGGGTTATATAAGTTTTATTAAGACAGATATAAAATTTATTCCTTATAATTCAATTATCAATCTTAATTGTCAAATAGGAGAAGATAAGAGTGAAAAATAAATTTCACAGATCATTGAATTACGTATTAATAGTATGAAATATGAAGATAACGAACAGTAATCAAACTCAAAAGTCAATTTGAACAATTCAATTAAGAGCAGAGCAAATGCGGACATCTAAAAACAGTTAAGAGGATAAAACGTCCGCTTAACTGGGACCTCGGGTCACCCGCAAATAGTTCGTCATTTTGCGTAGTAATAAAATATTACATGAACTCTTCAGCCATTAAAGGCACAAAAGTAAATTCATCTATGCATATCAATACAGTGACCGCAGGTCACTTTATATTTTTAATTGAATTTTATTTAACAAAGTTTAAAAGTCTTACTCAAATCCAATTATATTAATGACTTTACCTCTATCTACTTTCTAGTAGATTAGCACGGACGTGAAAGTGATGTTTTTAACGTTTAAACACAAGACGACAAGTTGTTAATAGGTCAGGCCCATAAAAAACGGTGTAAGCCCCCCCCCCCCCCCCCGATTTTGCCAGTATATTCTGTAGAACACACCCGCCACGTGCTTATTGTCATGATCGGCAAATGGAAAAATTCGTTGACAATTCAGTGTTTAGATATTGGCTTAACAACCAGCACGAAAAACATCAGTCAGCATTTGACTTAATGATAGATTGCACATGCCGACAAGGTTATTGAATCGACCATATAACCTGCGAAATGCTGAGTCGAGCACTAACACAGAGATTTGCCCCCCGGAAGCAGAAGCGGAAACTCCAAGAACCCTGAAAACAACAAAAAATGAAGAGGCACCGCAATCTCAAAGTGGATCAACTCTCATAATTGGAAGTTCAATCCTTCAAAGAGTGAGAACCCGTGGATTGAATAAATCTGTGAAAGTGTCTACAAATAGAGGAGCCAAAGTGTCCCATATAAGAGTAAAATTGGCCAAAATGAATGTGTCGCCCTTTCGTAATATTATCATTCAGGCAGGTGGGAATGATGTTTCAAGTAACCGCGATCCGGAAGCAACTGAAAACGATTTCGTGGAAATTATTTGTGATCTACAAAAACTGCACTCAGGAATACAAGTGTACCTCTCCGAAGTCTTGCCACGTAGGGATGCTACGAAAGCCATGAAGGGA
Organism: Saccostrea echinata; assembly: GCF_033153115.1. Classification (NCBI taxonomy): domain Eukaryota; kingdom Metazoa; phylum Mollusca; class Bivalvia; order Ostreida; family Ostreidae; genus Saccostrea; species Saccostrea echinata. The sequence continues at coordinate 1,401,741 of NW_026889794.1, read as the reverse complement.
CATGAGGATTCTCAGAAAAATGTAAAAGTAAACCGAGATCTCGAATTATACAATCCGTTCTCTCGGATTGACAATCTGTTATAACGAATTACCAATCCGTTCTCTCATATTATCAATTCGTTTCCTCGAATTAGACAAACTGTTCTCTCGGATTGTAATTCATTCTCTCGATTTAAACAATTCATTTCCGTGGAATGTTAATCGTTCGTGCGAAGGACATATTTTTTTTCTCAAAGATCCCTTCGTTCCATTACATAATTTCATGCACCATTTGCTGGTCTACCAGCTGATATCTGAGTGTATTTATTCAAATTATCATCTCAGATATGACAATATGTGTTTAATGAATAGAATATAGAATATTACACACTTTACATTTCATTACATACAATGGTCCTAACTGAGAAAATTACATGAACATTTTTCAAATACATATATTAGTACTCATATTTATACAAGTCAAGTCTGGAATTTTTGTGTTATTTTAGAATCATGGGAAGCCCTGATAAGAGTAGACATGGGTCCTGTGTAATTATTTTTAATGATATCTACTTTGACTGACTTAATTTAAAAATATTACGGAACATCCGGTTGCTTAAACAAAATAGAACGCTTTCTTGATATAAGAGAATGGATTCTCCAAGCCGTAATTCGAGATAACGAATTGGTAATTCGTGGGAAGGATTGTGTAATTCGAGATCTCGAATTACAAATCGAGATAATGAATTGGTAATCTGTGGGAACGAAATGTGTAATTCGAGATCTTGAATTATAAATCGAGGGAACGAATTAGTAATACGTGGGAACGGATTGTGTAATTCGAGATTTCGGGTTACTTTTAAACTTTTTTGAGAATCCTCCTGTCCCTTCATGGCTTTCGTAGGATGCAGATGTAAGTGTGGTAAATGAGATTATCAAATATGTGTGCAAAGAATACGGAACTACTCTTATCCCGATGAGCAAGTCTTTCCAAAAAAATCAAGCAAACGAGCTCTACTGGAAAGATGGCATTCATTTGTCTGATAATGGCACAGCTGAATTACTAAAAAACATAAACCAGTATGTTCATATTCTTAAACAAAAGGAAAACAGTGTTCATACCGATTCATTTGTAGTATTGTGGAGAAGAGGGCCACTCTACTCGGAACTGTTGACATGGGAAAAAAGTATCGTGTTGGCATTGTGGTAAAATGGGACATAAGCAAAAGTTTTGTTCCTTTTAGGAAATCGGCAATGAAAGAAATGCCGAAGAACAAAATCGTGAAGATCCCGAACTTATTGTCTCAAATACACTTTTGTCCCCTGTAAATAACAATATTTACTCTGTGCTAAATAATTTATGTGATGAATGTAACAATGTTATTTGTACATGTGAACACTACTTGTACACCCATAAAATGCTCAATAAGTGTTCAAATGCTCAAAACAAAAACATGTTTAATATTAGTGTTCATGAAGGGGTACAAAAAATTAGCCTTACTAAGAATGTTACACAGATAAGTCCTCAGAATAATTTAATTCAGAAAGAAAATTCACCCTAAAAGACTTGCACACAAAGTAATGTTACTGGATTTGGACTGGTTAAAAGAGGTTTACGTTTTGGAAACTTAAATGTATTTCATCTAAAACCCAAAATTGACGAAATCAAATTGTTGCTGGTCAAGCCATATAATCTCATATATTACATTGTTAAACAGTTAAATTGTTTTAAGATTTCCAAGGAATAGGATCATCTAACCGGGTCATTTGATTCATCTTGGAGGAATGAAGTTTTATAACACAAAATAAGGTCCTATTGAACTCATTTTAAAAAATTCTAAGGTAAAATTCTAAGGTTTAGATATTACTGGATTTGCTTTTGAGAGAAAGGATAGACGTTTTAAGTCAGGTGGGGGAATTGTTGTGTATATTTCAAATGATATTACTTATAAACGTAGAACAGATTTTGAAGTAAGTAATATTGAAACTATTTGGCTAGAAATCAATCTTAAAAATTCTAAACCTATTTTTTACTGCTCTGTCTACCGTCCACCATCTACCCACTCCTGCTGGGTAGAGGATTTTGCAAGGGAGATAAACCTCGCCTCCTGCTGTGACGACAGCGAAATTATTATTACAGGTGACTTCAACATTGATTTACTCAAAGACCCCCCGCGATGCTGGACATCTGCTTTAGAGGAATTTGGACTAACACAAGTAATAAATGCACCAACTAGAGTTACTAACACCTCTTGTACGCTCATTGATCACTTTTATTCTACCATATCAAATAACATATGTGAAGTAAATGTACCCCCAATATCCTTATCTGGCCATTACCCTATTTGTGCAACCCGGAAATCTAATTGCATGCAACGTAGAAACAAACACATAGAAATTAAATATCGTGATTTCAAAAACTTTAACGAGTCAAATTTCCTGTCTTTCTTAAAAACTGAAAATTTTGATAGTCTTGCAGAATTACACGATCCTAATGACATTCTTCATACTTTCTATAAAATGTTTAATAATGTCCTTGACAGACATGCCAAAGTTAAATGTAAAAGAGTTAAAAGTGAAACTAGACCAAAATGACTAACGAAGGAAATAAATGAAGCTAGACATTTACGAGATTTTTACCACTATAAGGGGGATTTTGAAAATTTCCGAGCATGGAGAAATAAAGTTGTACTCTTGATTGACAATGCAAAAACTTTGTATTACAGATCAGCGATCGAAGATAGTTCAGATCCTAGAGAAATGTAGGGATATCTTAATCAATTGGCATCTAATTCTAAAACTTTTACTCCTACCCATATCATTCATAATGACTCAGAAACAAACAATTCACAAGAAATTGCTGATATCTTTAATGAACACTTTACAGGTATTTCAAGTAAACTTTTACTTAATCTTCCAAACTGCAGATTTAACCCAGAATTGTTAAGACAATTCACAAAATCTAAACTTGGTAATGAAAACTTTTTTAGTCTTACACCAATCAGAGAAAATGAAGTAGTTAATTTGTTGAACGGGCTTGATGTCAATAAATCGGCAGGCATTGACTTCATAGGACCTCGTCTCCTAAAACTATCAGCTAGTATCATTGGTAAATCAGTCACTCATTTAATTAATGCTAGTATCAGTAATGGTATTTTTCCATCGAAGTTGAAACAAGCAAAAGTCACCCCTGTATACAAAAAGGGCAACAAAGCAGACCCTGGTAACTACCGTCCCATTTCTATACTACCAACATTATCTAAACTAATTGAAAAGCACATAGCAAACCAAATGCGAGATTTCACCTCAACTTTTGATCTTATAACAAAATCTCAATCTGGATTCAGAGAATTTCACTCTTGTCAAACAGAACTTACTAAATTAACTGATGCTTGGTTGCATGCTATGGATCAAGGTAATCTCATAGGCATAACATTTTTGGATTTCAGCAAAACTTTTGATTTAGTGAGTCATGACATTCTTATAGATAAATTAAAGAATTACAACTTTGATGAATTGTCAATTAAGTGGTTTCACTCGTATCTGAATAACAGGACACAATGCGTTAAAATTGGTACATCTTCTTCTGATGCCTTACCTGTCACAGCAGGAGTGCCACAGGGATCCATATTAGGTCCCTAATTGTTTTTGTTGTATGTTAATGACCTTCCCCTACATATATGTCATACAATAATTGATATGTTTGCTGATGATGCAACTCTGCATGTTTATGAGAAAAATATATTGAGTATTGAAACAGCTCTAAATTCTGACTTAGTAAATATTGAAAATTGGTGTTTAGAAAATCAAATGGTTTTAAATGTTGATAAAACAAAATGTATGCTGATGGGAACCCAACAAAGAAAATCGAAATTAAATAATCCAAATCTTAATTTACATGTCTCTGACAAACACCTTGACAATGTTGAAACAGAAAAACTACTTGGGGTACATATAGATCAAACGCTAAATTTTCATGACCATGTTGACTCAGTCTGCAAATCTTTAACATATAAATTATATACCTTGCGAAAAATCAAGAAATTTCTTCCTCTTAAAACTAGAACACTGTTTTACAATGTCTTTATCCTGCCTTCTATTAATTATTGTCTGACGGTCTGGGGTAATGCACCAGATAGTTACTTGGAGAGAATTCATAAGCTCCAGAAACGGGCCGCTAGAATTATTCTTGATGCTGCCCCTGATGCTCCATCTAAGGCATTATTTGAAAAATTAGGCGGCTATCTGTTTTTGATTTAGTAACTTTACACAAATGTACAAAATATTTAACAATCAGAGCTCTGCTTACCTGCAAGATTTATTTATTTTTCAAACTTCTGATGCTTACACTTTACGTTCAGAATCTAATTCTGACCTTCGCCTTCCAAAACACCGAACTAATTTGTTTAAAAATTCCCTCCAGTATTCTGGTGTTCATATTTGGAGCAGTTTGCCTTTAGATTTAAGATGTTCACCAACTCTGTCAGTCTCTAAACGAAATGTAGAAAAGTATATCTTCAACAATAGAATTTCATGACTCTGATTTATATCTTTTGTATATGTATATTGTGTCAAATCTTACTGATATATATTTATTTATTTGTCATCATAAGATATTTGTTTATTATTATTATTATTATTATGATTGTCATTATTATCATGTGACATTTTTGTGTATTATTTTTCAATTGCTAGTTGTTAATCTTTGCTACTTTGATGTACATGTGTAATATTGTTGTAATTAGAAGGCCCTGGGGAAGAATAGTGTGTCACACTAATCAGGCTACCTTCTCTAAATAAAGTATTATTATTATTATTATTATTATTATTATTATTAGATTCTCGTCATCCCCGTTTCATCAACCCGCCTGTAAATATTCCGCCTCGTTTAAGAACTTGTTGTACCTGGATTTTCTAAAATCTTGAATTTATTTTCAAACAAATTTTACAACTGATATTCAACTACAAACATATGCTGAACAATGAAAAAAGGTTAAGACCTCTGGTCTCCCTAATAATGTACAGTATAAGGTGACTCTGGCCTAGCTACTAATGTACAATTTAAGGTGACCTCTGGTCTCCCTAATAATGTACAATATAAGGTGACCTCTGGTTCCCCTAATAAGGTTCAATATAAGGTGACCTCTGATCCCCCGATAATGTACAATATAGGGTGACCTCTAGTCTTCCTGATAATGTACAAAATAGGGTGACCTCTGGTCTAGCTACTAAGGTACAATTTAAGGGTCTCCCTAATAATGTACAATATAAGGTGACCTCTGGTCTCCCTAATAATGTACAATATATTGTGACCTCTGGTCTCCCTAATAAGGTTCAACATAAGGTAACCTCTAGTCCCCCGAATAATGTACAATATATGGTGACCTCTGAACTCCGTATTATATACAATTTTATGTGATTTTTGGTCTCCCTTATGATATACAATATAAGGTGACCTCTGGACTCCGTATTCTTATACAACTTAATGTGAGCTGTGGTGTCTCATATGATGTACAATATAGTGTGACCTCTGGTCTCTATATTCATATACGACTTTTGGTTTTATACAACTTTTTACATCAATAGGAGAACAGGGATGATATAAAGTTGTATATGAATATGGAGACCAGAGGTTACTCAATTCTGTACATCATAAGAGAGCGCAGGAGTCACATAAAGTTGTATATGAATGCGGATACTAGAGGCTATCTTTTATTGTGCGTCATGAGGGAGATCAGAGGACACATAATGTTGAATATTAATTTGGAGACTACAGTTCACTCTAAATTGTACATCTTTACTGATTCCAGAGTTTACATAAAGTTGTATACGGAGACCAAATGTCACCATATACTGTACATCGTTAAGAAACCAGAGGTCACCGAATATTTTACATTATTAAGGAGACCAGAGGTCACCAAATATTGTTCATCATTTGTAAAGCCTAGAGGTCACATAAAGGTTTACATAAACAAAGAGACCAGAGGTCACCGAATATTGTACATCATGAGGGGGATCATAAGTCACCGAATATTATACATTATTAAGAGACCAGAGGTCGCCTTGTATGGTAATCATTAGGGGGACCATAGGTCACCGAATATTGTACATTATTAGGGAGACCAGGGTCACGGAATATTGTACATTATTTGTAAAACCAGATGTCACAAAAATTTGTACATAAACAAGGAGACCAGAGGTAACCTTATTAAGGAGACCAAAGATCATATGAAGTTATAGTAAAGTTCGGAGACCAGAAGACACCCTATATTGTACATCATTAGGGGGACCACAGGTCTCATAAAGTTGTACATTATTAGGGAGACCAGAGGTCACCTTATATTGAAAATTACTAGGGAGACCAGAAGTCACCTTATATTGTACATTATTAGAGAGACAAGAAGTCACCTTATATTGTGCATCATTACGGAGACCAGAGGTCACATAAAGATGTATGAAAATAAGGAGTACAGGGGTCACCTTATATTGTACATTATTAGGGAGACCAAAAGGTCACCTAATGTTGTAAGAAGATAATAGGTTAAAAAGTGTGGCATATGAAGAATTATTTTCCAAGCACAGATCTGATTTAAATGACAATCAAAAACACATTCACTAAATTTATTTCGTCGGAATGGGTGTGTGCATTTGGACAATTTGCTTGTCTTCATATACATGTATATGATTCTAAGATCCAATTTTCAAGGGGTCCGTGTTTTCTAAGTCTATGCTAGTTCAGCATCTCCCTTCCATTAAATTTTCACCCATTAAATACAAGGGAAACACCTGTTGTGTAATATCAATAAGGAGGCCAGAGGAATTTCTAGAGTGTTATATTGATAAGGTCGCCTATTGTGGTATGGATATATTATTTGGGAGACCAGAGGATGGCATTATCTAATCCCCCATCCTTCCCGGTAGAACTGCGCATGCAGAGGCAAAAGGTCATTACTCCGATATATTAATGGTTAGCTAGTTTGTTACTTTGATACGGTTGTGTAACGTGGTTTATCATAAAGGAGACTACAGTTCACCTAACGTAATTCATTACCATATAATTTTATATCATATATCTTTAAAATTTAACAGTCGATGTTGCTTGCTTTACCCGCTATTAAATCTTTCCTAACATCAGATGATTATTCTTTAAAGAAATGCAGTTTCTGTTAGTTGTATATTACATTAGTAAAACGATTTACTCTACTTTCACTTTGCGATTGCAATGCACTATATTTTGTAGCGGAGCAAACAGGTTTGATAGTTGTGAATGAGCAGGTGACCTTAGGTCCTAGTTGAGCGTACGCTTTATCCTTCTGCTCTGAGCAACATCAGAGGTGGGATAAGGTGCCCTAAAGGAGTAAGCATCCCCTGACGACCTGTCATATCCCCTGGGCTCATTGTCCGCAGACGATCCAATGTGAAATGTAATGACCTGATAATCTGTATCAAAAATTCAGTCAGTATTTTACTTATAATGATATATTGTACTTGTTAACAAGGCCATCGTATCGACCATAGAATTAGCAAAATGTTGAATGAGACTTGATATCCTTTTATCATCAACTTATTGTCAATAGCTTGCCTCGTTTTAGAAATTGTTCGCACGTAGAAAATGTCAACTCGGAGACATAGACTCCGTATGAAGGTGATATTGGTATATTGCTACATAAACAAGAGGATTTGACGATAGAATTGTTGAAGTTTATCATATAAACTTTTGTTGTTTGTTTTCCGTTAATATTTATTTCTAGTGAATTATCGAAATATGAAACAGATATGTCAGTCTGTGTGGTGCCTTTTACTTCGAGTTCAAAGGGATTTATCGAATCAACGCAGGAATGAAAAATGAATATTGTTTAGTTATGTCGTCGATATATTTATATGTCGAATTGAAGGCCATAAAGACTTCTTTACATGTAGAAGTTTTTGAATAAACTCTGCTTCATTTATGAAGACAAAAAAGGTCTGCTAATGGTCAAAATTATTGTATGTGGCTCAATTCAAAATGAATGCATAAATTGCTTAATAATCACGACTTGTATGTGTTTCTGAATTTTGTAAAACATAATTGGAAAATTAGTTAATTAGGTAGTGTCTTGCATGAATTGTTTGATTATCTCGGCTTGTACGTAATCCTAAGCTTTAAAAGTTATTATTGAGAAATTATTTAATTTTGAAAATTGTTTTCTGATGTATTTGTTTAAATTCTCAAACTATTGAACCAACGATTAAAATTATATCTTTTATTAGGCAGATAATTGTAGGTATTTAACTCTGAACAGTATTCATGTAATTCGATTGGTTCATTAGAGCTTCAGAATAATTTTTAAACTATGTACACGTAGAATCAAACATTGACAAATTTAAAATAAAAAAATTCTTTACGGCCATCCTTCAAAGTCTAAACTCAATTTTACTTTTCGACATGAGGATAGGATGATACATATTCAAATAGAATTAAAAGCTATTTCTTTATAAAATATATAAGAATACTTTGATTAAATATTCAAATATGAATTATTGACAAATTTGACGTTTATAATATAAACTAATTTTTCCATCCTATCAAAATGTAGCTTCAGCCAGAATTATTTTGCAAATGTACTAAACCCATGAAGCTATGCTGAAGAGACTGTCAGTTTATTAAAAATAAGATTTGTATGTATTTTTATGAAATGTGTCACGAGAAAGGTTTATTTTCAATGTATTTTTGAGACTGTTCATGATAAGGCAACGTTTTGATCTTTTAATTTCGGAAAGGTTTTAAAGCCGCTTTTCAGTACATTCCTCTTAAAGTCTGAGGGTTTAGCTAAGAGAAAAAGAATAAAAAGTCTAGTATTTTTTTAAAATTAAATATATAGGCAACATTACGGACTACAGCACATTCAATAAAAGAAATGTTTCAAATCGAACCGAAAAGTGTCGCAATCAATTTTAATATGCAAAGCAAAAATTCCTTCTCTGCAATTTAATAAACTATTTAAATATACCAGTGAACTTCAGTATCCATGTAGTATTATCATAAAACCGATCTTTTTTCTTTTTTTTATTCACAGATTCTTGTACATAACTTTACAATACATATATACATTTTCTGTAATTTTTTTAAGAGAGAAGGAGAAAGAGAGAGAGAAGATAAAGGATAGAGAAAGAGATTAGATAAAGAAAGAGAGGAGAGAGAGGAAAATTTTACATAAGCAGATTCTTCCAGGGCTCCCAGGCTTCGTCAGAAGTTACCTGATTATTGTTCTTATAGTCAATATACTTATTTGTTTCATACATATCTTTGATGGAGGATATCAGTCCATTAAAGGAGAGTTTTTTACCACTACATCTCACTCTACAGATAAAATATTTAATTTGAAGAGCAATGAGATATTTAATTTTGTCTAATTTTTCAAATTATCCCAGTATGAATTCCTTCTTTGAATATACAACATTAAAATGAATCTTTCTAAAGCAATACCTATAAAAACTGTTCAATAAATCTTGTATTAATTCACATTCCCCAAAAATGTGCAAGATAGTTTCAGTCTCAGTTTCACAGAAAGAACACCCATATGAACCTACTTCCTTAATTTTATGTAAAAAGGAATTTGTTGCAAATATTTTATGGTTACCATAACCATAAAACCCATCCTAACCTCAGTAGGTATTATATAATGAGGACGCAATTAAAACAAAAACTTACCTATAGCCTAACATTTTTTTTGGTTTTGTTTTTTAATTTTACTGTATGTTTTGCGTAGGATTATTTTCCTTTAAGCAGTATGCAATATGTAAAGTGTTTTTAACTTCTATATTTATTTTTTCCTTCGGATAACACGTTGAAATTTCAGGATAAATCATCTTTCAGGGAAGAGTAAATTACTTATTTTTAGTTTCAAAAATAAATCCTTTCACAAAAAAAAAAAAAAAAAAAAAAAAAAAAAAAAAAAAAAAACCAAACTCCTTCGTCAAGTCTTTAACAATTTCTTTTAGAAAGATTGGCACATTAATATTTTAAAGAAAAAGAAACTTATTAAAAATCCAAAGTAAGAAAGCAAAACCTTTAAAAAAAATACAAGTATCTTGCATCCCTTTAATGCTACTGTATGGATTTGCATTTTTTTCCGCATAATCAAAATACTTGAAAATAAAGAATTCAACTTACAACAGCTTTTTTAATAATAATTTATAGGTGATATGTTGCTAATTATTGAATATGTTGAAACGTGCATGTGTTTTTTTTTATTTGACTTTAGGATACCGATTTTTAAGAGGTCCGTGTTTGGTCTATTTCCAATCTGTATTGTTCCAATAAAGTTTTGAGTTTGATTACTGTTCATTGACTTCATACGAGGGCTGTTCGGAAAGTTCGTGGACTCATGCGATAAAATTAATACTATGTAGTTTATGCTTACAAAATTTTTAAGGAACATAAAACAACAAAAGTTAAAGAAATGTTGAAAACTTAAGCTTGATACCTTGAATATTTACCAGATTATTATAAAATAAAAAAGACATTATATGATCACCCGGCGCTATCGCCATTTAGATTCATGACGTCATTGTTTCTCAGTGTCCGCATTCTCTACCTCATACACTTATCTTGATGAGATTCCTTGGAGTTAAATAAAGATTTAAACCCATCTTGTTTATATGATTTTAAAATGTCATGAACAGCTGATTACATAGTGAAAGATCTTAACTTGACTGTAACAGCATATTTGCTTGTCGGAGTTCAACATCTATCAAACATGATCAACGTCACCTATCGACGTGACAAACTTTGGACACCCTTACTACAAATCGACATCAGCTTTTACATCTCTCGTCTCTCTTATCTTTTTCGGCATTTAAAAACAAGTACTCTATATGCATTTTATTTTTCAGTAGCCCATTTAAATATTTCCTACGTCTATGCCAGTTTCTTTGGGGGTGAAACTTTATAGAATATTGGAAAAAGAAACCCAGCCCCCTTTCTGACGCCATTACAACCCCTTATTTGTTTGGACATCTGATATAAAATTTACGATAAAATTTCATATAAGTTACAGAATGGGTAAAAATTGCAAATTTACGTTACAATTATAACATACCACATGGATGAATTAACGGCATTTTTGGTTGACAAATGCTCATATAAAAAAAAAAAGAAGAGTTTTTCTCAGTTACAGTTAGGTAGAAAAAACGTAATCTTGGAGGTTGCGCCGCCTGGACATACCATTGCTTTCAAAAATATCAACAATTTATTAAAAATATAACTAATGATGTATAGTTTATTATATAAATAACAAAGATGATGCTAATTAAACATTAAAAAATTCATTGATGTATCTTAAGCGGTTTTAATTTTATGGCGCTAGTCTACGAACTTTCCAAACAACCCTCGTATTTCAATTTAAAAAAATAATTTTTTTTTAGGGGGTCCACACCAGTTAAAGAATTCCAACTTCAGAAATTTCTTGACAAGCCAAAAAAAAAAACTCCTTTCCTAAACCTATCAACCCAGAAAATTTCTTGACAAACAAGAAAAGGGGGTAAAGTCCATTCACAAACGTGAAGAAAACCTATTTCGTGGTGGTGGTAGTAGGGTTCACGTTTTCTTTGGGGGAGGGGCAAAGTAATTTTTAATTGCTTCAATATATACATGTAAAACCTCTGGAAATTCCAGGGGGAGGGGTCCCCCCGATCCCCTCCAGATCCGCGCATGGATCAACAAAATAAATTGTCTAGTTCTCGTTAAAAAAATCTTAAGTAGATGTAGCTACTTGCCTGTACTTGCCTCCTTTGTCACTATCGCCATGCCAACTAAACAAAACAACAGCGCTTAAGCACTATTAGTAAAGCCACTTATTCTCTCTTGCATTGCCTCTCTTAGTCTTTTAAGAACATTTAAAGTAAAAAGATAAATAATTTTGCCTCATTTTTTAATCTAGTTTTTACTATCTACCTGACTATTAAAAACTAATGAAAGTACTTTTTGTATTATATATAATGAAAATTGTATGTATGATTCTATCATTCAATTGACCTTTTAATTAAATTTTTTACAGTGATTGATTATCATAGGTGAATACAAATGCAATCAACCCTCAGATGAATACAAATTAAAAGAGGCCTTCCCAGCATTAGACCACTTGACAAATTGGTCCAGAATTTCCAAAATCTGATAAAAATACCAATGCTTATTACTGTACACTCTGTTTGTCCATTAGATGTATAGGTCATCATTGAAATTATTTTTGTTTGATGTACTCCGACCCATATTTTTCAAGGTTGGTAGGTAGGTTTTTTTTTTTGGGGGGGGGGGGATGCAGAATCTAACAAACTGAAAATTGTCATAAAAATCAGAAACCTAGAAATTTAGAGATTTTTCATTTTAAATTGAACAGCTAGACATATTTGATATTTATTGCTTTAAAAATTTTCAATCGTAAATCATCTTAGGAAATAACAAATATTAATTTCAAAAACGAAAAAGCGAAACAAAAATCTGTGTTTCCCTAAGAACCAAGAAAAAAATAGAGAACTGAAAAAATTGATTACATAGGAGCAATTTTAATCGGAGAACATCAAACAAATCAATTTATATTGTTGGTCCCAGGAACAAAGAAATAATGCATTTTACTATATAATCAATAGGGCCCCGACTTAACTCCAGAATCCCTGACCCAGAGGCCATGAAATTCAGAACTGTTTCAGGAAAGGCAATCCTGCTTTTTATTACCATGCACTTGGTTTCTCTGTTAATATCTAATCTCTGTTAAGCATTTAACTTTTATATAGGGAGTGTGGTACTCTAGGTGTTGGATATTAATGTAACTTGGCACTCATTCCTAGAACGATTATGAAACTTAAATCTATAATAAAATGGTTGCTATGGTCAGTGATTTCCATGGCATCCAGCATACATTTTTCATGGCATATAAACGCTAAATTTCTATACAAAAGCTGCATTTTTGACCAGGTGAAAGTCTCAATTTGAACATGCCTTTATGATGTACCTTCTTTTAACATTTTACCAAAATGCATCATTTTTAGTTCTACTGGTCAGAGACCAGAAGAGAAGAGCTTATGCGATAGTAAGGTGTCCGTCGCCCGTCTGTCTGTCTGTCTGTCTGTCCGTCTTTAAACATTTTTTTTTCAAAATGCTACTCCTCCTACAGTTTTGGTCTGATTTTAATATAACTTGGCACATAAGTAGACTACACTAAGATACATAATTCTATGTATCAGTTTATGATTTCAATTAACGGTGTTGCCATGGTAACTAAAATTAGAAATTTATTGGAAATGCTTTCAAAATGCTACTCCTCCTACAGTGTTAGTCTGATATTAATATAGCTTGGCACACAAGTAGACTATACAAAGATACATAATTCTATACATTGGTTTTTGATTTCAATGAACAGTGTTGCCATGGTTACTAAAAATAGAAATTTCTGTGAAAAACTTTAAAAACGCTACTCCTCCTACAGTTTTGATCTGATTTGAATATAACTTGGCACACAAGTAGACTATAATAAGATACATAATTTTGTGTATCGGTTTTTTATTTCAATGAACAATATTGCCTTGGTTACTGAAAATCGAAAATTCTGTGAAATACTTTCAAAACGCTACTCCTCCTACAGTCGTGGTCCGACTTCAGGATAACTTGGCACACAAATATACTACACTACGATACATAATTCTTTATATTAGTTTTGGATTTCAATGAACTGTGTTGCAATGGTTACTAAAAATAATAGATTTCTTGGAAATACATGTACTTTCAAAATGCTACTTCTCCTACAGTTTTGGTCTGTTTCAATAACTTGGCACACAAGTAAACTACACTAAGATACATTATTAATTATCCAGGTTCAATCAAGTGTGTGCGGGGATTTACCCCGGGTTTTATTCCATACACCCTGAGGCCGAAGGTCGAAGCGTGTATGGAATAGAACCCGGGGTAAATCCCCGTACACCCTTGATTGGACTTAGATAACGAATTCGAATTTATTTCCTATGTACCTAAATAAATTCTTTGTTAACAAGTCCAATCAATTGTGTTTCAAGCTATCGATAAGATTTAGTACGTCCTACAATGCATCGTGACGTCATGTTATTTGCTTTTTATCACAGAGAAACAATGCATTGTGATATCACGTTTTTTTTTACCCCCGGCTCAAGTCGGGTGTACGGATATTTACACCCGACTTTGTAACCAATCCAAGCTCGTGCTACAAGCTACATAGGAAATAAAATTCTTTATATCGGTTTTTAATTTCGATGAACGGTGTTGCCATAGTTACTAAAACTATATAATTTCTGTGAATTACTTTCAAAATGCTACTCCTCCTACAGTTTATGTCTGATTTCAGTACAACTTGGCACACAAGTAGACCACTCTAGGATACATAATTCTCTCAACCAGTTTTGGATTTCGATGAATAGTGTTGACAGGGTTACCAAAACTAGAAAATTTTCTTTTAATAATTTGAAAAAGCTACTCCTCCTACACTTTATGTCTGATTTCAGTATAACCTTGCATGCAAGTAGACTACTCTGAGATACATAAAGGCTACCCCTCCTATTTCAGTCTGATTGTAATTAATCGTGTTACAAAAAGAGACTAAACCAAGGATCATTATTCTATTCATTGCTGTTGCAAAATTTCAAGTCCAAGTGTTCCTTTTATCTTCCAGTAGAGCTATAGTCTCGTCAGAGACTTCTGATTAAAGATTATGTCTTGTTTTTGAATAATTTTTCATCACAGAAAAAAATTCTGAAAAAATAATAGTTTTGAAAAGCCTGGTTTAAAATTTAGCTGATATTTAGGAAAAAATAAAGACATTGGTGTTTAAGTCCATAGACTATTCTGATTTAAACTGCAAAGAAACATTTGGCATTCTCATTTTTATTTCATATAACCTGGGTTACAAACTGATGATTTTTTTAAGTATTCCAGACAAGGGCAATACTAGTAGGTATCAACAATCAATTTCTATACAATTACATGGGTATTTTACAGTGGATTGAAACCAATTCTGGCTATGTGGTACATAATAGCAAAACTACTTTTCAGATCATAAGTCAAAGGTCAAGGACAGAATTGGCTCGATTTAGACAAAAATCTTAGGAAATTGAGTGTTTCTATGCCATAACTTTTGTTTTAAACAACATATAAATAAACAAAACTACAATTCTGGTGGACAGTTATTAGCATCATGTGAATTGGTAAATACAGTCAAAAGGTAAATGTTAAAAGTCACGATGATATATAAAATCTTGCCATTTTATTAGCATTTATACTTGGGTATTTGAATGTAGTGCCCTGTGCTTCAATGTGTACATAAATGACTTCCTGTGCCGTGTGGTCTTGTACATTTCACATATAAAAATAACACTTTTACATGCAGGAAATTAACGAAGAGGTTAAAATCTGTATACATTGAATAAAAATAGGTTGATTTTAATTGCATTCCAGGAAAAAAAGGAAAATATGTTGAAAATATGATCAGCCTGTCGTGAAAGTTTTGTCCTATGATCATGATTTTTTAATCTCTCACACTAAAGAGCTCACAATGGTCAAAAAGAGGTAAATCTATTTTTAAATGAATGTCAATTATTTTAATCATTAATTACGTGACCTAAAAAAAATTGTATGCCGGGTTTTTTTTTGCCCTTGTTATTTTCGTCCTTTCACATTTGCAAACAATTTTGCACCATTTTAAATTCGCCCAGTCACAGTTCTGTTTAAGAAATTATGCTGTGTTCTTTTAAATTCGCCCAACTGAGAGTAGGGCGAAAGGGGCGAAAATAAAACGGGGGCGAAAAATTCCCTGTATACAGTATTATTCACCACGGCTTAATTTTAAATATGACCCTATAAGGAAACCGCACAAATCTTATTTAAAAAAGTGCGATATAAACTTTTCACAATGAAAACAATAAACTGATATTCAACAATATATATACAATATATTCGAGAAGTAGTGTAAATCAGATATGGGCACTTAAAAATTCCAAGAAACTTTTAGAAAATTTGAAATCACAAGATTGTACCAAAATCAACAGCTTAAAAACTTACGACTTTTCAACTTCATGCACAACCACGATGAATTAAAATCCGAGCTTTTTGATATCATTGACAGCTGCTTTTTCAGTAATAATGGAACTCGTAAATTTACCCACCTTGTCATTGGTCATTTGCAAAATTATTTTGTTACGAAACATTCTGATTGTACACACAAGTACTCTGAAGTTGACATTAAAAAGATGCTTGAGTTTCTGATTGACAATAACTATGTGGTTTTTGGAGACCAGGTCTTCCAACAATCTATTGGAATTTCCATGGGTACCAATTGCGCCCCGTTATTAGCAGACCTTTTTTTGTATTCATATGAAGCAGAATTTGTCAAAATCGTATACGTGAAAAGAAGAAAACACTTGTTGTGGCCTTCAACTCGACATTTAGATATATCGACGACGTATTGTCAATTAACAATGGTTATTTCCATTCTTATGTCAATATGATATATCCCGGTGAGCTTGAGATAAAAGATACCACAGAGTCTGACACATCTGTTTCGTATTTGGATATTTTACTTGAAAAAGACGTTAATGGTAATGATAAACGCGATGACTTTAACTTTTCAATCGTCAACTTCCCTTACTTATGCAGCAATATACCTTCATCACCTGCATACGGGGTTTATATCTCTCAGTTGATTCGATACGCAAACGTATATACAATTTATAAAACGAGGTAAATTATTGACAACCAAGTT
The DNA here is from genome assembly GCF_033153115.1 of Saccostrea echinata. NCBI lineage: Eukaryota > Metazoa > Mollusca > Bivalvia > Ostreida > Ostreidae > Saccostrea > Saccostrea echinata. Next base: position 1,385,002 of record NW_026889794.1, on the reverse strand, counting down.
GATGAAACAAGAATATCAGCAGTCTCGTTTAAAGTCATCATTTCGTAAGTTCTATGGTCGATACAATGACCTTGTAAGCAAATACAATTTATCATTGAGTCAAATGCTGACTGAAGTTTTACATACTAATTGTTAGAAAATTATATACACTGAGTTGTCGACGGATTTTTCCGTTATTTCCCGATCATGACAAGGAGCACACGGCGGGTGTGACTGGTCGGCAGGGGATGCTCACTCCTCTATGGCACCTACATATATTTCATTCAGTAAGAAGGTAGGATATTTAGTAGTTGATTTTTTTTTTTAAATATAACTTTCTTACCTTCACTATTGGGACTGTCAACTGACACGCTATTTAATCTGTAATCAACCCATGTGCATAATTATGAAATGTATTTTCAGGAACAGATAAATTTTTGCCACAGATTTGGATATAAAAAGGGGTGCAGATATTTACTTAAATGATTCTTTTTGTTTTCGATAAGTGGGTTTAAATTACTTGTATCCATATCATAGTTAATACACAGTCTAACAACAGACTGAAAATAAAAAGTCTAATAAATAATATACTGATATATTTTTTTTAAGTTTCAAAAATATCCTTAAACCAACACAATTTATTATCTTTGGTCGCTAAATTACATTGATTAATTTAGCAAGACTTAGGATTCCAGATTTTAAAAAAAGCTTTTAAGTTAATGACTCCTTAAAAGCAATTACAAAAACCTTTTCGTTAGATCGAGAAATTAACACAATTAACTTCCTATGAGTTATCAGAGAGAAAACAGTTGAAATGTAAATAACTTCATAAATACATATTACTTTACAAAACACTTTATGCTAAGGTACTTAAAAATTTTAGAAGCTCCTTTGAATTAATTTCCTCTTATAATTATGATTTATATTCTGAAACAGATTATGACCTTCGTACGCGTCTACCAAAGTTTCAAACCTGTTTAAAAGTTCTCTACAATATTCCAGTGTTCATTTCTGGAACAAATTACCTTAACATGAAATAGTTAAAATCGAAATGAAAAGTTTCATGTTTTTTTCATATGTAAGACAAAGAGCAAGAGCCACGTAGGGCCTTTTTTGGCCCTGAGAATTTCTGAAATATCGAAACTGCTCAGTTTTGCTTGAGAATGCAGTATTTATAACTTGAACACTTAGTGACCGTGTATCTATTGAACATGACGTAATTTTCTCTCTAGTCAATGCATTATGACGTCATAAAATGCGTCATTTTTCCCATACCCTGTAAAATCCCTTAAAAATGGCCAAAAGTTGAGGTATTTTTTCAATATTTCATATAGAGCACAACCTCTGATCCAAAATATGCAATTACATAATGAAAGATCGGTTTCTGAAGATCACAAAACATGGTTTAATTTTTGGATCGTGGGCTGTGCTCATATTTTAATTCTTTGCTGAAGGTAGTCAAATACGCATGTTTTCTGCAAAATTCAAGAACATTACATTTTCTCAAAGCTTGTTTTCCAATACCTGGATTCTCAAAAAGAAATTTTGTTATAGGAAATGAAAGCACAAAGTCTCTACTTTATTTTGATATATGAAATGGGACAGAGGGTGATAGTCAATTAATTGATATAAGGACAGGGCCATTTTATGCATAAAGTGAACCTAGCTCTTTAACCTCTCCTATTTAGTAAATATTTTAAATATACCGGCGAACTTCAGTATCCATATGGTATTTTCATAAAACCGATTTTAACCTCATGAGGTATTATATAAGGACGCAATGAGAAACGAGACCTAGCTATATCCTGACCAATTAATTTTTTTTACAGAATGTATATTGTGTAGGGTTATTCTTCCTCAGGCAATATGCAAAATGTACAATGTTTTCTGCTTCTCGGGAGGTTATGTTTTTTCCTTTGGATAACATGTTGAACGTCTAGCATTAGTATTAATTATTCTACAGACAAGAATAATTACTTTTATTTAGTTTAACGACGACGGCCTTAATTCATTTCTGCAATAGTTTTTTTTTTAATTCAAATATGAATATGAGGTAAAGTGACTCGTGTTGAATTAAAATCAATAAAAAAAATCATATGGTCATCGATGTAGATTTTAAATGGGGAGCGTTTCAAAAGTTGGCGATTGAAATCGATGATTACTATAGGAAGTAATGGAAAATTGCCAGTGTAGGGTATAAGAGTGATCATTGAAAAAATTCTGCATTAGAATTTTTATTCATATTAAAGGACAATGTTTACAAGACAATTTACCAGCAAATTATGCCAAAAAATAAATGGGTCATCGGCTTAGATTTTTCAAGGGGGCATGTCAAACTCGGGTTTAGGGCGCATTTTGTGGAAAATTTTCACTAAGAATACCTTGGCCAGTAAATAATTTATTAATAAAATCAAGAAATGAATATAAATCGAAATATTTACAATATTTTTGAATTGAGGGGAAACGTTTGAATATCTTTAAAAGAATTAAAATTGTATATTTTTTTGTCTTTTGCAATACATAATTAAGTCAATTTGATTCAAGGCATATGCGCGGTTTACTGCGCAGTGCAGCAAAATTTCGAATTAGGTCCGTCGTCCTTAAACTCCCCTGGATGGAATTTTTTTTTTTTTTTTTTTTTTTTTTAAATACTGTTACAAAACAATACTCACTAACTTCTCCGGGTTTATAAAATTTCCTTTGATTTTTTTTTTCTTTTTCTTTTTTTTTTTTTTTTGGAAAGAATGGATGATTAATATTTTAAAGAAAAAGGCACTAATCAAAAAGCAAAATTTTAAAGAAATCTAAGTGTCTTGTATCATTTTAATGCTACTGTATGGAAATGCAATTTTTCCACAGTATCAAAATACTTGAAAATAAAGAATAAATCTTACGGCAGCTTCTTTTCAGCAATCGGTATAAAAGATACGTTGCTTATCATTGAATATTTTTACTGAAATGTGCAAGTTTTTTTTATTCCAATTTAGGATACCGATTTTTAGAGGTTCGTGCGTTGTCTTCCCCAATTTGTATTGTTCCAATAAACATAGGAGTAAGATTACTTCATATTTCATTCTGAATATTAAGGGACATGAACAAAAATATGATTTACCACAGTTTGCTTCTAAATGTCCCTATAGGACATTTGCGAAAACGCGTACAGCGCACAGCGGACTTCGGAGTTCAGACTTTAACAGCAAACTTTTCAAAGGGACCAGTATAAAAAATTGAAAAAGATCAAATTATAACAAATCATCTGAAAATGTGTAGGGCTCTAATAACTATTAATACCTAACTATTAATAAATTTTAATCGAAGGATAGTGTTAAGATTTTTTTTTGATTGGTTTGTAGTTAATTTATATGTATGTAGAAGCATCAAATATGACGTACAAACAAGTCCTGCTACAATCTCAGCAATAATTGGAACAGGCATTAAATTTCGCATTCTGTACGTTTTTCATTTACATATTTAACGTACCACTTCCGATGATGAGAAAACTTATATCTTTGCATTTCCTGCATAATTTGTTGATAATTTGATGGTGAGGATGTGAAGTCAATGTTGGTTAAAAATCTGGTTAAATTATATCTCAAGTCGAAAAGTACACAATCATCCAGATCAAATATTTCCCATCAAATATAGTCTTGTGCATCGTTTAGCCACGGAAAACACAATGTGAAATATTCTTCCTTAATTATCAGTTATTATTTCAACATGTATGACATGGTAGTGTTGATGTTTCGAATAAAATAAGCATTGAGGTTCAGTGAGGAATATCTGTTATACATGTAACGGACGTTCCATCAATTGCACCTACTGCATGTTTTGAGCCCTAGTTGCATCATGCCTCTCTATTTTTCTCTGCTTGGCCATTTTACGTTAGATTATGAACTAATTATTTCTCAAAAGTTACTGTAGAAGCATCGATACTAAAATGTCTTATTTTAAACATGATGGATAATTTCGAAACCAAATTTAATGAAAATAAATAAAAGCTTTGTCTTGGAAACAAAAGTATGCCCTGTTACGTTTATGGCTCATTTTGCTCTTTACTTAATAAAAAGGAATGTTGTAAATACCAATTTGAAAATCTTTTCACGTTATTTCATAAAATCTCTACATGTAATGGACAGACACGTAGCACTGATCTTGAATGTGTGTGTGTTTGTGTGGGGGGGGGGGGGATGGGGGGGGGGGGTCTTACCTGAAAAATCTTTGACAACAAAAAAAAAAAAAAAAAGGAGAATTGTCTAAACTCGAGTTTGTGAGTGTGTGTGTCTGTGTGTGTGTTTGTGTGAAGTTGACAACTTACATGAAAAATCTTTGAAAAAAAAGAAAAAAAGAAGAATTGTCTAAATTCAAAAGTTGTGTGTTGGGGGAAGGGGGGGGGGGGTTGACAACTTACCTGGAAAATCTTTGACAACAAAAAAGGAGAAATGTCTAAACTCGAAAATCCCATCTCGCGGGGGTGTGGGTCCAATTTAAAAAAAAAATTAGATGCATTTGCATTGGGGTATTTCACTTTATATATATTGTATAAAAACGGGGGAGGGGAAAGGTTTTATAATTAACATTTTAATATAAATTTATATTAAAAATTTTAAGTTCGGATCGAATATTCTATTTATATTTAAAGGGCGGCCCAATCGAGCGGGGATATTGAAATTAAAGCAAAAAAATTCACTATAGTTCTAGAAAATCTAAAGAAATCAGGAATCTGCATCCATGTTCCCTGCAAAGTGAAATGTCTAAAATTTGATATACATTATGGCACATGGCACCCTTTTTTTCCCCTTTCTTTTTTTCTTTCTAAGGGGAGTGTTAAAATACATTGGCCAAAAAAAAACTTAAAAAGTCAAATAATAATATAATAAGATTTAAAATATAAAGTTAAGGATATCTAAGTAAAATTTAAATAAATAGATTAACAAATAAGATAGAAAAAGAAGTATCACAAACTCAGAACCTTACATTGTTTGTATCAGGAGGTGGGCATATAATGCTTTTCTCAGCAAAAAAAATTTTGCTTTTTTTAAGCTCTAGGTGTGACTTCTATGACTGAAACAGAAAAGTTCAGCATTTATTCCTGTTTATAAATGTCACAGATGTTTGCAGTTTATTCAATAATCATAATATTAAGTGCTATTGAAGAAATAAAATGTTGATTAATAAGTTCTACACTTTGAGATGTTCCCTTTATTTAAAGTCCGCAGTCTGTAGTCCATTGCTCGCTATTCCGCAAATGTCCATAACAAGGAAACTATTGAAATCATATTAAAATTCATTGAGATAGAACATTTTCAGAGAGAATTCAATAACTGGGTCTCAACAGGAAGGTAGGATATAAAGAACTTATTTTTTTTAATGTAGCTTTATTACCTTCACTCCTGTGATTCTCAAGTAACACATAATTTATTTTTTGATCAATCTATATGCATCTTTATGAAATGTATTTTCAGGAACAAATTGAATTTTTCCAAAGTAATTGGATGTATAAAAGGGTTTAGTTATTTACTAATAATGATTCTTTTTGTTTTCGATAAGTGGGTTTAAATTACTTGTATCTGTTTCACAGCCAATATAAAGTCTAAGAACAGATTGGTTATATATATATCGTACTGATATAAAGTAATAAAAAATATATCTTTCAAAAAATATCCTGAAACCACAACCAATTTTAGATCTTGATTTCTGAATAATATTGCATACTTTAGCAAGACTTAGGATACGGAAGCCGGTAGGTGCCAGGTAGAAAAATATTTTATCTGGCGGACGCCAGATAAGTTTCTGGCGGCCGCCAGTTATTTATGAGGCGGCAGCCCGATAATTATTTTTTCTACCTGGCACCAACCGGCTTCCGTACTTAGGATAATTCCAGATTTTGAAAAAAGATTACAAGTTAAGGATTCCGCAAAAAGAAATAAAAATCTTTTCCTGAGATCGAGAAATAAACACTCTTAACATTCAGTTATCACAGAGAAAACAGAGGAAACAGTTGAAAATGTATTTTCATAAATACATTTTTTTTCACAAAACACTTTATGGTTTGGTACCTAACTATCTGAGAGGCTCCTTCATTACTTCTTATAATTTACGTTCTTAAACCAATTATAACCTTCAAAGTCACTAACAAAATAAAAACGATAAAAAATATAAAAAGAAAATTAAAAACTAAACTAATAAATGATGATAAGAATTATCACCAAATGTATCAAAATATTTTTTATTAACTTCATGAAATCCAATATCATACAAATCAATTTTTATCAGAACAACTGTCCATTTTTATGATCATGAAACGTTGTGGTCCAAGCGGGTGTTTTGAAAGAGAAAATTTTTTACCTTAATACAACGACATATTAACAAAGCTTTTTTCTGTCTTTCATTGAATCCTACATGTACACTCTTAGTGAAACATTTGGTCAATTAAAAATATCACAACCCTTTAAGAATTTTCGTTGGTATTTACAGAACTTGTTTTTAAAGCTTAGGTACGTAGTAAGGCTCAGGGCGACTTAATGTATAATTCAATCAATCTGATTGCATTTTATTTGTTATGAGGTTTGATCTCATGATCAGTTCATCTCTGTACTCACGTTTACTATATGCAACCATTTGGGTGGTTGTGAATACCATCTTACAAACTTATCCTGATGCAAGTAATTCCAATATTTCACAAGTTGTTTGTTCGATCCCTTCATAATCGAGTCATTTTGGTTCCTGATTTTAGAAAATCCTTTCTTTATTACTTATCTGTATATCTCTATTCATGTTCCTCATGGATTTTAAAGCCTTTTCTTCCTTTCAACTTTTTAAATATATCTGATTGTGTCATGGTGGACGTAGTTGAGATAGTTCAAATTAAAATTTAAAATCACACTTCTTTGAAAAAGATATAAATAATATAATAGGGAAAATATTAACTTGCTGTTCTTTTCGGTCAGAAACATTTTTTTTAGTTGTTGTAATATTTCTGTGTACACTTTTCGACATTAGATCATGTAGAATGAAGATCTTTTCTAAAAATCAGTCATCAGCACTTTAAATTGAATTGCTCATTAAAAATGGTATGGGTTATTATCAAAATCCGCCAAAATTTTAGTCACAAGCCAATAAAAAAGTAGAGGAAGTAAAAATTATATAATTTTTCACTTTACTATTTAGAATACATCATTTTGTAGTTGGCAGAATACTAATACTGCTGCTCTATGATATATTTAGAGAAAAAATGCATATATAAATGTGCGTATAAGTATATTTTGCGATGTTCTACACTTCTTTGCGTTGAATTTAAAAGTGTTTTATAACCAAATCAAGTTAATTTTTTTCTCCTTTTTTCCTTGTATGTCTTAAACTATTCTTGACGTATGCCATACAAACATTAAAAGTTTTGTAAATATGCTTATCTTATAAATATCAAGACTAAAATGTGTGTCCCACGAGTTTTTGTCTCTCCGGTTACGCTTATGAAAAAACAGAAAAAAGAAATATTTAGCCTGAACCTTTCTGGGTTCCATACTTGTTATCAGACTCGGTTTCATTTACATGAAACCAAGTTGTTGATGCCATTCATTCAAATTGATGGGTTTGAAGAAAATGTCCAAAATATAAGTATGATTGACTCAGTAGAAAAAATTACGTCCTTACTGTTACATTGAAAATAAGCATTAACATTGGAATTAAGAAATTGTAACTTTTCTAACAAAATAACTTTAAAATTTTGTTTCAAAACTACTGCATTATCAGCTTGTTTGTAATCAATAAGGAAAATAAAGAACCAAATATAGAGTAATTGTCTCTCCTGTTATTGTCCATCCTGTTACGTGTAAATTTGTAACAGTAAAGACAATTTTTGTAACAGGAAAGACTAACATTACATAAAATGAGGATTTGAGACCTATCTTATCATTAATTTAGCAATTAATTTTCATACAATTTTTAATAAAGTAGAATGTAAAAGGAATACACTTTGAGTGAGGATTTGTTGGTTCAAATATGTATGTTAAAACATAAAAAAATATTTTGTAACAGGAAAGACATAACACTTTGTAACAGTATGGACAAATTTTCTTAAAATCAGAAAAAATGTGGTCTTTTATTAATTTAATATTATTTTCATAGTAATATTATGTAATATTCATTCCATTTTTTGTTCTTTTTTAATAATAAAAAGAAAAATTCTTTATAGTAAAGGATTTCTAAACGTAAGTTTGTAACAGGAAAGACAGGGTTTGTTATAGAATGGACGATATATGAGATTTTTTTCTTTTATGCACATATATATCGTTTAAATAATCTTTGAAAAAAAAGTTTCTTTTTAAAAATCATTTTTCGCCTTTTTAATATCAGTTTAATATGATTTAAGAAATATATTGATACATATTTAATTCGGTGTAACAGGAAGGACACAATAAATTATGTTACTTAGGCAGTATATTTTTCCATCACTAAACAAAAGTTTTACTCAGTTTTTAGGGATTTTCCACTGTCCTGTGTAGGGCGGAATTTAGGCCCCATTCCCAATTGCAAAAACTTCCCAATCAGTGATAAAATGTCATAAAATTCCTGATTCCAAGGACCTAGCTAGGCCCCATTCCCAAAATAAAGTGGAAAATCCCTGGGTTTATCAAACAGAAAGACTTAAATTTGCTAGAAAAATACATACACTATTTAAAAACTAATATTTCAGATACAGTATCGGTGATAAAATGTCATTAAATTTCAAATTCCAAGTGCCTAACTAGGCCCCATTCCCAAAATAAAGTGGAAAATCCCTGGGTTTCTCAAACAGAAAGACTTAAATTTGCTAGAAAAATACATACACTATTTAAAAACTAATATTTCAGATATATTATTTAGTAAAAACAGTGGAAAATGCCAGTTTTCTTCTGAGATAGGTAACAGAAAACAGACAAAAGAGAGATACCTCTCCAAATTCAATGTTTTTATTTTAAATGAAAGTTTAATCTTTTTAAAACTCTAAAAAATTGTCTTTCCTGTTAGTTCATTTTATGTTGTAAAAGCTTATATTTGCATAAGCAAGCACTTCTCTAAATGTAAATCCTGATTTTTTTTTGGTATTGTACATGTAATTTAGTAATAATTCACGTTATATTTAATTTACATGTAACATTTTTTTACTATTTACAAGATTGTGTAATTAGGAAAAGTCTCTCCTGTTACAGTCATAAATATTTATTATTTTTGTTCTCTATTTGTCCATATCTTAAACTTGTACTTGTATTGCGTCATTAATTGGGGACACCAGTGCTAATTTTCAGGATTTTCTAAATTCAGTATGTAACAAAATGAATAATTTGATTTAGATACACAAAAATTTCTCTCCTGTTGCATGTTCTGTTCTTTCCTGTTATACTTTTAAACTAAAAGATCAAAAAACTTTCACTGTCATATTTTTATGGACTTGTTTTAGATTTATCTATATTTTTGTAGTATATTAACAGATTAATAAATTGATGCAATATTTACTTTCCAATCATTTCTAAACCAGATTTAGGATTCTGTAACAGGAGAGACATGGCAATATTGTCTTTCCTGTTATGGGCCTGTCTTTCCTGTTACATGCACTCTAATTATAAAAATATGTTGTTTATATATGATTATATAAAGATTGGATCTACATGCATATCTAAAATGCCATTTCTAATCAAATGTGTGCATGCTGTTTTTCATACTAACTTTTACGACTGTAAAATGGTGAAAATATTAAAGAAAATGTTGTTCAGTTTTGAAAATTGTCTCTGAAAACATTATAAAAATTATGTTGCTTCTGTTTCATTGAAAAAATATTACTGATTCATTATTTGTCATGCTTTCACAATGTAGTTTGAAAAAAATTTATAATTATTTTTGCGTCTCTTCACAGTGAAACTTATATTAATTTATCGTAACAGGAAAGACAAAATTTTAGGAGAACCAGTTCTTTGATCTCTTGTTACTCTGAAATCAAATAATTTCTAGGTGGGAGTTTAGTGTTTTTGTGTTCTTCAGATATTTGTTTCTCTGTAACAATTAAAAAAAATTACTTTTCAACGCAAAAATTTGTTGATTTTCGTGAGATTTTATTTCTGCGGTTTTTGATAATGACTCGTATAACTATCCGGCAAGTTTAAGTCCCTTCCCAAAAGTTTAACCAGTTTTGAATTGAAGCAAAATTAGATGTAAAATGAGGTTAACCTAGCAAAAATTATTCTTAAGAAAGAATCGTTCACCGTTCCTCTGCAAAAGGTAAATTTTAATATTAGCTGGAGTGTAGTCTGAATCATCTAGGACGCTCATTTCAATCAATATTCAGCTTTCATGTTCTGACATGAAATTCTACTCTTTTGTAAAAATTTGATAAAAAAAAATGACGGGAACAGAAAATAAAAGATAGATAACGCATTCTGTGTTCTTAATCGCAATGTGACACTGTATGAGTAACATAAAGACTACATCTAAACGCTTGTGATATCAATAACCAATCTGAATATTATGACACTCCAAATAGATCAAAATTCATATTAGATGTTCCCCAATCGACTCCCAACTTCCTAATGGTTCCCCATTCTGATTCATCAAATTAGGCAATATTCTTGCATTCTAGACCTACACTTTTTATTTCAAAGAATTTTATCAGGAAGCAACATCGATATAGCCTTTTGTGTATCAGCCAATCAGACTTCAGCACATATGAATTTCACGTTATTTCTAGATAACTCATATATGTGGTTCAAAATTTATACTTAAGAGGGCTGGTTGGTCGTGGCCATTTTAAGACTATATTGATCTCCTTTAGAAGAAGAGCTCCATATACAGATATACAAAAATGATCATATTTTAAAACTAAAATGTATGAATTTTTTCCTTGCCAAATGATAGTTGACAGCTTAAGATATCATATCTAAAAAAATAAGTTATATCTGATGGTTAATTTGTTGACCCCCCAGCCTCCTTAAGCATCAAATAAAAAACTATGAAAAATCAAGAGATAGAGCCAACTAAGTATAAGTCAATCAGTATCCAGCACATGCGCATACGTGTTCTTACAGTCAAATTTGATAGTACCATGTAGGAACACAGTGACGCTCATTCCTCACATGTACACAAGATGCCCATTAACCATAACAGAAGTTTCCAAGATAAAATTGTATTATGAAATGGACATAATAAAATGATCGACTTGAAAGAACAAAACAGATAAGAACATTGAACAATTTTACAATTTGTTTAAAGTCCTAGTAGTGTCTTTGTGGCTTCCTTTTAACTCATCTAATTCTGATGAGCGCATCAATAGTTTTAATGCGGCTGGGTGGTGTTGGAGGAATTAAACAGCGTGTTGGTGTGGTCTTGCAGGGTTGGAGATGTTCTGTTACCCGCCTCCAGTTTAAAGTACAACTCTCTCTCTCCATCCCGTATTCCCAATCTGACGACACCTTTTAAACAGAGGGTGGTCAGAACCCAGGCCGAGACAGACACTTAAAGAATATTGAAAAATATTTTTTAATATCATCTTTGTAACCTCTATCGTCAAATTTTCTTAATACTTAATCTATATTGCTTAATCTAGATTAATTAACATTTAAGGAGTTTTTCTTGCAATTCATTTTTTTCTGTTGAATAATAGGAAAAATGAAAGGAAGATCATACTCAAACATTTAATGTACATGAAGCATGAAGGTTTACACACGTGCAGTAATTGCTCCATTCCAACTCATAGTTGCTGCAGCGAAGTAAGGGCTGTTGAATACTCTTGTTTAACTGCTGAAAAAGACACAGGAATTTCATAAAATGTTAAAAAGTTACAGAGAATGAAAAGCTTTACGATGTAAGCGTGAATTACTATTATCCATCCTCTATGTTATTGCGTTTTGTTGCACTGTACGTCTGTTAAGCGATGCTGTTTTAGCTGTGGATTTTTTAATGATTGATTGTATGCTGTTTTACGTCCCAAAATGTCCTTTATGTTAATACTATTCAAGTCAGATAAATTGATTTTTCAAAGAGGTTAAGATTGAAAAAGGATAACTAACAGTGATTCATCTAAAAAAAATCTATAAACAATTTAATTTGGTGAAGAGGGCATAAAACACGGACCCCCGGAAATTCCAGAGGTGGGATCAGGTGCCTAGAGGAGTAAGCATCCCCTGTTGATCGGTCATACCCGCTGTAACCCATATGTATTGATTAGGTAGATGGAACTTCAGTATATAAACAAAACCAATTGGTATAAAACAAGTCAACCAGAATACGACCCAATGATTATGTGAAACATTATAGCGACCATGTTTAAAAGAACCTAACTGGGATTCTAATGTGAGAAGTAGAAGCAAGACAGCACATCTAAAAAAAACTGACTGCATCTTAATATTACTAATCATGTTCGTCCTGCTTTTGAAAACAGCAACAGATTAATTTTCTTATACGTAAGAGTTGGTCACCTATTCTAGCCCAACCCTACCTCCGGGTTCATGATTTGTACAAACTTGAATCTACACTATCTGAGGATGCTTCAATAAAATATAACTAATCTTTACTGTTTCTGAGAATGTTTTTTTCAGATTTTTTATGCCCCTGTAATCGAAGATTCGGGGGCATATAGTTTTTGCCCTGTCCGTCCGTCTGTGTGTCTGTTTGTCTGTATGTCCACAAAAAATTCAACCACCTTGCCCACATCTTTTGACCTTGACCTTGGAGTTTGACTCACTTTTGCAAAATTGACTCACTTTTGCAAATTTTTTTAAAGACTTTAACCCTGGCCTTAATTTTTGAATAGTTTGCGCTAGGGCTTTCAACTTCACACGTGCATACCTTGTGACAAGACCTTCCTTCAGATACCAACAACTTGACCTTTTGACCTTGACCTTGGAGTTTGATATACTTTTGAAAAAAAAAACCTTAACCTTGGCCATAACCTTTGAACGGTTGGTGCTAGGACTTTCATACTTCACATGTGTATACCTTGTGACAAGACCTTCCTTTGGATACCACAATACTTTGACCTTTTGACCTTGGAGTTTGACCTACTTTAGCAAAACTTTTGAACGGTTAATGCTAGGGCTTTCATACTTCACATATGTATTTGATGTCACAAGACCTTCCTCTGGATTCCAACAACTTTGACCCTTTGACCTTGACCTTGGAGTTTGATCTACTTTAGCAAAACTTTAACCTTGGCCATAACTTTTGAACGGTTGGTGCTAGGGCCTTCATACTTCTCATATGCAATTGTTGTCACAAGACCTTCTTTTGGATACCAACAACTTTGACCCTTTGACCTTGACCTTGGAGTTTGACCTACTTTTGCAAAACTTTAACCTTGGCCATAACTTTTGAACGATTGATGCTAGGGCTTTCACACTTTACATATGTAATCCTTGTGACAAGACCTTCCTTTGAATACCAAAAAACTTTGTCCCTTTGACCTTGACCTTGGGGTTTGACCTACTTTAGCAAAACTTTAACCTTGGCCATGACTTTTGAACGGTTGGTAATAGGGCTCTCATACTTCACATATATAATCGTTGTGACAAGACTTTCCTTTGGATACCAACAACTTTGAATCTTTTACCTTGGATTTTGACCTACTTTTGAAAGACTTTAAATTTGGTTATAAGATTTGAACGGTTGGTGCCAGAGCTTTCATATTTCACATGTGTATTTCTTGTTAGAAGGCCTTTCCTTGGGCACCATTAATTTTGACCATTTGAACTTGACCTTGATGTTTGATTGATTGATTATATGTTGTTTTTACGTCCCATTCGAGAATTTTTCACTCTTATAGAGACGTCACCATATACCGGTGAAGGGCTTCAAATTTTGACCTTTACTCGGCACTCATGGTCATTGAGCAGTGAGGGATCTTTATCGTGCCAACGCCTACCGTGACACGGGGCCTCGGTTTTTAAGGTCTCATCCGAAGTACCCGCAACTTTCACTTCAAAGTGCCGAGCGCATGGCGAAGGAACGGTTGCTACCCATTTTTTATCGACTTAGGTCAGTGGCAGCCGAGAGTCATGGCTTTCCTGTTCTTGACAAGAAGATTTTTAAAGATTTTTTTCTGACTTATACCCATGATAAGTTTTATAGCATGTGGCCCTATCCTACTACCCCAGGAGGTCATGATGTGAAAAAAATAAACCTTCACTATGTCAAAAGCTTTTAAGTAAGTTTTATATCTTCTGGCCCAGTGGTTCTTGAGAAGAAGATGACAACACCTATTTTTACTTTTTTAATCATCTCCCCATTGGAAGAGGGTGTGGACCTTCATTTGAACAAATTTACCTAAGGATACTCTGTTTCAAGCTTAGTTGATATTGGCCTAATGGTTCTGGAAAAGAAGATTAATTCTGAAAATGTTTACGACGACAACAACGACAAGGACAAACAGAAAAGCTCACTTGAGCTTTCGGCTCAGGTGAGCTTAAAATAATGCTAATTTTAATCGTGTCATACTGTGATGCAATGCCACTATGTAATAAAGATCTAGTGAGAGTTTCATGAAAAAGCATACAGTGGTGTTCTGGATAAGATATAGCTACTCCACGTTCACCGAGATTGGCTAAGTTCATGTTTTGCTATGGAAAACCCCACATATCATTCCGTTCGAAACGCAAAATAGGTGAAAAATGGAATTATGTAATAAGAATTGTTTCAAACGTCATTAAATTGCATTCATTGGTGTAAGAGGAGTTGCAGATAAGTGATGGTTATGTCCATGTCCATATTTTGCTAAAGCAAACCCCAAATATCTGTCCCATCGAATCGTAAGTGTAACGAACAGAAGGACGTAAGGACGGATACTCCATCACTATAAACCCCACTTCTCATGCTAGGATATAATGACAGTACTCGCAAAACTTACCTATAAATTCAGTTTATTACTGTCTTCCTTGTAAGACGGTATACAGAGTTGAAGTATTTTACAGTCATCGGACTTCCTCTCTTTTGTGATTGGTAGAAATTGCATGATGAAAAAATGTTCAATTATTTCATTGGTTGAAAAGCTGTTCAAGGCAAGGGTCATGGAATCAGCAGAGGTTTGCCGAATGATCTCGGTAGCAGAGTCGAAGTTTACGGAGACATCCGAGCATCTGTTAACATCCGTTTGGTACAGCTTATGTTAGAAAAAACTACTGCAGAAATACAAAGCTAAGAAATTTTCAAGAATTATATGGCCTGATAGGTTTAGGTCAGTTTACTGTTTAAGATTGTTGCTAAAGACGGTAAGCTTTTTGAAAAAACTCTATTTGTAATGAATTAATTATCAAAACAATACTTAAGATGGCGGAAACGTGTTAAAAAAACTAGTGTAAAATACGCAGCAATGTTAAGGCTTCCCGAAGCTTAAAATGCGTTCAAAACATAACACTACATTGCAAGGTCGATTTTTATTTTTATTTGTAAGTTATGTACTTAAGTACAGCCAATTTATTTAGAGAGTTCTCTAGGCTATACATAAACGTATTTGTTACGATATCACATGACTTCGTTGATCACGTGACGGTCATTTCGACTTTTTTGAGGTGTTTCACATAAATCGCTTCGGCGCAGCTGATTAACACAATCATTATTAACTTTTTGTCACATAAATAAACTCGTCGCATCCTTGTGAACCCGAAATTTGCTTGGGAAAAGTTATACTATTACTCTGGTACAAAATATTTCACAATAAATTCAACTTACCGACAAATTTGAGGGTATTTTCCACTCAATATCGTCATCTGTATTAAAACAAAGCCATCACACATTTTTCCCAAGCAAGATTCAGTTAGAGGGGAAACTGCTCTTACGGATTTCCACAAAAGATCTCAAATAAATCCTCATAAATCACCTGCGCCAGGCTCTTTTATACACATACAGTGCTACCTCGGTATATTGCCCTCCGTTATATTGCCACCCCCGCTTATTGCCAGGAATTCTCCAAGAACGGATTTCCCCCTGTATTAATACACCCGTTATATTGCCACCCCCGCTTATTGCCATCCGCCACTAGTTTGGGGAAACAAAAGGTCAAATTATATAAGGAAAACCCTCGGTAACAATGCCAATTATCTAGAGCGCGTCGGTAATTTGGACGTCACACCCGTGCTTTGACAGTGGTTGCGGTGAAGCGTGACTGGCTGAACAAGGAGTTCAGCTAAATTAAAGATAATCATTTTATAAAACTCAAAATTAGCAATTTCTTTTGTGTTGTTTTTATAAGATAGAAGTATTATTTCATCACAATAATGGGAAAGTCAGGGAAGAGAAAGCGTACAAATTTAGATTACAAACGAAAATTTAAAATAAACCCAAACAAATAATTGTACATTTTATTTAACTGTAAATCGCCGATTGTTGCTTTCACCGAACCAGGCCATAATAAATGAAAAAATCATTTTATTCCCCAAAGATCAAAAAACCAAATTCTAAATTCTAAGGAAATCCCATCTCTATTTTTAGACTACTATAATTCCGCACGTGAAAATAGCATGGGATTCCGATACCCCTGAAACAGTCATCAATTGTTGGACACATAATGGATTGATTGATGAATATCAAAACAGATTAAGAAGAGAAAGTACTCAGGTACTAGCAAACATGAGAATACGTGTATATTTCAACAGGTTCATGAAGATCTAGACATGTACCCTGGCACGTGACTTTCCATTTGTCTGTTACCGAACTTTTTTAACTTATCTAGTATTATTGAGATGGTGAAATAATCTACTTCCAATTCAGATGATATTGACAATAAACCTCAAAAACTTTTGTATACCGAGAGGCTATAACTGCTATTGACACCGTTATCATCGTTATCATCGGGTTTTTAAATTCTTCGACCCAGGATCAACAGAAGAGCGAAAGAGCGGGAAATTGAAAAATGTCGTAATATTGTGACATTTTCATTTCATTTTAAAAACAAATACATTAATGACTTTTTTCCGGAAGAGATGAAAGTTGCGCTTCAGTGTATATGTATGTACACACGCGCAAAAGCATGACATTTGATTTTAACTAAAATAAATTACGTATTCATCTTGAACTGGGCTCATTGCATTGTAATTTATGGCAGAACTCGTTATATTGCCACCCTCGCTTTAATGCCAAAATCTGTCTTGGACAAAAGTTGGCAATATACCGAGGGAACACTGTATTATAAATTTTTATCCAAGGGTATAAAAAAGGGTAAATGTCAAACGTATATTTTCGTATATATTTTGAACACGCTGACTTTTAAACAAGAGCAATAAAGCAAAGTTATCTAAAATATTCGGATATATAAGATTTTGAAAAAAGATTAAAACACGTTTATTTTACACTACCTTTCTGACACTTTATATGCAGATTGAAATAAGGTGTAAAGTTTTTGACACTCTCCCCATCATAACAGCTCAAGTTTGCAGTGACTTGACGTCATTTTCAATTATGACGTCATACATTTGTAGTTCAGACACGTGAAGGTACAGAGTACACTGCGATATTCTCTGGGAAGCCTTAACGTGCCTGCGTAAGAACTTGATACAACCGGCGACACTAACAAAGTTATTCTCTGGGCCCAACACTAACACAATAAGAAGGAATCAGTGAAGAAAAAATATTCAAGCAAAGACACTTACAGAAATACAAAACATTTTTCCCCTTCTATTTATAGCTTTTCCTGAGCAAAATCCAAAATATGTAATCCTCCAGTTTTTTTTTAAACATCTATCACGTTATTTCAAAGGTCATAAGTAAAACCTAGAGTCTGTTCTCTTTATAAGGATCAGGAGTAATACAGCACAGGTGGCTGTAAACAATTTTATCCAGATTCCGAAACCGATTTATGCAAAATCCATTGTTAGCATTTACGATATCTACTTCATCTGAATTTCAACATTACATATCGTCTTTATTGTATTGTCTACTGCATTGAAAATCATTTAATCCCTTGCGAAATATACATTAAACATAAATACATATTAAGAAACAATGCTTACTTCATCATGATTCAGAAACATATAATGATAGGGTTCCAATATTTAAAAAAAATCTTTTCCGTGCACGTATGATGGAGGGGAGGGTTTGGAGCCCCCTGGGATGCCCAGAGTTATTAAATTTAAATAATAAATTAAATGAAATGACTTGGATCCCCTATGGACCCTACATATGGTAGATTGGTTAGAAAAACTATAAATGGAGGAAACTGAAGCAATTTGTCCGAGAGAATTGCCCCTCCCCGAACAAAAAAAAGTTTTCATTCTTTTTATTGTTTGTATAACCTATTTTCGGGGGGAGGGAGATCCCCCAAAGTTTTTTCGGCTTTTCATACTTGGTTTTACCCTCTTCCCGACTTTAGGTCTTGGGAGGCATCTACAAGTTTTTTAATGGAGGGCATATCGGATCCAGCAATTCTTCCCGGAGGTCGGGTGGGGATTCCCACTTCCCACCTAGGAGCAATTAATATTATAAAGCCCTTAAATATGCAGGGGGGGGGGGTATGAAACGACGAAAAAACCCTTTCATTTACTATTTACCCACAAGTATATTTTGTCCAAATTTCTTTTGGAGGTAGAGAAGATAGGGTGTTAAAACCCCTACAAGCTCTTTCCCATGCTAAAATGAGCTTGGAGATATTTGGCTTGTCAATTCAACGGTCTACCCATGGTTTTGAGAAAAAAAAGAGGAGTAAAGATATTGGTGTTTGTTATGAAAAAATATAAAAAGAATATATTTCTAGGGCAATGGTTTGAACAAAGTTGAATCAATCCTATGTCAACAAGCTTTGATGGCTGGTCTGTGCTTATTGAGAAAAGGATTCTGAAGTTATCCTAACATATATATTCATTCCATTTCTAAAGTTTTTCCCCCTTGGAAGGGGACATGGTCCTTGCTATGAAAATACATTATTGCCTTTCATTGAAGAAAAAATAGTGCCAAGTTGGTTGAAATTGACCATGTGGATCAGAAGAAGAAATTGTGAAATTTAAGTTGACTAAGAAGACATCAATGCTTATAATGATACCAATGAAAACAGCAATACACAACAGACAAATTCCAACCAGAAACTCCCTTGAGCCCTTGACCCTAGAAGTTTCTATTTTAAACAAATCCTTGATATGTTCATTGAAATTAGTCTTTGCATGTCTGAATGTGAGTGGACTGGCATTCGAACTAAGGGTTTTCTAAACACTTATTTTAGTTCATTCTTGACTTGTACTGAGGGATCTTGTAGATGATCAATTGTTTGAAATCTATGTACCATTCTTGTGTTTTTTAGAGAGGCATGGGTTGAGGTACCCCACAAATTATTTAAATGAGTGCTGTAGAGAACTGAAAGCTTATACTCAATGTTGAAATGTTTATCAACAAGGGTCTTAGTCATTGGAAAACTGGTAGAATTGTTTTAAAAAATGTGTGAGATAGCACATACAAAAATCAGTACCTGACAAGCAGCATGTTTAAATCTGCGTAGATGAGAAAAAAATTGATGCAAATTTTATTTATCATGAAAGCTGAACCAATCAAATTACTTTCTTGCTCTGCCAGTTGCTCTGATACATCTAGTATGATACAAACCAGCTTATACAATTTAAGAAATGTCTAGTCATTTTTAAATTTTTATCATACACTTTACAACTACAGCATCAAATTATTTAAAATCACCATATCCTTAGTTCTTTTACATCAGAGTCTACTAGTATTTGTTAAAGTCTGTAGGTGTTCCTCTTTTAATTTTCTGATTGTGTAAACAAATCGAAGGTCTAAACTGGAAGGTTAAAACAATGTCGATGCTGTCTTCTTCAATAAATGCATAAATACAAACATATTATTACAAATTTAAAGATTATACTACTTTAAAATGACACTTTTTCACCTGTTCATAAACTGTATAACAAATCTGCTCCAGTATCACTCAAATCTAGTACCTCCGGAATTACAAGTTATTAAAGAATGTTCTCAGATTAACACTGGACTATATAAACCCATCAGCCATGATGATTCTCATTAGAGCCACTTTGCTATTTCTTTCAAATGAAGATAAAATTTGCACCAAATTAAACCAAAACCTAGGAAATTGCTGGAATTTGACATTTTTTATTCACAAAATAAACCCCTACATACTGATTTGACACATATTTGCATTTTTTCACAAAGAAATATCCTTCTATCTATTATTTATGTCCTTTTTGATGAAGCACCCTGACAAAAGAGTTACAATTTTAATTATTTGAATCTACATGCATGAATAATAGTGTTTGCATACTGAATTGTAACTGTGGCTATTTACTCTAACAATTCCTCTGAAAAATATTTTTCCTCTGTTGAAACAACTTTCAAGTTTTATGACCTCAGTCCAGGCCCTTAGAATTTATAGCAGATATGAGGTATGACTGTATAAAAATGTATGTGTAACCTTTTAAACTGTTCCTTTTGCTCATCCTTTTAGTAGTTTTTAATATTCAAATCTACACTAACTTCCATGCTTCTTTTTCATAAATAACTAAATCAATAGAAAGAAACTATTTAGGCATTTAAAATATATGTGTGTTATAATGCTACTTTAAATGCTGTGATAACATCACTGTAAAGAACTCAGAATTTACGCTCAATGATAAAATGTTTATAAACATGGGTCTTAGTCATTGAAGAACTTTGATACATTTTCTTAAACGATGTGTAAAATAGCACATAAAAAACAGTACCTAAAAAACAGCATGCTTAAATCTGCATAGATGAGAAATAAATGCACCATCAAAGCTGAAAAAAAACAAAATTACTTTCTTACTCTGACAGTTGCTCTGCTACAAGTAGTATGATACAAACCAGTCTATACAATTAAAGTAAACTGTATCCCTATTGTGATCCTACCATACCTCCCTAGCATCCAGGGCAATGATTTGAACAAACTTGTATCAATGCTATGTCAACAAGCTTTGATGTCTGGTCTATGCTTATTGAAATGAAGACTCTGAAATTATCCCAACATATTTATGCCATTTCTAAAGTATGTTCCCTTGGAAGGGGGCATGGTCCTTATTTTCACAATTTTTAATCCTTTTCATTGAAGAATAACCAGTGCCAAGTTGGTTGAAATTGACCCTGTGGATCTGAGGAATAAAATGTGAAAATTAAGTTTACAAAGATGACATCAATGCTCTCAATGGTAACAGCAATACACAACAGACAAATTTCAATAAGAAACTCCCTCGATGCCCTGACCGTAGAGGCTTCTATATTTTACAAATTCTTAATATGTTCATTGAAATTAGTCCTTGCATTTATGGATGTGAGTGGACTCGCATGCAAACTAAGGGTTTTCCTAACATTGTTTTAGTGTATTCTTGACGTGTATTGAGGGATCTTGTAGATGATCAATTTTTTTAAATCTATGTACCATTTTTGTGTTTTTCAGAGAGGCATGGGTTGAGGTACACAACAACTCATTTAAATGACTGCTGTAGAAAACTGAAAGTTTATACTCAATGTTAAAATGTTTATCAACAACATGGGTCTTAATCATTGAAAAACTTTGGTACAATTGAAAAAAAATGTGTGAAATAGCTCATAAAAAATCAGTACCTGACAGACAGCATGTTAAAATGTGCATATATTTGCATGGATGAGAAATAAGATTTCATTTATTATCAGAATTGAACCAATCAAAATTACTTTGTCAGTGTACAATCTTGCTCTACCAGTTGCTTTGCAACATGTAGCATGATACAAACCAGCTTATACAATTTAAATAAATTTATCCCTATTGTGATCCTACCCCCTACCTACTAATTCTCCAGGGCAATGCTTTGAACAAACTTGTATATGGGTGAATTCAAAAAAAATTACCACCAAACTGAATTTTTTTTGGCAAAATTCAACTACTTATAACATATTTTTCACTTATATCATCATACTGCAAATGCATTCTAGTTTAAAATCCTGAAGTGGCAATAGAATAGACAATTGGATTAAAAAGTTTCAGAATTTTTATTAGTAAAATTTCTTTTGAAAAAAGAAAATATCATTACACCTTAAAAGACTTTCTAAAATACATAATCACAAGAAATTATAGTTCTTTATGCTTCAAAATGGTAGAAGGTGTATAAATGATTAAATCTAGACCTTTAAGGAGTATCTTCTCTTGTACATGTGACAAAAAATTGGCTTTTTGATTGTTATTTTACATTATTTTTTCAATTCTGGTTTGAAAAGTTTTAATATGAAAAAAATATGAAGCAATAAAATTCCCCAAAATTCACTTTTTTGTCCGTTCAAGTCAATTCTTTAAATCTAAGCCAAAAAAGAATTGTTATATACGAGTTCTCTTACAAAAAATACTAGATTTTGAAGTGACCCTATGTTACATTATTGTGTTGCACTCCTGACATCTGATATGTATTTTATTTAACATTGTTTTAAAAATGATAACACACAATAACCCATTCTTACTTTGAAAATTAATTTGTCGTGTTGATATTTTTCATCGTTTACAGCAGGTTGTTCTTATTTTAAAGACCTTAAAACATGATTATTTGCAAAGTGTAATATATATAAATTGTATTTAAAATATATGTGAAATGATGAAAACTAATCCCTGAATTGACTGTAACATTTCTGTAATTTGTTGATAGACATAGTGTTTTGAACATCAAATAGTATCAAGCATTTTTTTTCAACTTATTTTTTAGTAAAGATAGTTAAAAAGCATCGGTAATTATGAAGCAGTTTTGTTGCACTCCTGACTGCAGTAAAGTTTTAAATTAAAACCATAGAACACAAAAATTCATAGAGTGTTGGCAACATTAAGTGGTAATGAAACTGTGCAATATTTATAGTCCAATACTTCATAACTAAAACAGATGAAAGTATTTAAAATTTGCATTTTATCTGGAATTATACCCCATTTTATGCCAAAAAACTAGCTTAAATGTATATTTAGAAGATAAAATATATTTTAAAGCATATTTTCCTTTAGAAGACAATCACAGTAACCCACCAGAAAAATTCTACTCATCAATTTTTCTTTATTTTTATTCTTATTGGATGATTTATAATTCTAACATATTTGCTGCACTCCTGACCAAAAGCAATGGGGCCTTTAAAGTAGAATTGTGAAGTGAAAATTACACAAGAACTTGTTCTGTTGTTTCAGTGAAGTTGAGGAGGAATTACTTGAATTTTATGACAATGTTTTAGTGTGTTTATTTTTAACGTTCATTAAAAAAATCACAAAAAAGATAAAAACACATCTGAATGGATAAAATTGAAAAAGGAAGGATTTTAATAATAAAACTGTCAATAATTTAGCATTAAATTATACAAAAGATCATTATTAATTAATGAATACTTCTAAGCATGAATAGAAGTCTTTTCGTCACACAACTTGAATCTTTAAAAAAATGTGTTGCACTCCTGACCATAGAAATATGGATCTGAAGCAGAGACAGATCCTGTAATTGATAAATCTATTTAATAAAAATGTTCTTTGTGTCTTTATTTTCCAAAATAAAAATCAGAAAATCATATAATGATAATAGTTTTTTCATGCTTGGGAGCAAAACATCAAATGTTGCACTCCTGACATTTTTGGGTATGCACATATACTTGACTCTCATTAATGCTGTTTAAGATTTATATAACATTTTTAAGTTTTAAAATGTATATCAGTTATTATTTTACACTTCCAAAATTCTTTTTTGTCTTAATTTTCTATCAGAATTTTACAATTGATGTTTTTTTGGCAACACTACATTTTTTCTGTTGCACTCCTGACATGGTGTATCATTTTTTTAAACATCAGCCATGACCACAACTTGATTAAGCAGAAGTTATGACAGTCCACATTTAAAGCTCAATACTTTGAATATTATCAGGAAAGTCTTTATTTTCAACATGAAGCATTATTTTTTTATTTCACAGATCTCCAAAAAATATTGAAATTTCAAAATGTCACAAAAAGGTGTTGCACTCCTGACAATTTTAGCATCATTTTTGGGCATAACTTTTTTGTTAATTGAGATATCAATGAGATATTTGGCAGGTATTTAGACACTATCTAAAGACATATGCTGAGACATAGAAATCTATTTTCATTGCCTGTATTTTTAGTGTGGGTTGATAAATATGCGTTTGGTCATTTTTTTTTAATTCACCCCTTAATGCTATGTCAACAAGCCTTGTGATCTGGTTTGTGCTTATTGAATTGTAAACTCTGAAGTTATCCCAACATATCTATGCCATTTCTAAAGTATTTCCCCTTGGACGGGGAATGGTCCTCCCTTTGATAAATTTTAATCATTTTCATGTAGTAGAGATACATTTATTAGAATTCTACAAGTTGAAATGATTTTAAGTGAAAGAAAAAAAATAATAAATATAAATTAAATAAACTGTTAAACATGTTATAAATGCATAAATGATAAGTTTTCTGTTAAAGTTTCATTTTGTTCATTCTTTATTAACATGGGTATTTAGTGACATAGCTATACACCCCTTTGGATCCCCACCTGTACATATACTTTTACATAACCACATACACATCTAATGGTCAGATTGAAATGGTAAGAATTCATTGGCTGAGAGTTTGGTCTTTGTGGGGTACTGAGTTTTATTCAGTTTTAGCTCAAGATTTAGATTTCAAATGGAGAAGACATAGTTTAAATTGCTGCTGACTTAATTAAATTGGAAGACCTAAGACAGTTCCCTAAAAGGAAAGTAATTACCTTTTTATGCTTAAAGATATTTTTTCCATAATATTGTGTTATAAAGGTGGAAAACAGAATATTTTACTTTTAAATGTTTACATATGGAATTATCTGTCTGTCTATTTAGATAAAGATAAATCTGATGGAGTATATCAGTAAATTAATTATATAAATATAATCATTGAATCACTGTAGTATGATACAAAGCAGCTTATACAATTTAAGTAAATTGTATCCTTATTGTGATCCTGCCCTACCTACTAACCCTACAAGGCAATGATTTGTACAAACTTGTATCAATGCTATGTCAACAAGCTTTGATGTCTGGTCTGTGTTTATCAAAATGAAGCACTGAAATTATCTCAACATATTTATGCCATTTCTGAAGTATTTCCCCTTAGAATTGGGCATAGTCCTTCCATCACAAATTTTAATCATTTTCGTTGAAGAATAATGTGTGCCAAGTTTGTTAAAATTGATCCTGAGGATATGAAGAAGAAAATGTGAAATTAAGTTTGCAAAGATGACATCAATGCTCACAATGGTAAAAGCAATACACAACAGACAAATTTCAATCAGAAATTCCCTTGAGATTTTGACCCTAGAGGCTTCTATATTAAACAAAATCTTGATATGTTCATTGAAACTAGTCTTTGCATGTATGAATGTAAGTGGACTGGCATTCAAACTAAGTGTTTTCTTAACATTATTTTAGTGTATTCTTGACCTGTATCGAGGGATCTTGTAGATGATCAGTTGCTTCAGATCTATGAACCACTCTTGGGTTTTTCAGAGAGGCATGGGTTGAGGTACCCAACAACTCATTCTAATGCTCTTGCATATCGAATCAACTGAGAAATATATACCACGTATGCAGGTGATGAAGATGTATTGCTGGATAAGTAAGGGAATTTGACGATTGAAA
Organism: Saccostrea echinata; assembly: GCF_033153115.1. Lineage (NCBI taxonomy): Eukaryota > Metazoa > Mollusca > Bivalvia > Ostreida > Ostreidae > Saccostrea > Saccostrea echinata. Next base: position 1,359,430 of record NW_026889794.1, on the reverse strand, counting down.
AGTTAAAGTCATCACGTTTATCATAAAGCTTGGATGTTAGATCACCATTAACGTCTTTTTCAAGTAAAATATCCAAATATGAAACAGATGTTTCAGACTCTGTGGTATCATTTATCTCAAGCTCACCGGGATATATTGTATCGACATAAGAATGAAAAATAACCATTGTTACTTGACAATACGTCGTCTAAATGTCGAGTTGAAGGCCACAGGAAGTACTTTCTTCCTTTCACGTATAAGATGTTGGATAAAATTCTGCTTCATATGAATACAAAAAAGGTCTGCTAATAACGGGGCACAATTGGTACCCATGGGAATTGATGGATGGAATGGATCTGAAGAAGAAAATGTGAAAATTAAGTTTGCAAAGATGACATCAGTGCTCTCAAGGGTAACAGCAATACACAACAAACAAATTTCAATCAGAAACTCCCTTGATTCCTTTATCCTAGAGGCTTCTATATTAAACAAATTCTTAATATGGTCATTGAAATTAGTCCTTGCATGTATGGATGTGAGTGGACTGGCATTCAAACTAAGGGTTTTCTTAACATTATTTTAGTGTATTCTTGACTTGTATAGAGGGATCTTGTAGATGATCAATTTTTTAAATCTATGTACCATTTTTGTGTTTTTCAGAGAGGCATGGATTGAGATACACAACAACTCATTTAAATGACTGCTGTAGAGAATTGAAAGTTTATGCTCAATGTTAAAATAATCAACAAGGGTCTTAATCATTGAAAAACTTTGGTACAATTGAAAAAAAATGTGTGAAATAACACATAAAAAATCAGTTCCTGCAAACAGCATGTTTAAATTTGCATAGATGAGAAATAAATTGGTGGAGATTTCATTTATCATCAAAGCTGAACCAATCAAAATTACTTTGTCAGTGTAAAATCTTGCTCTACCAGTTGCTTTGCTACATGTAGCATGATACATAGCAGCTTATACAATTTAAGTAAACTGTATCCCTATTATGGTCCTATCCTACCTTTTAGCCCTCCAGGTCAATGATTTGAATGAACTTGTACCAATGCTATGTCAGCAAGCTTCGATGTCTGGTTTGTGTTTATTGAAATTGAAGACTTTGACGTTATCCTAACTTATTTATGCCATTTCTGAAATATTTTCCCTTGGAAGGGGGCATGGTCCTTCCATTACAAATTTTAATCATTTTCATTGAAGAATGAATAGTGCCAATTTGGTTGAAATTGACCCAGTGGATGTAAAGAATAAAATGTGAAAATTAAGTTTACAAAGATGACATCAATGCTCACAATGGTAACAGCAATATACAGCAGACAAATATCAATCAGAAATTCCCTTGAGATTTTGACCCTAGAGGCTTTTACAATAAACAAATTCTTGATATGTTCATTGAAATTAGTCTTTGCATGTATGAATATGAATGGACTGGCATTCAAACTAAGGGTTTTCTTAACATTATTTTAGTGTATACTTGACTTGTATTGATGGATCTTGAAGATGATCAATTGCTTCAAATCTATGTACAATTCTTGTGTTTTGCAGAGAGGCATGGGTTGAGGTACCCAACACCTCAATGAAAGGACTGCTGTAGAGAACTGAAAGTTTATGCTTAATGTTAAAATGTTTATCAACAAGGGTCTTAATCATTGAAAAACTTTGGTAAAATTTAAAAAAATGAGTGAAATGGCACATAAAAATTAGTACCTGACAAACTGCATGTTAAAAATTGCATAAATTTGCATGGATGAGAAACAAATTTGTGGAGATTTCATTTATCATCAGAGCTGAACCAATCAGAATTACTTTGTCAGTGTACAATCTTGCTCTACCAGTTGCTTTGCTACAAAGCAGGTAATACAACTTAAGTAAATTGTATCCCTATTGTGATCATACTCTACCTCTTAATCCTCCAGGGCAATGAATTGAACAAACTTGTCTCAATACTACATGTATGTCAACAAGCTTTGATATCTGGTCTGTTCTTTGAAATTAGTCCTTGCATGATTGGATGTGAGTGGACTGGCATTCAAACTAAGGGTTTTCTTAACATTATTTTAGTGTATTCTTGACTTGTACTGAAAGATCTTGTAGATGATCAATTGTTTGAAATCTATGTACCATTCTTGTGTTTTTTAGAGAGGCATGGGTTGAGGTACCCAACAACTCGTTTAAATGACTGCTGTAGAGTACTGAAAGGTTTTGCTCAATGTTAAAATGTTTATCAACATGGGTCTTAATCATTGAAAAACTTTGGTACAATTAAAAAACTCTGTGGAATAGCACATACAGAATCAGTACCTAATAAACAGCATGTTAAAACTAGAAAACTAATTGTTCTGAGAACAATTGAAAGTCTTTCCACCTTTTAAAGTGTTTTCGTGTCATTTGGGCTGAAAAAAAAAAGAAGAAAAATCCCCCCCCCCAAAAAAAAAAAACAAAAAACAAATTGCTCCTGCAGCAGGGATCGAACTCAAAACCCTTGGTTTGAAAGGCAGGTGCGCTAACCATTAGGCTACGCATTCCGATAACATTAATAAGTTAAATTGTTTAGGACTAGAATAAATGCTAGCGTATTTTTAGAATCGCTAATGGGGAGAAAGAAGTGCCGCAAAAGGAAATAGTTCCTGGACTTGCAAGTAGTATATACAATAAGAACGGACGGGCTGAGTGAGAAAACGTTAACACTGTTCCCTAATGAAAATGTATTAGTGGACTGTAGCCGATTCATTGAAATTATGAGTATGCTGAATTTTTTGTAAATAGCTTCGTTGAAAGCTTAAAAGATCGGGTTCGTATTTTAACATTTCTGGCTGAATATCCTGAAATAAATATGAAACATTTAAATAAGCATTTCTTTGGGTTAAATTAAATATATGTAGCACATATTAAACTCCAAACATGCATTTTTTAGAAGGGAAACAGGACAACGAAAGCGAGAATTGTTTTTTAATATACCGAAAATCTCTATTTCTGGAAACTGATTAATTCTAAATAAAAATCAAATAAATTCCACATGTAAAAGAAAGAGAGAATGCTTGGTATTAAAATATCATATAGTTTCAGGAGAATCGACTGCTGTTCATAACAACTAAAGAAATAACCGATGAAAGCTTTAATTCATTTTTATGTACATCACCACCTAAATTTCAGATATGAAAAAATGTAGTGTTTGTACATAAAATTCATAATTTCTATTATACTTAAAAGATTTACCGTAAAACTTTCAGGAATCTTTCTTTTAGGCCTTTTCTGCATTTCCCTGAAATTTTATGTCGATCCGAGGTGTTGTATGAGTTTTAGAGAAATATTTCACGTTGCTATTGGTTTGATTGGTTTTTTTTTTTGGTTGTTGTTTTTTTTTTAAAGAGAAATAAATTAACTATTGATTCTGACCTTTGGGTCAAAGGTCAAGGTCAGAGGTCAAGGACATGTTAAAAAACTCTTTACTTTCTATGTTTTAACCTGTTTTTACTTATCTATTTGACCCCAGGTCTAGGTCAAAGGTCAAGGTCAAAGTTCAAGGTCATTTAGTTAATGGCTATATTTTTTCACATATGTATGGAATTCTATCTGGTTTTAAGTGATCTTGACCTTTGATCTTGACCTAAATTTCAAGGTCAAATGTCAAAGAATTTAATGCAGTTGGTCCCATGTCTTTACGACTTTTCATTTAGATAAAAAAAATCATTATTTGTAAACATCAAAAACTCTCAACGACGATAATTTATTAAAGGGCATGACAAATCATTCCGCAATTAATAGATTGAAAAGTCCTCTCAAGTAGTCAAAAATATTGGTGAAGGTTCTGAATCTCTATGGTTTACGGTTTCGAAGGACTAGTGATAACAAGCAATTCTTGCGAAAGGGTCAATAACTGCAAAAGGGGTCATAGGTTATACGCGTTGGGTCAAATTTGTTCATAACTGTTTATGACCTTTATGATGAAGAATAATCTTTTTGATAAACCTCAAAACAAAAAATCAGCGGAAGAAAAATAATAAGAAGAATAATAATAACTAGATGCGTTTCTTGTTGCTAGGGCAACAAGTGGTCTTCCGACCGAACTTTTCTACAGATCGCTATGCTACCTCACTTCATTTAATACTTTATTAAAGGTATTTTTTGTTTGCGTTTATGTAACACAGTCTTTCAAAATAGATCATGATTATTAAAGGAATTCTGTAGAATCTATGTTAAAAAGCTTTTAAAAATAAGCAGAAACTATCATACATGTCTGCACAGAGAAAAATATCATTTACAACTGAAAAAAGAGAGAAACAATCTCCCGCCCCAGCAGGATTCGAACCCACAACATTACGAGAAAGTTTGGATCGGTCATATCTTAGTAATAAATGCATCAATCAAAATGATGAAAACATACTTAGAACTCTTAGAAGACTCTCTATTAACCCTGTAAATCCCAGAGAAAAATATTGAAAAACAAAAAAGTTGCAAATTGAACATCTTTGAATTCACTTCCGCTTGCGACCGGAAGAAAGAACGACGAAAAATAATGGTCCATCACCATATCTACATTTGATGCTCTATCACCTCAGCAAGTTTCATATTCATATCTTATCATATACCTTAATAATAAATTGTAAACTAATTGTTCAGAGAACAATTAGAGGCCTTTCCACCTTTTTAAGTGTTTCCGTGTCATTTGGGCTTAAAAAAAAAATTGAAAAATGCAAAAAAAAAAAAAAAAGGCCCCTTCAGCTGGGATCGAACTCAAAACCATTGGTTTCAAAGGCAGGTGCGCTAAGCAGTGCGCTACACATTGCGATAAAATTGGTAAGTTAAATGTTCAAGAGTATAGAATAAATACAAGCGTATCTTTAGAATCGGTAGGGGAAGAAAGAAGTTCCGTAAAAGGAAATAGTTCCAGAACTTGCAAGCAGTATATAAAAAAATAAGGGACGGAAACGTCGCGTGAGAAAACGTTAACACTGTTCCCTAATGAAAATGTATTAATGGACTGTAGCCCGATTCATCGATATTGTGAGCATGCTGAATTTTTTGAAAATAGCTTTGTTGTAAGCTTAAAAGATCGGGTTCGGATTTTAACATTTCTGACTGAATATCCTGAAATAAATAAGAAACATTTAAATAAGCATTTTTTGGGTTAAATGAAATATGTGTAGCACAAATTAAACTCCCAGCATGCATTTTTAGAAGGGAAACACGACAATGAAAGCGAGAATTGTTTTTAATATACCGAAAATCGCTATTTCTGGAAACTGATTAATTCTAAATAAAAATCAAATAAAATTCCACATGTAAAAGAAAGAGAGAATGCTTGGTATTAAAATGTCGTATCATATCAGGAGAATCGAATGCTACTAACGACATCTGAAGAAATAGCCGATAAAAGGTTTAGATCATTTCTTCGTTCACCTGCACTTTAATTTCAAACACAACAGAACTTGTAGTTTTTGCCGTGAAACTTCATGACTTCTATAAACTTATAAGACTCACCGTAAAACTCCCCAAAAAGTTTCACTGAGGTCTATACTACATTTGTACCAAATATGGTGTCGATCCGAGGTCTGGTTTGGATTTTACAGAAATATTCTACGTTGTTGTTGATGTCATTTTTTTTAAGAAGGGGGGGTGAATTATTTATTTTATGCCTCTTTTAAACTAAGACTTGTAACTACTTCCACATCCTTAAGCCTGATTGTGACCTTTGGGTCAAGGTCAAAGGTCAAGGTCATTACAAAAAAAAAAATAATAATTAAAAAAACAGGAAATCTTTACTTTCTATGTTTTTACCTGATACTGGAGCTGGTTGCATGTCCTTACTTTTCATTTGACCCAATGTCAAGGTCAAAGGTCAAGGTCAAAGGTCAAGGTCATTTGGTGATTACTATATTTTACACACATATAAGGAATTTCTTATGCTTTTAAATGACGTTGACCTTTGACCTTGAGCTATATTTCAAGGTCAAAGTCAAATATGCCGATGCAGTTGGTCCCATGTGTCTAGGATACACCGTTTAAAAAAAAAGTTCATTAAATGTAAGCAGCGTAAACTTTCAGGGGCAGTAACTCATACAAGGGACCAAAGAATGCTTTCGCAATGATAGAATGAAGAGAGTACTAAATGAGTCAAAGACACTGATGAAGGTTTGGAATCTCTACGGTTTACGGTTTTGGAGGAGTAGCGATAACAAGGTTTTATTGCGAAAGGGGTGACAACTTTTGAATGATTCAAGCTTTGGGGACAAGAATGAAATCCTTAAATAGTTTTAGAAGGACATATTATAGATGCAAAGATATTCAGTATATGTCGAAAGGTTTTCTACAGAATCTCTGACAAAAAAGCTTTTAAAAATCAGCAAAAACTTCCATACATGTTTTCAAAGAGAGAGAAGTCATTAGCAACTGAAAAAAGAGAGAAACAAAGAAAAAAAATTAACTGCCTCCAGCGGGATTCGAACCCCAGACAGTGGGACAAAATTTGGATCGGTCATATCTTTGCAATAAATGCATGCATCAAGATATAGAAAACATATTTAGACTTCTTGTAAGACACTCTATAGACCCTGTAAATCCTAAAGAAAAATATTGAAAAACAAAAAAGTTGAAAAATTGGACTTTTTTGAATTCACTTCCGTTTGCGACTAGAAGTACCGACGACGAAAAATAAAGGTCGTTCCATATATTGGAATTCGATGCTCTATCTCTTCAGTGAGTTTTAGTTTCATATCTTTAGCCGTTGTCGAGAAAAATTCTGGACAAAATGCCATTTAAAAAATACAAATTTCCCCAAAAATCAGGAACGGAAATGAATTTTGAAAAAATGAAAAAAAAACACGTCTGGAGATATTCACATGATGCATCTTCCCTGAAAAAATCTCTAAAATCTCTCTGTACTCACAGCTGAGATATCGCCATAACTATGAAAAAAAGAATAATAATAATAACTAGAAACTCATTGCGAGCAATGAGAGGTCTTCCGTCCGATTCTGAAAATAAAAGCAAAAATTCACTCTGAAAAAGTGATAAAAGAAATTCAGCGTGAAAATCCAAGAAAGCTAACCATTAACCATTCACTTTTTTGCATCACTTCCTGTCACGACCGGAAGTAACGGCGATACAAGATTTTCTCACGATTCAAATAAACTGATGACTGACTATCAGACCTGAAAGTTTTAGACTTCAGTCGTTTACTGTTGCTGAGAAATATTGTGAGAATAAATTCTAATTTTGAGGACAGGTAATCACTCGACCGGAAGTGAATTTTATAGAAAAATCTCTGCAAACTTTTTCAATCAAAAAGATGAAAACATACATAAAACTCCTAGAAGACTCTCTATTAACCCTGTAAATCCCAAAGAAAAATATTGAAAAATTTAACATTTTTGAATTCACTTTCGTTTGCGACCGGAAGTAAGAACGACGAAAATTAATTGTCGATCAATATATCTACATTTGATGCTCTATCACCTCAGCAAGTTTCATATTCATATCTTTAGCCATTCTCTGTTGATACTGTTTACTTTCTTTTATTCTTTATGTATTCAACTTTTTATTTCATGTAATTCCATACACAGGCATGTCCATGTAATCTTTTTCTGCACTTCTATATACTTCTGCATCAGACCATTTGTCTACTACGAAAGGTTGATCACGATTCATTATTTCGCGCGAAATGTCACGGGTAAATATTCGTGCATATCCTTCGGAATGTATTTTCTATTGAATGGTGATGGTTTCAATGAAATTTCAAAATGTATGTTCTTATAACCTGAATATCGAGCTTGAGAAAGTATTTTTATCATATTGTACTTATTATATATCGTATGGATAAGTAACACTGAAGCAGTGATTTAGGTAAGATTTTCTACAAGTTTTATTTTCCTGTTTACCCCCAAAGTGGACTATCCCGATTAGTTACACATTCATGGGAAGACTAGAATGTTTCGCCCAAAAACATGTCTCGTCCTGCGACGGTCAAGGAATCTGATACCATTTATGTTCAATAACAACATCTTTTAGAAAAAAAAATATTTAAATCATTTTCATTAAACAATCTTTTAAAAAATGGTTTTCTTATTTCTGTCTTTTCTGTTCATTTAATATGACACAAGCCTGCATGGGGAAAAAACAATGGCCACGTAATAATTACTATATATTGATTGCTTTAGTCAGGCAAGTTTCTTGAAAAGTTTTTACTTATAACCATGGTTTAGGATCAGTTTTTCCGTGGTGTAAAACAAAAGGTTGTAGTTATCGTATTTCCACTTGTAGTCATGTCGTTTTTCTACTTTGAGATACAGACAAGAAAAATTATAGTAGACGTTTGAGGAAACCCCGGATTAAAACTCTATTGCGAAACAGAATTGCAACGTAATTGTGATGTGACAATCCAACATTTCCTTCACATTTCTTTGATCCTTATGGTACTTTCATTCAAACAAACGCTCGGCTGACTCCGTAAATTCTGACCTACTTATCGGAGTTTACAGAGACAGCCGCCATTTTGGACCCGCTTCAAATTTAGAAATGCGAATATCTAGAGTTTGGATTGATCAATTCTAAAATAAATTATATATAAAGCATTTTCAGAAGAGTCTCTATTAACCTTATTAAAATAAAAGAAAAATATAGAAAAACAAAAAAGTTTAAAAATACGACTTTTTTAAATTCGCATCCGGTAACGACCGGAAGTATTGACGACGCACAAAAAGGTGATTCCCCTCATCTAGAAGACATAACCTATCATCTCTAACAAGTCTCCAGTTCATATCTTAAACCATTTTTGAAAAAAAGGGGGGACAAAATTTCATTTTAAAATCAGAAAACTGTCAATAACTTGGCACCAGAAGCGAGTTTTCCAAATTTTCCTTCTGATGAACAAAGTTCATTTGACGACGCATAATTCCTGAAAGTTTCACTTAAAACCACTGAATAGTTTTTGAGAAATCGCCTGCACAAAATTTTGGGGAAAAAAATAAGAAGAAGAAGAAGAAGAAGAAACAGTAGAATCACTATAAGGTCTTCCGTGAAGACGGAAGACCTTAATAATAATAATAATAGAAAACAGGGAAAACAATAAGGTCTTCCGAAGGAAGTCGGAAGACCTTAACTAGTAGACTAATTGTTCTCCAACAATTAGAGGTCTTACCGCCTTCTTAAAATTTCTTATATATTTCATATTTCACTCTCTAAAGTTACAAAAATAATCGAGAACTGGCTTAAAAGATTGAAAAAAATGAAAATTTTAAAAATTTTGAAATGACCTTGACCTTTGGCCTTGATCAAATATTCAAAGGCAAACGCCAAGGGTCACATTACACTTGACCCTATGCTTCTACGACTTTTAGTTTTAAAGTTATAGGGTTTAATTGTAACCCTCAAAGACGTTAAAGGGTGATAACTCATAGTGGGTCATCAAATCCTTTCACACTGAAGCCAGCACCTCAATTACAAGCTGCTTTAAATGCAATGTTCTTGTATTGTAAAACTTGGAAATTGCAAGTTAATGCATCTAAAACAAAGGTTGTTATTTTTGATAAACCTAAAAATGAAAATTCACTAATGGTCTTTACATATGATAACAAAAACTTATCAGTTGTTGATGAATTTGTTTACTTAGGTGTAACTTTTTCTTGTAATATAATGAATCTTTTGTTAGTAATGAAACAAAGCTACTTGAGCAAGGTAGGAAAGCTATGTTCAGTTTACTCAAGAAAGTAAGATGTTTAGATTTTAGATTTGCCTTTAGACATTCAGCTGAAATTATTTGACAGTATGATTACACCCGTATTACTTTATGGCTGAGAAGTATGGGGAATTGATATAACAATGTCATAGAAAGTTTATTTTTACAATTTTACAAAATAATTTTAAATCTGAAAAAATCTACCCCTAATCATGTTTTATATGGCGAACTGGGTAAATATCCAATAGAAATATTTATTAAGTCCAGTGTTATTGGGTTTTGGCATAGACTTATTTGTGGTAAACAAGACAAAATATCTTTTCTCTGATATAAATTGTTATTAAAGCTTAGAGAACATGACTTAATGCAGTCTAAGTGGATTAACTATGTTGAAAAAACACTAAATGACTGTGGAATGTCCGAGTTATTGTTACAACAGTATTCTCCAAAGAAAACGTTGGTGTCAAAATTGGTTTTGTTTGTTTGTTTGTTTGTTGTTTAACGTCCCTCTCGAGAATTTTTCACTCATATGGATACGCCACCACTTGCCGGCGGAGAGCTGCAAATCTTGTCCTATGCTCGACACTTACGGCCATTGAGCAGTGAGGGGTCTTTTTCGTGCCAACACCTACTGCGACACGGGACCTCGGTTTATACGGTCTCATCCGAAGGACCGGTCTCCACGTCCCACTGTGGGATTCGAACCCGCGACGTAAGGATCAACTCCTTACCTCGCGACTCTAGAGCAGACGCTCTAACCACTGCGCCACGCGGGCGACGTCAAAATTGGTAAAAACTAGATTAATTGATCAATTTAAGCAGAATTGGTATGCGGGTATTTCTGATACGCCAAAAACCTTTAATTATAGTTTATTTAAATTAGAACATTGTTTTGAAAAATATTTGATTTATCTTCCAAAAGATTTGAGAAAAGCTTTATGTAAATTTAGATGTATGAATCACAGATTTCAAATCGAGGAAGGTCACTTTTGGGGTGTTGACAGAGATGATCGAATTTGTGATCTTTCTTCCTCTAACAATTTAGGAGATGAATTTCACTATCTTTTAGAATGTGAATTTTCGCAAACGAGAACGAAAAAAAACTTGTTCCAAATATTTCTTATGCTAACCCTAATGTTATTAAATTTCATGACCTGTTAAATTGTAAGAACGCTAAAGTCATTTTTGGACTTGCCAAATTTTGCAAAATTTTATTGTCAGTAATAAATTGATAATAACAAAACAACTGTTTAAAATATGTTGTAATACATATAAATTTATTTAATACTAGCAGACAGGCCTTCTATACTTTGATGTTTTGAACTATACATGTATATAGTAATTAACATTAGTGCCACTCATTTCATGCTTGTGTGTTATTTTGTTGTATCATTTGTATTCATATACCCCAGTTGAAGTCTTTGTCTTAAATAAAAACTTGAAACTTGAATAGATTGAATTTGTGTCTAAAATCCCTTAAGACATTAGTGAAGGTTTGGTGTCTCTATAGTTTACGGTTTTGGAGAATTAGTGATAACAAGGTTTTTCGTACAAGGGGAATAACTTTTAAAGGGGTTAAGCTCAGGGAACAAGAATGAATCTTTGAACTAGTTTTAAGAGTACATATTAAAGATTGATTGATTGATTTATGTTGTTTAAAGTCCCTCTCGAGAATTTTTCACTCATATGGAGACGCCACCACTTGCATGTGGAGAGCTGCAAATTTTGTCCTATACTCGGCACTTACTGCCATTGAGCAGTGAGGGATCTTTTTCGTGCCAGCACCTGCTGCGACACGGGACCTCAGTTTATACGGTCTCATCCGAAGGACCGGTCTCCACGTCCCACAGTGGGATTCGAACCCGCGACGTAAGGATCGACTCCTTACTTCGCGACTCTAGAGCAGACGCCCTAACCACTGCGCCACGCGTGCGACCATATTAAAGATGCAAAGATATAGGGTATATGTTGAAAAACAAATGAGCTATTAAAAGAACTATATTTTTTAAATTTTGAATGACCTTGACATAAACTTCAAGGCCTAAGATGAAAGAATATAATGCAGTTGGTTTCATGTCTCTACGACTTATTATTTTAAAAATTTTTAATTATTTGTTAACAATAAAAACTTTCGGGGGCAATAACTTATTAAAGGGGTCGACGAATACTTTCGCAATGATAGACTGAAGATTGTACTCAGTTAGTCAAAGACATTGGTGAAGGTTGCGTAACTCTGCGGTTTACGGTTTTGGAGGAGTAGCGATAACAAGGGTTATACTGAAAGGGCCAATAACTTTTAAACGGATCAATCTTGGGGTAAAGAATGATTTTTTTTTTTTTTTTGCTTTAAAAGGACATATGAATAATGCAAAGATATATTATATATATTTAAAAACAAAATTTAGGTATAAAAAGAGCTAAATTTCTCATGTTTTGAATGACCTTGACCTCTGACCTTGATATAAGTTTCAAGGTCAAGGGTCGACAAATCATATGCTGTTAGTTCCATGTCTCTATGATTTATTGTTTTCAAAATTTTTCATAATTCATAAACATCGAAAACTTTCTGGGGCAATAACTCATAAAAGGGGTCAATGAATCCTTTCGCAATAAAAAAAAATTGAAGAGTCTCGGTAATTAGTCGAAGACATTGGTCAAGGGTTCATACCTCTACGGTTTACGGTTTCAGAGGAGTAGCGATAACAAGGTTTCTCGTGCAATGGGCAAGAACTACAGCAGTGCTCTCAATGATAACAGAAATACACGACAGACAAAGTTCAATCAGAAACTCACTTGAGGCCTTGACCCTAGAGGCTTCTATATTAAACAAATTCTTAATATGGTCATTGAAATTAATCCTTGCATGTATGGATGTGAGTGGACTGGCATTCAAACTAAGGGTTTTCTTAACATTATTTTAGTGTATTCTTGATTTGTATAGAGGGATCTTGTAGATGATCAATTTTTTAAATCTATGTACCATTTTTGTGTTTTTCAGAGAGGCATGGATTGAGATACACAACAACTCATTTAAATGACTGCTGTAGAGAATTGAAAGTTTATGCTCAATGTTAAAATAATCAACAACAAGGGACTTAATCATTGAAAAACTTTGGTACAATTGAAAAAAAATGTGTGAAATAACACATAAAAAATCAGTTCCTGCAAACAGCATGTTTAAATTTGCATAGATGAGAAATAAATTGGTGGAGATTTCATTTATCATCAAAGCTGAACCAATCAAAATTACTTTGTCAGTGTAAAATCTTGCTCTACCAGTTGCTTTGCTACATGTAGCATGATACATAGCAGCTTATACAATTTAAGTAAACTGTATCCCTATTATGGTCCTATCCTACCTTTTAGCCCTCCAGGTCAATGATTTGAATGAACTTGTACCAATGCTATGTCAGCAAGCTTCGATGTCTGGTTTGTGTTTATTGAAATTGAAGACTTTGACGTTATCCTAACTTATTTATGCCATTTCTGAAATATTTTCCCTTGGAAGGGGGCATGGTCCTTCCATTACAAATTTTAATCATTTTCATTGAAGAATGAATAGTGCCAATTTGGTTGAAATTGACCCAGTGGATGTAAAGAATAAAATGTGAAAATTAAGTTTACAAAGATGACATCAATGCTCACAATGGTAACAGCAATATACAGCAGACAAATATCAATCAGAAATTCCCTTGAGATTTTGACCCTAGAGGCTTTTACAATAAACAAATTCTTGATATGTTCATTGAAATTAGTCTTTGCATGTATGAATATGAATGGACTGGCATTCAAACTAAGGGTTTTCTTAACATTATTTTAGTGTATACTTGACTTGTATTGATGGATCTTGAAGATGATCAATTGCTTCAAATCTATGTACAATTCTTGTGTTTTGCAGAGAGGCATGGGTTGAGGTACCCAACACCTCAATGAAAGGACTGCTGTAGAGAACTGAAAGTTTATGCTTAATGTTAAAATGTTTATCAACAAGGGTCTTAATCATTGAAAAACTTTGGTAAAATTTAAAAAAATGAGTGAAATGGCACATAAAAATTAGTACCTGACAAACTGCATGTTAAAAATTGCATAAATTTGCATGGATGAGAAACAAATTTGTGGAGATTTCATTTATCATCAGAGCTGAACCAATCAGAATTACTTTGTCAGTGTACAATCTTGCTCTACCAGTTGCTTTGCTATAAAGCAGGTAATACAACTTAAGTAAATTGTATCCCTATTGTGATCATACTCTACCTCTTAATCCTCCAGGGCATTGAATTGAACAAACTTGTCTCAATACTACATGTATGTCAACAAGCTTTGATATCTGGTCTGTGCTTATTGAAAAGAAGACTATGAAGTTCTCTCAACATATTTATGCCTTTCTAAAGTATTTCCCCTTGGTAGGGGGCATGGTCCTTCCTTTGACAAATTTTGATCATTTGTATTGAAGAACAAGCTCATGACCCTAGAGGCTTCTATATTAAACAAATCTTTGATATGTACATTGAAATTAGTCTAATGGCTTTTTAAACACTTCTTTGTGTATTATTGACTTGTACAAAGGGATTTTGTAGATCACCAATTGTTTCAAATCTAAGTACCATTATTCTTTTTTTTCAGAGAGGCATGGGTTGAAGTACCCCACAACTCATTTAAATGACTGCTGTAGAGAACTACACGTTTATGCTTGTATGTTTATGCCCAATGTTAAAATGTTTATCAACATTGATCTTGAAAAACTTTGGTACAATTTTTTAAACAAT